>NW_027507903.1:639619673-640182544 GCF_037356315.1 Lithobates pipiens
TTCGGATCTCACCTGATCTGCATTCAGGAGATGACAATTCAGTATCCAAGCTGAGCACTAGAGGGAACAGACTCACTGTGACTGATGTTGTAGAACATCCCCCCAATGACACAGGCAATTTAGCCAGCACCTGGCTGCACTTTCAATTAACAAAAATCCACATAGTTTTGTATCTGAAAATCTATACTGTATACAGAAGAGTAGGAACAAGGTACATCCAGCAAACCATCAAACTTTATATATTCCCTAGAAAAGAACATTAATACACTCTACAGGGAAGGGAGCTTTTTGTAAAGAAAGTTCCAACTTTAATATTAAAGCAGAACTTCACCCAAAAGGGGAAGTTCCACTTGTCTGCCTCTTACCCCCTCCCCCTTTAGGGGGAAGTGGGTACCCAGTTTTGACAGGTACCCACTCCCACTTCAGGTCAGATCACCATGGCAATCCAAGGGGCAGTTCAGCCCCCCTCCCCCAAAGCCCTCTGGGACATGTCCCAGGTCCCAGAAAGCTGCAGGACCATTCACAAGGTGCAGTGTGGCTTATGCATGTGCAGGGGGAAGCTGACTGTGAAGCTGCAATCAGTCACAGCCGGCTTCCCAAAGTAAACGTGGCAGTGCCTGGACCCGAAGACGACTGAAGAGCCAGCTCAGGTGAGGACATCGCTGGATCCCTGGACAGGTAAGTGTCCTATACTAAAAAGTCAGCAGCTACAGTAATTGTATGTGTATATTTGTGAATTCCATTTTTTTGTTTCTAGGGAATATTTCTGAATGTTTAGAAAAGCATCATATATAGACACAAGACTTTAAGATGTGCAGTCCACTGAAAAGCATTCAGAATGAAGGCAGATCGCCACCTTATAACATAGATTCAGTATGTGTTTAGAACATTGTCTTATAGTGTGAGCACTTCATAGTGTAGCGCCACCCCCGAGAGAAGAGAGAGGGAGAGGAAATCCACCGCAGTTGTGGCTCTGCCTGTGTCTGGCGGCAGTGGAGGGATTAGTGGGGGGGTCGGCACCCGCTACAATAGTTACGTAGTTAAAGGATAAGTTCACTTTTATTAACATGTTACACCAATATTTAGGGTATAACATGTGTAGCGCTACCCCACGAAGCAACAGCTGATGAAATGGGATCCCCCGCCCTGCACAGCCAGGCACACTGAGATTTCACAGGCACACTTGAGTCAGGAAAACAGTCCAGCAATTTTGTGTTTTATTAGGGGTTAATTCACTTGGATGGGGTTAGGGGGTATTATGGGATGCCCACTTGACTTAAGCAAACTCTTCAGGGACAACTTTCCTGTATACAGTCTATGTACACCTTTTCTTCCTCCAGCACTCGCTTGCAGAACAAAAATCATGGACCCAGCTGGCACCCTGGTAGTTGATCTTACAAATGGCATCAGTCACATAAAGCAAAGGCCCTTTACAGGCAGGGACCATGGGCCCCTTGTCTGTGTAGCAAATGTCAGTGTCCAGCTTCCATCCCTGAGGCTACTGATCCCAGCACCAGCCCGTCTGGATGCAGGTGTCTCTCTCATTAGCCCTCCTGGCCAGGGCCGAATTCAGAGCATCATGGGCCTGGTGCTGAGGATTTTGGTGGGGCTTTTTATAAAGTATAGCACCTCATGAATGCCTGTCAGCTGCTCCTATACCACTCGTTGAAAAGCAATCCACCACAGATCACTTTTCAGAGGGTAGTAAACATTACCGCAAATGTGAAAGAAACTTGAAACACATCATCCATTTCACACTCCCCACCAACCAGATCACTCCCCAACCACTTCCCATGTTATCTACCTCCCTTCAACTTATATCACAGGTGACCATTTCCCAACCTGTAGATGACAGACCCGACTCCAAAAGATATCACTCCCAGTTACTCCTCCCACCCGATAATTTATATCCCTACTGACCCGGTGGCCCTTGTGCAGTGTCCAAGTGTATACTTGCCAACATTTCAAAAATATTTTCAGGGACACTTTTTTTTACCAGTGGTATATTTAGAGTAGCTGAGATCCCCTATGTTCCACTATACATCACAGTAGTAATCACAAAATTAAATGAGTACTAATAATGGGCAGAACAAATATGAGGACTGAGAAGATTTCCTTTAGTTGAACTAACAAAAGTGTGCCCATTCTAGAGCTGGTAACATTGAGGATATTCAATATAATTTTTAGGATCTGTTTTTGTGGGTAAGAGGCATGGGGGGGGGGGGGAGTATGAAGGGTATAAAAGTGAAAAGTATGTGCAGGTGAGCGAGAGGAATGTGGAAGATATAACATTGGGCAGTATGTACAGCAGAGGAGTTTGGGGTATGGCAGTGGACACTATGTATGGGAGAGGAGTATGGGGGGATGACAGTTGGCAGTATGTACAGGAGAGGAGTGTGGGGGGTATGACAGTGAGCACAATGTACAGGAGAGAAGTATGGAGGGGATGACAGTTGGCAGTATGTACAGGAGAGGAGTGTGGAGGGTATGACAGTGGACACTATGTACTGGAGAGGATTGTGGAGGGTATGACAGTGGGCAGTATGTATAGGAGAGGAGTGTGGTGGGTATGACAGTGGAAAGTATGTACAGGAGAGGAGTGTGGAGGGTAGGGATGAGCTTCGAGTTCGAGTTGAACTCATGTTCTACTCGAACATTGCCTGTTCGCCTGTTCAGCCAACAGTGAACAATTTGGGCTGTTCGCAGCAAATTCGAAACACCCTATACAAGTCTATGGGAGAAATCTAAAGTGCTCATTTTAAAGGGTAATAGGCAAGTTACTGTCCTAAAAAGTGTTTGGGGACCTGGGTCCTGCCCCAGGGGACATGCAAAAAAAAGTTTTAAAAACGGCCGTTTTTTCAGGAGCAGTGATTTTAATAATGATTAAAGTGAAACAATAAAAGTGTAATATTCCTTTAAATTTCGTAGCTGGGGAGTATCTATAGTATGCCTGTGAAGGGGCGCATGTTTCTGGTGCTTAGAACTGTCCCTGCACAAAGTGTCATTTGTGCCGGAAAAAAAGTCTTTTAACATCACTTGCGGCTAAATTGTTGGCTCCCCGTAATACAGAGAACACTCAATGAGTGTTCTCTCTATTAGCCAACAATTCATTCATTCATTGATATAAAAAAAAAAAAAAGCGTGGGGGTTCCCCTAAATTCAATAACCAGGCCCTTCAGAGGGAAGCCAGGAGTTCCCCAGTGACGTGTGTGTGACCCCTCCCCCTCTGATGTAACGGAAACCTGCGTTACATCAGAGGGGGCAGGGTCACCCACACGTCACTGGGGAACCCCTGGCTTCCCTCTCCAGCGTCAGAGGGGCAGGGTCAGGTGACGGGTGGCCCCGCCCTCCTTATATAAGAAACGTCAGCGCTGGGATCTCCGCAGTCTCCGCAGTGGAGACAGAAGAGGGATGTATGGACAGCGCTGGACTGAGAGATCCCCCGTCGCTGGATATGATCATTCATCACTGGACCCCGGAGATCCGTCGCTGGATAGCAAGAGTGGATTAGCACCGCTGGAATCTTTTTTTTTTTTTTTTTTTTTTTTTTTTTTTTAATAAAGGAATTTTTCAAAAGTGTGTTTGTCTTATTAAACCATTTTTACACTTTCTTTGTGAAATGGTAGGGGTACTTTTGTACCCCCTTACCATTTCAAACAGGGGGGGGGGGGCTGGGATCTGTGGGTCCCCTTGTTAAAGGGGGCTTCCAGATTCGGATAAGCCCCCCGCCCGCAGACCCTCACAACCACCAGCCAGGGTTGTGAGGATGAGGCCCTTGTCCTCATCAACATGGGGAAAAGGTGCTTTGAGGGGTCACAGACCCCCAAAGCATCCTTCCAATGTTGAGGGTATGTGGCCTGGTACGGTTCAGGAGGGAGGGGGGGCGCTCTCTCGTCCCCCCCTCTTTTCCTGCGGCCTGCCAGGTTGCGTGCTCGGATAAAGGGTCTGGTATGGATTTTTAGGGGGACCCCCACGTCAATTATTTTTTAAATTTGATGCGGGGTTCCCCTTAATATCCATATCAGACCTGAAGGGTCTGGTATGGATATTTAGGGGGACCCCCACGTCAATTTTTTTTTAAATTTGACACAGGGTTCCCCTTAATAGCCATGTCAGATCTGAAGGGCCTGGTAATTGAATTTAGGGGAACCCCCACGCTTTTTTTTTTTTATCAATGAATGAATGAATGAATTGTCGGCTAATATAGAGAACACTCATTGAGTGTTCTCTGTATTACGGGGAGCCGACAATTTAGCCGCAAGTGATTTTAAAAGACTTTTTTTCCTGCACAAATGACACTTTGTGCAGGGACAGTTCTAAACACCAGAAACATGCGCCCCTTTACAGGCATACTATAGATACCCCCCAGCTACGAAATTTAAAGGAATATTACACTTTTATTGTTTCACTTTAATCATTAAAATCACTGCTCCTGAAAAAACGGCCGTTTTTAAAACTTTTTTTTGCATTGATCCATGTCCCCTGGGGCAGGACCCGGGTCCCCAAACACTTTTTAGGACAGTAACCTGCATATTAGCCTTTAAAATTAGCACTTTAGATTGTGAATGTTCGAGTCCCATAGACTTTAATAGGGTTCTAAAGTTCACACGAAGTTTAGGTCTGTTCTCGGGTTCTGGTGCGAACCGAACAGGGGGGTGTTCGGCTCATCCCTAGTGGAGGGTATGACAGTGGGCAGTATGTACAGGAGAGGAGTATGGAGGGTATGACAGTACCCTTTCTTCAAGGAAAGAGAGAGATACAATGTATCCATTCCATTAAATTTATCCTCTCCATTCACAGAAAGAAAAAAAAAAACACAGGGACGGGCTTCACAGTGACTGATCCCTGTGGTAGCCAATCAGAGGCTATTACAGCAATCAGGTGACCTGGAATCAGGAGATCTGGGTCCCGATCAAAAGTACAGGGCCTGAGGCTCTTGGTGAGAACCCAGGCCATTTTTTTCTATTTAGCCCTGCCCTACTTTAACTGACAATTGCGCGGTAATGCGACGCTGTGCCCAAATAAAATTGATATAATTTTTTTCACACAAATGGAGCTAAGTGTACAGTAGAATTGGTTTGTGTGAAAGTTATAGTGTCTACAAACTACTGTATGATATATATCTGAAAATTGATCAGTCCTGATATACTGATGGATCTCATTTCTTGAGGACCTTAAAATGGCAGGACGGTACAAATATCCCTCAAATGACCTTTTTGCAAACTAAACAGTCTGGGGCATTTAGTAAGAGGCAGGACAAGTTTTTTTGAAGTTATAATTTTTTGGAAAGCAAAGAAATTAAATAATTTTTTTCCACTTTTTTTTTTTTTTTTTTACATACTGTCACCAGTGTAATACAGCGCCATCATATGACTGGTGGGGATGTGATCAGGGATACTGACTGGTGACAGTATGTGTAAAATTCCATTTTCTTAAACAATTTTTTTTTACATCCCGTTATCAGAGTAGTTTAGTGTCACTGTACTTCTCTGGGGGGTGTGACGGGAGGGCACATGGAACCCAGAATCCCTTGGAAAGGTTGGGAAACCCATGTTTCAGCTCCCCATACAACTCTTATGTCTAAGTCACCCTGAGACATCCTAGTACAGGGTGAGTGAGAAAATATATCTTGGATTACTTAAAATGTAAGTAAGTAATATTTATCCACAGTATCTCCCAGGATATATGCAAAGACTATTCTTAGGTTGTTAATTCTGAATACACAATCCTTGAAAGAGCTGATTACATTGACCTCCGGAGACGGACTGTCTGGTCACCTAGGCTGCTTTAAGTGCTGGGTTAATTAACATGTTAATTGTGTAATTGTCTTTTAAGTTGTGGCTATAGGGGAGGGGGGAATATCCATGAGCAGCCTTACCTCGTTATCGACCCCCTTGTGTAAAATGTGTATAAAAGGCCGTATTCTGTCCAATAAAGGATTCAAGATTCTACAAGCTATTTTCAGCTAGACTTGTATTCAATGCAGCTATGAGAATATATCTCTCTGATAGTCGAATTGGAGGAAGCGGGATATACTGACGGAAGCACTCAATCGGAGTGTGGGATCGGATCTGTCAGTCACAGGGGGAATCAGGTATTTCATTTTTCACACGTTTTTATTTTACCCCAGTGGGTGTGCCAGTGTGCATGTACAAAGTGACATACTGGTACATCATGGTACGGGTACTATGGGGGGAAGTAGTTAATGTAAAGGAAGAACTCATTTAGTGTTCTTCTTTTGGAACACTGCAATTTTTGTTTTCTTTGGGTTGATGGGTAGTGCCCATATCTTTCTCTTTCTTTGTATTTCTATATATTGTCTGTCTGTCTATCTCCCTCGTTATAATGTAGCTATCTATTTGGTTTCATTATCTTTGATACTTTTGTTAACTTTGAAAAATGCATCTATTAATAGATGGCAGTTGAAAATGTGAACAAAAAAACAAACAAACAAACAAATCGCGTGGACATATTTGAAGTCATGATAGTATTTTTTTTTCTTAATGAAATTGCATTGTATGATAAGTATCTTACCTGAGATGACAAATGTAGATTCACCATCTGCAAAAGTATGGGAGTAAAGTGTTAGACAATCATACAATCCAAACCTACATTTCAGTTTTTGTTACACATTTTTTAAATGTTTCTAATTATCATTTTTCTATCCATGTTATTTTCTGTTATTAGAAATTTAGAGAACAATGAGGGGTAAATTGATTGATCAGTATAGAATCCCCTTACCCCAATCCTGTCCATAATAACATCACAGGTCCTCTTGAAAAGAAACAAAAGAACTGCGCTCTTATATCATAAATTACATATCACCATACTGAATAAACACATAAATCTTCATTTAAATTATAACAGATGCATATAAATTGTGAAGTCCATGTATAGCTCCCACACGTTAGTAACATCCTCAGTGAGTACAGGAAGTGTTCCTCTCCAACCGCATGCAGACACACAATACACTCACCAGACTTAATTGACCCCAATTACAGAGAGTAAAATTACTCATATGGGAAAATCCAAGATGTCATACATGAGGTCACAGGAATGAATACAAACTGCTGCTGTCATCCATTCAGTATATACAGTTGTGCTCAAAAGTTTGCATACCCTGACAAATTGCGAAATTTTGGCATTAATATTAAAACTTTGACTGATCATGCCAAAAAACTGTCTTTTATTTAAGGATAGCAATCACATGAAGCCATTTATTATTACATAGTTTTTTAGATCCTTTTTAAATAATAACAGAAATCACCCAAACAACCCTGATCAAAGGTTTATATACCCTGGAATGTGTTGCCTTGTTACAGACATAGAAGGTGGCACACACAGTTTAAAATGGCAATTAAAGGTTCATTTCCCACATTTGTGGCTTTGTGTTAGCTCTCACATGGATGCACTAAGCAGGCTAGACACTGAGCCATGAGGAGGTACAAAAGAACAATCAAAAGACCTGCATAACAAGTTAATGAAACTTTAAAAAGATGGAAAAGGATATAAAAAGATATCCAAAGCCTTGAATATCCCAGTCAGTACTGTTCAATCACTTAAGAAGAAGTTGAACATTTGGGGATCTCTTGATACCAACCCAAGGTCAGGTGGATCAAGAAAGATTTCAACCACAACTGCCATAGGAACTGTCCGGGATACAAAGAGAAACCCACAGGTAACCTCTGGAGAAATGCACGCTGCTCTGGTAAAAGATGGTGCGGCATTTACTGTACAAGTTCCACAAAAAAGCCTGGTTACAATATGCCCAACACCTTGGCTTACCTCATTAGCTTTTTTGTGGCATTGGTACAGTAAAGGCTTCCTTCTGGTAGCTCAACCATGCAGCTCTTTTTTGTTCAAGTACCGTTGAATTGTGCTCCTTAAAAACAACCACACTGTCTTTTTGGAGAGCACCCTGTATTTCTCCTGAAGTTACCTGTGTGTTTTTCTTTGTAACCTGAGCAATTCTTCTGCCAGTTGTGGCTGCAGTCTTTCTTGGCCTACCTGACCTTGGCTTGGCATCGAAAGAGCACCTCATTTTTTCACTTCTTAATAAGTGATTAAACAGTACTGACTGGCATATAAAAAGATATCCAAAGCCTTGAATATCTTTTTGCATCTTTGTAAAGCTTCGTTACCTTGTTACGCAGGTCTTTTGACTGTTCTTTTCTACCTCCTCATGGCTCAGTGTCTAGCCTGCTTAGTGAATCCATGTGAGGGCTAATAGACTTATTGACTATTTATATACATATATAGACTTAAAAAGCAACAAATTAGGGAAATTAGCCTTTAATTGCCATTTTAACCTGTGTGCCGTCTTCTGTGTCTGTACGAAGGCCAAACATTCCAGGGTAATTCTGTTATTCTGATTTTAAAAGGATCCAAAAAACTATGGAATAAATTGCTTCATGTGATTGCTATCCTTAAATAAAAGACAGTTTATTGGCTTTATCAGTCATATATTCCAATATTACGATAATTAAAAAGGGGGGGATTTTGGGACTTTAGATGAAGCACATATGATATGTGCCTCCATCCTGGGTTCAAGTAATATAAAAAAGAGGAATTTGGGACTTTAAATGAAACTTATGACATTGAGGAGGAAATTAATGGAAAAACATATTTAATAACATGCAAAGATGTAAAAATACATAAAATAGTACAAAAAGTATAAATCATGTGCATAAAACACATACATCTGCATGTACAATAAACATCAAGGATACATGAATATATATCGACTTGGCAACACATGCTATAAAAAAGTTGGTAGATAAACCCTGTAAATTCATATACAGTATGTACAATCATCATATGGGTGGCATATTGCAATGGAAGTAGGTAATATGAAATAGTATAAACATGATTTATGTAAATGGTGAACTGAAGTAAATGCTGGGGCAGGCATGTATCTGCATCCTATAGTGTCCGACGTGTTTTGTGTATAAACATTCATCAGGAGCAGAAGTTCAAGAGTATCTATGAAGGATAAATATGATTAAACTCATGTAGTATTAAACATAAACATAGCAGGAAAAGGCAAATGTACCAGTCCTGAATGATAATTCAGTGAGATAAGGTATGGTGAATCGGGGCCAGGGCCAGAGAGGTAGTCAGTCCCGGGAGCTGAGGCAATTTATGGCCGCACGGCAACAGGGCACACACACAGAGCCCCCCATAACACAGGTAGCCAGTCTCATTGGTGGATCCAAGTGGTGTTGTCATGTACTTGGTGGAGACGGAGCTCTAGAGAGGGCTTCTCTTGCACCCCCTGGTAGAGATGACAGGGAGTGAACGTCACAGAGTAGCATGAGGACCGATGTAGCAGGTTACACCAGCTGGGCCTTGGCAGGAAACCAATGGCTACAGACCACCGGATAAGCACAGAGAACAAGAACCTGGATGACCAGACAGAAGCGTGGTCGGAACATAAGCCAGGGGGTCATCAACAGCCGAGCAGAGCAGGTACCGGAACGTGAGGCAGAAGCTAAGACAGGATACAGGCCGGGTTTGGTACACAGTCGGGCAGCGAGGTACAAAAGCACGAAGCAGGAGCAGGGTCAAGCACAAGCCGGGGTCACAGGAAGGCAGGTGGAAGTCCAAGGGACGATTCAGGTGAAGACGGGTCAAACACAGGGAGACTGGAACAGATAAAAACATAGGTAAACAGGAACAAGCTGAAAGACCACTCAGAAATGTGTGCCTGCTCACACCCGCGTGCATCAGGGCTTGCACCAGCAATGCTATATTTGGCGCACACACTGTGTACGCACCTGTGCACCATTGCGCAT
Source organism: Lithobates pipiens (assembly GCF_037356315.1). Taxonomy (NCBI): domain Eukaryota; kingdom Metazoa; phylum Chordata; class Amphibia; order Anura; family Ranidae; genus Lithobates; species Lithobates pipiens. The sequence continues at coordinate 639,629,468 of NW_027507903.1, forward strand.
CAGTCAACCGGACTTCTCTTACATTGCCCCGACCAATGGGCAACCTCTGGATGCCCATCTGTAACTTCTTTTCAGGGTGAGCCTGGAAGAACGCCTGTATCAATCTCTCGGCATGTAGCTTGGACTCTGGTTCCCAAGAGTTGTCTTCAGGTCTGTAACCTTTCCATCTAATTAACAACTGGATCATTTTTCTTCTTTTTCTACAGTCCACAGTTATTTTGACCTCATACTCCTCATTACCGTCGATTATAGTAGGTGCAGGTGGACCTGACTCACAACCAGGAAAAAGATCTAACCTTGCATTTTTTAGTGAAGAAACATGGAAAACAGGGTGAATTTTGTAATTTTCAGGAAGTGAAAGTTTGTATGCTGCTGGATTGATCTGCCTTTTGACAGGGAAAGGACCGATATATCTAGGTCTGAGCTTCTAATGCCGCGTACACATGATCGGACTGTCCGGTAGACTTAGTCCGGAGGACAACCCGATCGGATTTTGCAGTGGAGGTCCGCTGGACTTTCCAAACGAGCGGAACTGCCCACACACGACCGGACTAGGTCTGGTGGAAATACCCGCCGGACTATGGTGGGAGTCCCCCAGACTTTTGAAATGAACGGACTTGCCCACTCACAGAGAAAAGTCAGTTTATTTTGAACACAGCTCCAGGTAGCCAGGACTAGCACATGAGGTAAATGTCACCGCCTCCATCAGCGAGATTGACACGTCGCTGGCCCCGTCACCTGGTATGGACTTAAAGGGGAAGCCCTACACTGTAAAATCCATATCAGAACCTTATCTGAGCACGTAGCCTGGCCGGTCAGGAAAGCGGGTGGGGACGAGCGAGCAACCCCCACTCCTGAGTCATACCAGACCGCGTGCCCTAAACATGGCAGGGCATGGCAGGGTGCTTTAGGGAAGGGGGGCTGAGGTCCCCAGCCCAAAGCACCTTGTCACCATGTTGATGAGGACAGGGGCCTCTTCCCATCAACCCTGGCCGTTGGTTGTCGGGGTCTGTGGGCGGGGGGCTTATCGGAAACCTGGAGCCCCTTTAATAAGGGGACCCCCAGATAACGGCCCCCACCCTATGTGAATGAGTATTGTGGTACCATGTACCCCTATATAATAAATGAAACAGTCCATAAAGTGCAAAAGTAGCTCCAAACACGACAGCAGTGAAAAGATCCAAAATCCAAGATGAATCGCACCAAGGTGAGTATCAAAGCCTCTTACCAGCAGTAAATGACTACCATACAGATAGTCTCTCCAAGCGGGAAAAATTCAGGACAACCTATATTGGCCTCCACCCTTAAAGAAATAACTGTTTCGCTCATGAGACAAAAGCAGAAAAGGCTTACATAGCATAGTATTTTATACAAGATTTAATAAAAGAAAAGAATTGCACTTACAAGATAAAACATCGTCAAGCAGCGTATTTGTAAACAAATAGTCTCGGAATTTGCGGCGTCTCCACAGGCTTCTGTCCGCCTACCAACTAAGTCCCATCAATCTCTGGATATCAAACGTAATCACATCACTGCCACAGGCTCCTTCCTACGCGTTTCGTCACAATAGGATGTCGTCTGGGGAGTGGCCAGTGGCGCTGTCATTACGAATTAACTTTATATAGTTACACGGCGCCATCTTGAGTACTGGCAACTCTATGTGTGGAGATAGATACATGGAAAGCACACCATTTTAACTGATTGCATCCTATGTGAATGAATGGGATGCAAAAAAAGTATTACTGCCATCTTGTGGCCAAAAAGGATATCCAAACTGAGCTGATGGTACGTAGCATAGGGGGAACGAAAGAAAGAGGAGACACTGTGTTTACAATCATAATATTAAACTCAAAAATATTAAGTAAAAATTATAATATAAAAAATCCATAAAATCCAAATGAAGAGGAGGAAGAAAAAAATATATATTTAAAAAAAATATTATGAATTATTAATAAAACAATGAATGCCCCATTCAACATTGAGACCATGGGGTATGTAAGATTGCATAATAAAAATCCATTTGGTTTCCATTCTAGAGATGGCTCTAATTTTATTTGTACCCCTCCAATGAGGTTGGAGTTTATCCAAGACTACAAATAATGTCCCTTGTTTATTGTGATATTTAGCATAATGCCTAGATAAATTGTGCTTACTAAAACCACGCTTTATATTCCCTATATGCTCGGACAAACGGACACGTAAGGGTCTCTTAGTATGTATAATATACTGTTTAGAGTACGGGCATTGAATCATGTATACCACACACTCAGAAGAGCATGTGATAAATTATTCAATGTTATATGATTTATTTTTTTGAGTCGATTGAAATGTTTCACATCTGAGTCCTCTAAAAGAATTGATTTGACAGATGTCACATTTTCTACAGGGGTAGAACCCATTCATGGTTGGGAAAAAAGAGATGGCTTTGGGGGGGATCTACCACATTCGGGGCAATTCTTTGACACAAGGAGGGTGCTCCTCTCAGGAAGAACAGGACCCAATACTTTATCATTCTTTAATAGATTCCAGTGTTTCTTGAGAATCTAACTGAAAAATGTTGGTTAGAATAACCAGTTACCAAAGAATAAGCAAATCTATGGTCCCCTACCATAGATTTGCTTATTCTTTGGTAACCTTTGATCGCCCTGTTGTTATTTATAGAGGAGCACCCTCCTTGTGGGTAAACATGGCCATGAGGGGGTATTGCACCAGGTTGAAGGTCAATTGAGCAATCATACGACTGGTGTGGAGACAAACTAGTGGCTTGACCTCTATCAAAGACATTGCAAAAATCGCTGTACTTCTCCGACATGGAGGAGAGTGAAGAGGTGCACAGAACCTTGGCTACCTTCTGGAAGCATGTCTCACTGCATTGTGGTGACCAGGAGAGAACCTCAGCATGGAGCCAATCAAATGAGGGGTTGTGCCTCTGTAACCAAGGATAACCAATAACCAGCGGAAACTTAGGTGAGCAAATAACTTGGAATTGGATTATCTCATGGTAAAGAGCCCCTACGGCCATGGACAATGGAATAGTCTCATAAGTCCCATGGGCAGGCTGTAGAGGTCTCCCATCAAGAGCCTCAAGGCAAATGGAGTGTCACGCAGCTGCAGCGGAATCAAGCTCTTTGATACAATGACAGCATCAATGAACAGGCCTGCAGCCACAGAGTCAATTAGAGCCTGTATCTTGATGGACAACTCAGCTCAAGAAAGGGTAACCGAAACAAGGGGCTTATCCTTCTGGATAACTGGGGATGAAACAACTCCACCTAAGGTCTGTCCATAACAGGACCTCAAGGTCCGGGCGTTCCCTGGATGGGTAGGACAAGACTGGTCACAATAAAGGCACAATCTCTCCCTCCTCCTAAGGGTTCTCTCATCTGCAGAGAGATGCGTGAAGCCCGCGTCCATGGGTTCATCTTCACAGACTGACTCGGTACCAGGAGGCATGGGAGGTGAGGAAGTTAAGGATGGAACTGCAAAGTTCAGAGACAAATATACAGGAGGCTTCTGCAAGAGATTCTTTCTCTGAGTCTGGAGTCAATGAGCATGGCAAATGTGATCAACTTCTCCAGCTCAGTGGGTATATCTCGGGCTGCTATCTCATCCTTGATGGTATCCAAAAGACCATGAGAAAAAACAGTCACAAGGACCTCATTGTTCCAAGCAACCTCTGCTGCCAGAGTACGGAATTCAATGGCGTAATCGGCAACAGTTCTCATACTCTGTTTGATGGACATGAGGCACTTGGCAGCAGAAGCAGAGCGTGCAGGAACATCAAATTCCCTTTTAAAGGAAGCCACAAACTCAAGTTAACTCAAGACAAAAAGTTTTTGTGTCTTCCATAGAAGGTTTGCCCAGGCCAAGGCTCTCTCAGACAGCAAAGATATCACGAAACCTACTTTGCTTCTGTCCGTGGGAAACACTTGGGGCATCATCTCAAAGTAAATCTCAACCTGGTTGGAAAACCCTCTGCATTGGACTGGATCGCCCCAAATCACTGGGGAAGCAGAGCGGAACCAGACATACAGTACCTCTTATAGAGGTAATACACAAGGCGGATGCCTGCACAGAGACTGGAGCAGCAGCAGGGATGGCCTACAACACAGGTTCTACCGGAGCAGCCACAGTGGGAGATTCCAGATGAGCCGCAAAATTTAGGAGGGTTTGTAAAGCCATAGAAAACTGACCCATGCGGTGATCCTGCTCATCCAATCTGGAAAATATATTACCAACAAGTGGATTGACTGCATCTTCTGAATTCATGCCCTTTGCCTACTGTCAGAAATTATGAATCAGACTGAGACAGAAGTACAGTTAAATCTCACTTGTTCAATAATAATAAACAAAAAGTAAACAAGGTAAACGTAGTCAAAACATAGCCAGAGTTCGGGAACCGAAACGGATAGTCAGACAAGCAAAAACGTCAGATAGACAGAGATGAGCGTAGTAGAACAGCAAGCAGGATCTGGAGCCAGAAAGAATGTCAGCCAAACAAGTCTTTAACAGGAATGCAGGAGAGCATCTCTAGACATGGACCAAGGCGAAGGCAGACATCATCTGGACTGGACAGTTTAAGTAGGCAGGACTGACAAGCAGCATATCAACAACAGGTGAGTCACTGTGGAGAGATAGGAGCTGCCAATTAGCCGACAGCTGAGCGGCCAGTTCAGAGAAGGAAGGGCTGAGCCCAGCCCTGACAACATCTCTGTGCATTACTGCACGTTTAATGCAGTATATTTCAGTGCATCACTGCACGCTTAATGCAGTATATTGCAGTGCATCAGTGCAGTTTTACTGCAGTATATTATAGTGTGTCAGTGGAGTGTGTCTGCATAGTGAGTACTCAGGTTAAAGTGCACCAAACACCACTTTCAATCTGTTTAGTGAAGTTGCCCGTGCTATCCAGTCACAGCATGCAGAGGAGGTGGTGTACTGGCTTACTAAACCATCCTCATCCTCCTCATCCTCCATCACCCAAGCAGAGACTAGTGCACAGTGCAGCTGCCAGAGCGGCTTATTCTGCCTCCTTATCCACAGCTATTCCAGCCATAGCCCCAGCATCAGGCATGGAGGAGTCAACTGAGTTATTTGAAGACAGGGCCAGCCACTTGCCCCTTGATGATGCACAGCCATTACTCGATTCATATGTTGGTTCTGGGGTTGAGGAATGCAGGAATGCAGGAATATGAGCCTACAGAGAGGGGAGATCACTGGTACACAAATTGGCAGTCATGTTCACTCTGCCACAGCATATTGCTAAGTTGTCTCCAGTGGTAATAAGGATGGAGGAGATGATGATGATGATGATGATGAGGTCACTGACACAACTTTGGTACCGGATAGAACAGAGGGTGAAAGTGAGGTTGAAGCACAACTCCAACAATGCAGCCTTTATGGATGAGTAGAGAGCAGCCACCCTATTCCATCACATTGTGGAGCTGTTATCTCCTGGCCCACTTCCCACAGCTCAGCTATCTGGGCCATTTTTAGTACATGTGCAGCTGATCACACTGTTGCAATTTTCCAACTTTGTCTCAAACACATCAAGCATGGCAAAAACACCAACAGTTTGGGTAGCACATGCTTGACAAGGCATTTAACCTCCCACCACTCAGCCCATTGACAAAGCCACACTAAACGGGCGCAAACATGTTCCTCCTCCTTACTCACCTCAGTCTGTCCCTGTTATACCTCATGGCCTCTCTGCAGCCTCCACTGACAGGGATGATGGTAAAGTGCAGGGTGTTCCAAGTTCTTGCAGCACATCTGCCAGTAGCACACCACCATCTGTAGACTATAGCTGGCAAATTTTTCTGCCTCAACTGCTGCAGCAAAAAACAAATATAGTCACTGCCACCCACATGCCCAGCATCTAAATGAAAGTTTGTCAAAGCTGCTGCCTTTACAACTTCTTCCTTTATATCCCGTGAACTTGCAGAATGTGCTGTACCACAATGGCAGGTTATCAGTCGCAGAAGATGAAATCTCTTGATACATGTCTCCCAGGGAAGTGCCTGGACCCCCATAACCATTGTATGTCCAATTACTTGCATATAACCCTTCAAATTAGGCACTTTTGATTTTTACAGTTCGGTCCCATAGACTTCAATGGGGTTCATTATTCGGTTCTGAACATTTGAGATATTCTGGTGCAGACCGAACAGGGGGTCTTTCGGCCCATCCCTAAGCAAAAGTTTACAGAGGAAGAAAAATTACACAGTTATAATTGTAAGCAAATGACATTCATTGTCAGCTTCTAAAAAATTACACAGATCCCTCCAAATGTCCCCCATAATACATAGCAGATCCTTGGAGAGGCCTGTCTGTTTTTTTTTTTTTTTTTTAAACACACAAAGCTGTCAATGACAGCTGTCAGTCATTCGCCGGCCAATTTAAAACGTTTTTTCCCTTGTAAATGTCAGCACTGCTGCAGCACTTTCTGTACATCACAGAGATGCCCCTTCACAGGCAGGATTATAACACCCACCAGGCATGTCATTTAAAGGAATTGGACATTTTTAATGTTTTTCTTTACGCAATTAAAAATCATTACTCCTGTTCAAATGGCATTTTTTTTAAACATGTTTTGCACTGTACATGTTCCCCAAGCACACGTATCTGCCCCAAGGCAAACAAGGCATTTGCTTTGTGTTGCATCCTCAGAGGGAAGCCCCCCAGGCGTCCCCACTATAACCCAAACACAGCTATAGCTCAGTCTTCCATTTCTGAGAGGTCGTCTATTGATGCTCTTCCATAACTGAGTGCCTGCTGTGGCTCGCACCTATCACAATTGCTGAGGCTCACACCTATTGGCTCTTACCTATCACAATCTCTGATCAGCTCTGTCCTAGAAAGCGGGCATTTTTAAAATGACAGATTTGTCTCCCACTGATTTTAATGGAGTTTGGGTTTGGCATACAAACAAAATGCTCTGCTGAGTGCACAGGGTGCGGTTTTGTTTTGTTTGTTTTCTTTGGTACATACCCCCCAAAGTCAGTGTTTGGCTTCCTATGCATCTTTTTTGACAATAGTTTGTATATTTGCCCCTCAAAAATAATGCATTGAATACCAAGATTCACCACCATACACTTTTGGGGAAAAGTTTGTATTTTCTAAATTTTGAGGACATTTCAATAAACTGGGCACAAATCATATCCAGGTAAATTCTCATCCCCAACAATTACATAATCTGACAAACTTTGAGTGAAAAATACAATATACTAAAATGTAAATTGAATTGTATGATGAGCTACTTACCAGTGACTTCTGAGTTCCCTCCGCACTCTGCAAAGTTTGTGTTGGATAATACAAAAGAAAATACAATTTAGTTTTCAGTTAAAGAGAAACTTTTTTTTTGTTAATTTTGTTTACAGTTTGTACTCTCCTGATTATCTATCTATCTATCTATCTATCTATCTATCTATCTATCTATCTATCTATCTATCTATCTATCTATCTATCTATCTATCTATCTATCTACCTACCTATCTATCTACCTATCTATCTATCTATCTATCTATCTAATACCTACCACCATATGACTAAAAGTATGTAGAACACTGCAGTATACAAAGACTTTAAGCCAATTATTCTCTTCCCAACTTATGACAACAATTTGAGGACATCTCTTTTCTCTTCCAGCATGACTGCACTAAGCCAGATCCATAGAGTGTCCTGTACAGAGTCCTGACCTCAACCCTACTGAATGCCTTTGGGATGAGTTGGAACCCTGATAATGAGCCAGTTATTTTTCCATTTCCCATTGCCCTTTAAGGGGGTTCTGATGCCAGGAGGTGGGGCAGGCTTTATGATCATGTTACCCCCGTGTTTCATTGTTGTAGTGATTACATGATTGGAAACCTCTAAATCACAAGTAGCGATCTGGGCTTTCCATTAGGCACCTGGGAACTGTGCTGTCCACTGATCAGTTATCCCAGCAACTTCTATGCTTTTTCTTACAAGAAGGGTTTATATGTCAGAGAATGCCCTGGAGGAGAGGGCAGCTCTCCTAAAAATGGAAATACTTTGAATGCTGCAGCTGAGTTCTGAGAATGTTAGTTATTTCTGGGTTTTGGTCTTCCTTGGTGACTGACTTAGCACTAGCATGCAGCAAGGAAAGATAGATCAAGGATAAAACTCCCGATCTGTAAACTGTTCAGGGTCTGTGTACTTGAAATAGTGAAGTTAGATGGTCATCCAGGCAAACAACATTTTCAAAAGAAAGGTCATTAATGACTCTTCCTCCAGGTTTCCTCTGGGTGGTGTAGACAGTGAGGGGGAGAAGGTTATGTTAAGGTGAGAGAGTCGGGACACAAACCTTGTATCAGAAAATGCCGTACCCCTGACATTGTGACATTGGAATATTGATGGAAAGTAGCACATTTGTTATAAATAAAAGGAAATGTAACAAACTTAATAAGATGATTCTGTAGAATTTGATGATCGGTCTACAATAGTGAGATCAGATCACCATGAGATAAACGTGCAGGTAAAATACTACATAACGAGAGTCAATATTGTCACCCTAGTGTCACTTACCTCCTCCGAAATTTCCCCATTCCCGTGTAAAGGCCTCAATACTGACATCCATGAGCACAAGACTCACATCGGGAGATTTCCTCAATATCACTTCTTTATGGGTAAATGAATGTCCAAGTGGAGTAACCAAGGATTCTAGAGACACACGTTCATATATGGGGAACTTCTCTGTAAAGCAAAAAGAGATATAAATAGTTTACATCTGAGCATGACTGCCAAGTGTAAGAAGACAAAATGCGGTTAGGGGCTGTATAGATAAAATACAAGGTTGGACATGGCTAGTATACAGGTAGAGGAGTGCTATACCTACCTAGACTAATATATGAGGAAGCCCAGATGAGCATCATGAGGGACATTACCTAACCAAATAATGGAAAATGACAAGTAAGGTGAAGAAGGAAAACAGTTCCTGCCTAGATTAACCACTTGCCGACCGCCTCACGATGATATACATCGGCAGAAGAGCTCGTACAGGCAGAATCACGTACCTGTATGTTGCCCTTTAAGAGACAGCCACTGGCAAGCTCCGTAATTGGGTCGCGGGTCCTGCGGGGATACCCACTATCACCTCACGGGGAGGAAGAACGGGGAGATGCTAATGTAAACAAGCATGTCCCCGCTCTGCCTAGTGACAGTGTCACTGATTACATCCCTGTGATCAGAGCAGAGATCAGTGATGTGTCACACATAGCCACACCCCCCCACAATTAGAAACACGCCCCGTGGGTGCGCATTGCTGCGATCGTTGTTGCAGGGTGTCAGTCTGACACCCCGCAACTACTTTCTCGGTAAAGAGTCTCCGACGGTGACTCTTTACCACGTGATCAGCCATGTCCAATCATCAAATAGGAAGAGACGGTGATCTTTTCTTTACTTGCGTCTGATGCGAGTAGAGGAGAGCCGATTGGCTGCTCCTCTGACAGGGGGGTCTGTGCTGATCGATTAGCCCCCCCCCAAGGGAGCCCACACTGAACCACCAGGGACGCCACCAGACAACCAGGGATGCCCAGCACCAGGTATGCCACCCTAGACCACCAGGGATGCCAATCAGTGCCCACAATGGATGCAAATCAGTGCCCACAATGGACATCATTGATTGGCATCCATCAGTACAAAACAATACAATGCTGCCTATCAGTGGCCATCCATGCCGCCTATCAGTGCCCATCCGTGCCGCCTATCACTGCCCATACATGCCAACTATCAGTGCCCCTCCATGCTGCCTATCAGTGCCCATCCATGCCCATCTGTGCTGCCTATCCATCCCCATCTGTGCCACCTATCCATGCCCATTTGAGCCGCTTATCCATGCCAATCCCTGCCACTGAGCAGTGTACATCCGTGTCGCCCATCAGTGCCACCTATCAGTGCCCATCATTGCCGCCTATCAGTGACACATATCAGTGCCCATCAATACCACCTCATCAGTGCCACTTCATTGGTGCCACCTCATCAGTGCCACTTCATTAGTGCCACCTCATCAGTGCCCATCAGTTTCGCCATATCAGTGCCCGCCAGTGAAGGAGAAAACTTACTTATTTACAAAGTTTTGAAACTGAAACAAAAACACATTTTTTTTTTCAAAATTTTCAGTCTTTTTTTATTTGTTTAGCAAAAATACCACCAAAAGAAAGCTCTATTTGTGGGAACAAAATGATAAAAATTTCATTTGGGTACAGTGTAGCATGACCGCGCAATTGTCATTCAAATTGCAACAGCGCTGAAAGCTCAAAATTGGTCTGGGCAGGAAGGTGTTTAAGTGCCCTGTATTGAGGTGGTTAAAATGTGGGCATGTCAGTGATTTAAAAAATAAGTTGGCTGTGCGTTTCTCTGGGAAATGAAGAATTTTATACATCAAAACTTTCCCATCATATTGCCCCATCAAAACAGCCCCATCAAAACTGCCCCATCATATTGCTACCATCAAAACGGCCCCATAATATTGCCCCATCAAAACTTTCCCAATCATATTGCCCCTTCAAAATGCCCTCCATCTACATTGCCCCCATCAAAATTGACCCATTATATTGCCGAAGTCATAACTGCCCCATCAAAACTGCCCCATCATATTGCCACCATCAAAATGACCCTAATCAAACAGCCCCATCATATTGCCCCATCAAAACTACCCTATCAAAATTGCCACCGACAAAGCTATCCCATCATATTTCCCCCATCAAAACTGCCCCCAAAATATTGCCTCATCAAACCTGCCCCCATCAAATTTTCCCCATCATATTGCCACCGTCAACACTGCCCCATCAAACCTGCCCCATCATATTGCCCCATCAAAACTACCCTATCAAAATTGCCACCGACAAAGCTATCCCATCATATTTCCCCCATCAAAACTGCCCCCAAAATATTGCCTCATCAAACCTGCCCCCATCAAATTTTCCCCATCATATTGCCACCGTCAACACTGCCCCATCAAACCTGCCCCATCATATTGCCACCATCAAAATGACCCCCATCAAACTGCCCCATCATACTGCCCCATCAAAACTGCCCTCATCAAATTTGCCCATCATATTGCCACTATCAAAACTGCCCCATCATATTGCCACCATCAAAACTGCCCCCATCAAAATGTCCCATCATATTGCCCCATCAAAATTGCCCCTATCAACCTGCTCCATCAAAACTGCCCATCATTTTGCCACCATCAAAAGGGCCCATCAAAACTGCCCCATCAAAACAGCTCTATCATATTGCCCCAGCAAAACAGCCCTCATCATATTGCCACCATCAAAACGGCCCCTATCAAACTGCTCCCATCAAAACTGTCCCATCATATTGCTCCCATCAAAACTGCCCCATAATATTGCCACTATCAAAATGGCCCCCATTAAGATTACCCATCATATTGCCACCATCAAAATTGCCCCGTCATATTGCCATCATCAAAACGGCCCCATCAAATTTGCCCCATCAAAACTGCCCTATCATATTGCCACTATCAAAATGGCCCCCATTAAGATTGCCCATCATATTGCCACCGTCAAAACTGCCCCGTCATATTGCCATCATCAAAACGGCCCCATCAAAATTGCCCCATCAAAACTGCCCCATCAAAACTGCCTTCATCAAATTTGCCCCATCAAAACTGCCCCATCATATTGCCATCATCAAAACTGCCCTATCATATTGCCACCATCAAAACTGCCCCATCAAACTTCCCCATCATATTGCCCCATCAAATTTGCCCCTATCAAACGGCTCCATCAAAACTTTCCATCATATTGCCACCATCAAAAGGGCCCCCATCAAAACTGCCCCATTAAATCTGCCCCATCAAAACTGCCCCAGAAAAACAGCCCTCATCATATTTCCACAATCAAAATGGCCCCCATGAAACTGCTCCCATCAAAAATGCCCCATCATATTGCCACCATCAAAACTGCCCCATCATATTGCCACTATCAAAACGGCCCCATCAAAATTGCTCCCATCAAAACTGCCCTCATCAAATTTGCCCCATCATATTGCCACCATCAAAACTGCCCCCATCAAAACTGCCCCATCATATTACCACCATCAAATCTGCCCCATATAAACAGCCCTCATCATATTGCCACCATCAAAATGGCCCCCATCAAACTGCTCACTTCAAAATTGTCCCATAATATTGCCCCCATCAAAACTGCCCCATCATATTGCCACCATCAAAACGGCCCCCATTAAGAATGCCCATCATATTGCCACCGTCAACACTGCCCCGTCATATTGCCACCATCAAAACTGCCCCATCATATTACCCCATCAAAACTGCCCATTATATTGCCACCATAAAAATGGCCCAAATCAAAGCTGCCCCATCAAAATGGCCCCCATCAAAACTGCCCCATCATATTGCCCCCATCAAAACTGCCCATCATATTGCCACCATCAAAACTGCCCCATCATAGTGCCACCATCAAAACTGCCCCCCATCATACTGCCCCATCAAAACTGCCCATCATATTGCCACCATCAAACCGGCCTACATCAAAGATGCCCCATCAGATTGCCCCATCAAAACTGCCCAATCAGAATTGCTCCATCAGAAATGCCCCATTATATTCCTCTATTAGTGATGAGCCAAACACCCCCCTGTTCAGTTTGCATCCAGAACATGCAAACAGGCAAAAAATGTGATCGAACACATGAACATCGTTAAAGTCTATGGGACACGAACATGAATAATCAAAAGTACTAATTTTAAAGGCTTATATGCATGGTATTGTCATAAAATGTGTTTGGGGACCCGGGTCCTACCCCAGGGGACATGTATCAATGCAAAAAAAAGTTTTAAAAACAGCCGTTTTTCCGGGAGCAGTGATTTTAATAATGATTAAAGTGGTTGTAAACCCTTACAAACCACTTTGACCTACAGGTAAGCCTAGATTAAGGCTTACCTGTAGGTCCAAGAAATATCTCCTAAACCTATATGGTTTAGGAGATATTTGTCCGAAAACAGGCACCGCTGTCTACACACTGAGCGCGTCATTCTCAACGACGGAGCTGTCGCGCGTGTCGGCTCCCGTGCGCATGCGCAGGAGTGACGTCATCGCGGCTTCGCCGAATGACAGCGGCGCAGCTACGAGACCCCACCAAGAAGATGGATGCGGCGGACTACAGGGGACAGCGGTGACTTCGCTGGCTCCTGTGTCAAGTAAGTGACACATAATGGGCTCCTATGCGATGCATAGGAGTCCATTATGCTTTATCTTTGCAGGGAATGAAAGAGGAAGTAAACTCATCAGGGTTTACTTCCTCTTTAACCACTTTGGTACCGCGCTATTGCTAAATGACGGCATTAGCGCGGACCTACATTTCCGGGACTGCGTCTATTGACGTTGTCCCTTGTACCAGCGGCCTGCGCGCCCCCCTGAGGGGCGCGCGCGGCGCGCTCTGTGATCGGCGAGTCCATGAGACTCGCCTGATCACCGATCCGTGAAAGGGGTCGATCCCGACCCCTTATCACATGATCAGCTGTCAGCCAATGACAGCTGATCATGTGATAGAACGGAGTCGGTAATCAGCCATTATTCCTCCTCGCGCTGACAGAAAAAAAAAAAGCCGATCACCGGCGGCCGTGATCGGGACATCAGTCCCGATCACGGCCAATAATGTAAGCGCTCACCTGCCCCCTGCCAGTGCCCACCTGCCCCCTGCAGTGCCAGTTTAATAAAAGTTAGTGCCCCCCGTCAGTGCCACCCAGCAGTGCCCACAGTGCCCCCCAGCAGTGCCCACAGTGCCACCCAGCAGTGCCACCCACAGTGCCACCCAGCAGTGCCACCCACAGTGCCACCCAGCAGTGCCACCCACAGTGCCACCCACATTGCCCACAATCTGCCTCAAAGGTGCTGCACCCCAGTGCCGCCCATCAGTGCCCAGCAGTGCTGCCCAGCAGTGCCGCCCATCAGTGCCCAGCAGTGCCACCTATCAGAGCCACCTATCAGTGCCACCTATCAGTGCCCATCAGTCCCATCTATCAGTGCCACCCATCCGTGCCACCCATCCGTGCCACCCATCCGTGCCATCTTATCTGTGCCCATCTTATCTGTGCCGCCTTATCTGTGCCCATCGGTGCCGCCTTATCTGTGCCTATTAGTGCCGCCTTAACTATGCCTATCAGTGCCCACCAGTGCAGCCTATCAGTGCCCACCAGTGCAGCCCATCAGTGCCCATCAGTGCCCACCAATGCAGCCTATCAGTGCTGCCTAATCAGCGCACTTCAATGAAGGAGAAAAATGACCCGTTTGCAAAATTTTAGAACAAACTATTAAAACATGATTTTTTTTTTTTTTGCATCTTTTTTTGTTTGTTTAGCAAAAAATAAAACTCCGAGCTGTAACTAAATACCACCAAAAGAAAGCTCTATTTGTGGGAAAAAAATGATATAAATTTCATTTGGGTACAGTGTTGTATGACCGCGTAATTGTCATTCAAAGTGCATCAGCGCTGAAAGCTGAAAATTGGTCTGGGACTGAGGGGGGTTTAAGTGCCCAGTAAGCAAGTGGTTAAAGTGAAACAATAAAAGTGTAATATTCCTTTAAATTTGTACCTGGGAGGTGTCTATAGTATGCCTGTAAAGGGGCGCATGTTTCCCATGCTTAGAACTGTCTGACAGCAAAATTACATTTCAGGCCCTTTAGGTCTGGTATGGATATTAAGGGGAACCCCGTGCCAAAAAAAAAAAATTGGCGTGGGGGTCCCCAAAATCCATACCAGACCCTTCAGGACCCTTCAATATCTTTTGATATTCAACTTTCCTACAAATTTGTGGACATCCATATAGGTCTGAAATGTATTCAACCCACGAGGGGTGCAAACTTCAGACCCTTATCTAACACAAACTTTTCAGAATCGGTGAGGACCGCTGTACTCAAGTTGAATATCCCATCCCCCATCAGGGCCTTTCTTTTTAGCTTGTAGCCTTTTTCCTCTTCTGGATACTCTATTTCGTCCCCCGATCGCTTGGAACCCTGATATTGGGTTTGTGAAAACTCCAATGTTGGTTACACTGATTAGATGGACATTGCCATATTTTGATCAATGACCTTGTTCTGAATACCGTCCTTCCTGTCAAGCCACAGGTTGTCTACAAGGAGCTCCTTCTATTAGGGGCAGAGTGGCACCTAATATTTTAGATCCACCACTTATCAAAAGAGATTTTTTTTTTGAGAATTGAACTGGGTTTGATCAGTGTAGGAGGTGCAGGGTTTGCTTGTTGAGTGGGTGCACACACAGAAGGACCCATAAATGTAAATCATCTAGTACCCTGAAGGAGTTTGACATTAAGACTTTTATCACATGCTCCACCGAGGGGGCCGTATACCTGCTCCAGTGCCCATGTGGGCTGCAGTATGTGGGCAGGACTAAGCAGGCCCTCTCGGTAAGGCTTAATGAGCATGCAGCCAATATCATCCATGGTTTTCCCAAACATCCAGTCTTGAGACACTACCTGGAAGCTCATAATAAAGATCCGGCTAAGACTATTTCTCTTGGTATTGATCGTTACACTCCTCATTGGAGAGGTGGATCCTTAGTACGGGGAATCTCAAGACTTGAGATGGCGTGGATTCATAAAATAAAATGCTACACCCCTTTTGGGATGAATGTGGACACTGACTTAAATGCTTTTATTGATAATTCCTAATACAATTTGATTTCAAATAATCTTTGTGAACTTGCTGTGAAGCCTCAGTGGCCATATCCATTGAGTCTATTTTTTTTTTTTTATTTAGTTTATTTGGAATATATTTTTTAATTTTTGTACTGGGCTATGCAATATTGTATTATTTGGAGGATGGCGATTTGGGGCCATTTCTCAGTAATATAGTTGCGCATTGTGGTACGAGCTTCTGTTGGCACAATGTCTGCTGGTAAATGATATTGGTGGAGGGTGTTGTGGGTGGGATGGCTGGGCTTGAACTAGCATCCATCCCACCAGAGAACACTGTTTGGTGCTCTTTGCATTAATAGTGGTGCCACTTAATTATACATACCCCTATTAGTAGTGTGGACATTACACTATGACTGCACATTATGGGCTATGGGATAATCGGTTTTATTTCACTTATTTTGTTGGGTGTTTGGTTTATACGTTTCTGTAGATTTCATCTTCTTTGGGGTAGGACATTGGGATTGTAATTATCCATTGTCCCACTAGATGTCACTGAGGAGTTCTATCCACATTTATATGTGATGTTACGACTGTGGATACGGACGAATAGCCTGATCCACAGATGACATTTCATGCATATATATTTTTCCAGTTTATAATTTCCTTTTTCTATTTTTCATTTTTGGAATAGTTATATTTAATTAGTCGATATTTTTAATAATCAATTTATTTTAAATAGGGTATTAATTGTTTATTTGTATATTGTATTCTGGCGAATCAGCTAATTTGGATGGGCCGCTTATGCTTCACAGAGAGGTTTGGTTCTATTGGGTTTTATTTTAAGCGATGAGTCAGTGCATCGCCTGGTCCCCATGAATAAGTCTTTTTACGACAAAATGTACATTGGGAGGCAGACGTGCTGACGCCATCGCGATACAGCGTAGGGGTGGACGGGCGATTGCATGTCAGCCGGCACTTATTATGGGCTTTATTACTGCTTTGTATGTAAGTGCAATTCTTTATTTTTATTAAATATTTGCTATATGGAATTATGCTATGGTGAGTCTTCTTTCCATTTCTCTGGGATCTCGAGTATTGCCTATTTGCTTCACCTGCTGAGGTTGACGTTCCCGGCCTGTCCTATTCAATAAGAGAGCCTATTGTGACCATGGTCGGAGGAGGTGTTGCAGAGATTTGTTATGGGCATGAAATCGCTTGCCTTTTGGTAAGCGCATATTTTGTGTGGTGGTGGTCACGATCTTTGGTGTTTTTTGGCTGCATGGAAGATTAGATACTTATCATCATTTATTAATGTCTATGAATTTTCACTGTATATTTATAATTATTTATTCATTTTTCACTGGACTATTTTCACTTCACTGGACCTTTTTTATCACTTCACTGATATTTTTTTGTTATTTATTTCATTATTCACACTTGGTATTGGTTTATAATTCACCCATATAAATTATGTAATGTTTGATTTATTAGAGGGGTTGATAAGGTTTTTTAAAATTATCATGGTAATCAATTCATTATTTCTAGGTGTTTTTACTTAATCGATACACATCACTCAATTCATGTGCGCAGCTTTTTCCTTTGGTTAATTTATTGTGTTTACCTGTATCTTGTACAGTAAATTGAGCTGCAGCCATTTTATTTCATTGGGCTTCAGAAGGCCAGTGTACCCAGAAGTGATTTACAGTATCTCACAAAAGTGAGTACACCTCTCACGTTTTTGAAAATATTTTATGATATCTTTTCATGTGACAACACTGAAGAAATGACACTTGTCTACAATGTAAAGTAGTGAGTGTACAGCTTGTATAACAGTGTAAATTTGCTGCCCCCTCAAAATAACACAACACACAGCCATTAATGTCTAAACCGCTGGCAACAAACGTCAGTACACCTTTAAGTGAAAATGTCCAAAATGGGCCCAAAGTATCAATATTTTGTGTTTCCACCATTATTTTCCAGCACTGCCTTAACCCTCTTGGGCATGTAGTTCACCAAAGCTTCACAGGTTGCCACTGGAGTCCTCTTCCACTCCATGAACATCCATGCAGGTGGATGTTAGAGACATTGCGCTCCTCCAACCTCCGTGTGAGGATGCCCCATGGATGCTCAATAGGGTTTAGGTCTGGAGACATGCTTGGCCAGTCCATAACCTTTAGGCCCCTTTCACACATGTGGACATTATGTCCGTATTTCATCCATCCGTTTGCGGATGAAATACTGACATACATGCATTCCTATGGGATATCGTCCGCCTCCGCAATTGTCCGATTCTGCAGACGGAGGAAACTCCTATTTTTCTATCCGTTTGCAGAGCGGATCGGATGAACACGGACAGACGGTCCGTGCTCATATGATCCCCCATAGAGGAGAATGGAGAGCTGACAGTGTGCCGGGACCGCCCTGTTATCCGCCGGCTCAGCGGGGACAATGGAGCGATCCCCGCTGAGCAAGCGGATCATCACGGGGCGGATCATTACTGATCTGTCCCATGTGAAAGGGGCCTAACCCTCAGCTTCTTTAGCAAGGCAGTGGTCAAATTGGAGGTGTGTTTGGGGTCATTATAAGGTTGGAATACTGCCCTATAGCCCAGTCTCTAAAGCAAGGGGATCAAGCTCTGCTTCAGTATGTCACATAATGTCAACAGAATGTTGGCATTCATGGTTCCTCAATGAACTGCAGCTCCCCAGTGCCGACAGCACTCGTGCAGCCCCAGACCATGATACTTCCACCACCATGCTTCACTGTAGTTTTTGTACTCCTCACCTGGTTTCCGCCACACACGCTTGCCATCATCTGAGCCAAATACATTTATTTTGGGCTCATCAGACCACAGTACATGGTTCCAGTAATCCATGTCCTTAATCTGCTTGTCTTCAGCAAACTGTTGGGCTTTCTTGAGCATCATCTTTAGAAGAGTTTTCCTTCTGGGACGAAAACCATGCAGTTCAATTTGATGCAGTGTACAGTGTATGGTCTGAGCACTGACAGGCTGAGCCCCCTCCCCTTCAACCTCTGCAGCAATGCTGACAGCACTCATACTTCTATTTCCCAAAGACAATCTCTAGATATGACACTGAGCATGTGTACTCAACTTCTTTGGTTAACCATGGCGAGGCCTGTTCTGAGTGGAACCTGTCCTGTTAAACATGTAATGCCCATTAGTGCTGCCTCATGATGGCCACTGTGGTGCAGCTCAATTTCAGGGTCTTGGCAATCTTTTTATAGCCTAGGCCAGGGATATGCAATTAGCGGACCTCCAGATGTTGCAAAACTACAAGTCATTTACATTGTTATACAAGCTGTACACTCACTACTTTACATTGTAGCAAAGTGTCATTTCTTCAGTGTTGTCACATGAAAATATATAATAAAATATTTACAAAAGTGTGAGGGTGTACTCACTTTTGTGAGATACTGTAGGTGGAGCCATGTCCGACCCTGACTTCTTATGTGTCACAGACAAACTGCAAAGTGGACCTTCTGAGCTATCTGCCCATTTGGAAAGGGGGCTAGCCCAAAAAAGGGGCTGAGGTGCAAATCTTCACCAGAGCACACCACAAGGACTAATGGACTTTCCTGGTGGGTGTACCAAGTTATGGCCCTTGGGCATACCTGTGCAGATGACAGCTGAGCAGGGATAGAACCAGAGCATGGTACAAAGTCAACAAGCAATTTCAGAAATGAGGACAGACCAAAGGTCAGACAGCCAACAAGTGTAGTCAAATACAAGCTGAAGTTGATAACTAGAGAAGCAGAAATTTAGAAGCTCAGGAACTAACATGAACTGGAGCTTAGGGCTAGGAAATAAACCTATTGTTTATGCAAGTGGTCCCCAAACTATGCCTGCCGACAAAATGTGGCCCTCTACAAGATTTGAAGCAGCCCACAGCTAGTAATATAATAATAAAAAAAAATTGTGCTTAGTGTAAAAATAGTTTCCAGAGCAGCGCTCACCACTCATCTGAATACATGATGATAAACAAATTAAATACACAAATAATAAGTGTGCATCCAAACAAATCACAAATATTATATAAATGTGTAAAAAAAAGTCCAGAAAAATCAATATAGAAAAAAAAAAACAGGAATTAATTGTTATGAGTCCATCAAATAAATAATAGTATGAAAAATTACAGCCTTCCACTGTTGAAGTAAACACTTCTTGAAAAAATAGATGTGAACACCTTGTGCCCTCCACCACAAATATGAGCCTCTTACCGGACGGCAGAGGGGGGGGGGGCTGACTGGGGCTATAGCCCCAAGTGGGCCACAAAAAAGCCCGGGTCTCGGTCTTAACAAAGACAATTATTAGCCCTGGGTCTCAAGGCCTGGGGTTACGTGGGAACTTGTGGCTATTGGCCGCCTGCTGCTGGGCTGCCTCTGAACGGAAGGGGGAGCGCCAGAGGCATTGATTTACAAAGCGGGGATCTCCATTTCCAGCTTACCCGTCGAATGACATACAATGTCCCGCCTCCTGGTCCAGCTGAGCTCATATGATGGACGTCACACTGGCCCAATCATGAGCACTTGTGGGGCTGCATTGATGGGCACTGGTGAGGCTGCATTGATGGGCACTGATCAGACTGCATTGATGGGCACTGGTGAGGCTGCATTGATGGGCACTGGTGAGGCTGCATTGATGGGCACTGATCAGGCTGCATTGATGGGCACTGGAGAGGCTGCATTGATGGGCACTGGAGAGGCTGCATTGATGGGCACTGGTGAGGTTGCATTGATGGGCACTGGTGAGGCTGCATTGATGGGCACTGATCAGACTGCATTGATGGACATTGGTCAGGCTGTATTGATGGGCACTGGTGAAGCTGCATTGGTGGGCACTCATGAAGTTGCATTGATGGGCATTGGTGACGCTGCATTGGTGGGCACTGGTGAGGCTACATTGGTGGGCCACCAAAAGCTCAGCTATGAGTGGTAAACCAGGATATGGAAACACCTCTGATAGAACAACTTGATCCAGTTCTATAAATGATCCACAATGAACGGTGGATAGGGGGGATAGTTTTGTAGTCCCCACCTCCGCCCCAGATAATACCGCAGACCTCAACATGGTCAACCTATCCTCCTACAATCTTGACCCTACTGAAATCCAAGTTCTGGTTTCTGCCCAAACCAAAACTTGGACAAGTTTGAAGTCCTTAAAGACCTACAATTATTCGCAGGGAAATTGATCTTGAAACAATTATACTCCAAAGAGACCCCAGTTAAGCCTGACTTTGAGATACAGGAACTTAAAGCTCTTGATAATCTTATTGAACTACTAGAGGAAAATGATCCCCCTGATCTAATTGATCATATTGACTTGGAACATCTTCTGGGTCGTTTGGACCAGTCCGAACCACCAATAGTTCCCCAAATTACACTGAAAAATAAATCTGACCATTTTCCACCTTTAAGCACTAATACTAATGTTTTGGCATTTGTCAAACTCACTTGTAAGGAAATTAGCCAAATTGATACAACACACGTTGAATGTGATAATCTATCCATGGTTGAAAGATGGGCATTGAAACCTTTAGCAAACAATACATACATAACAATTAAACCATCTGACAAAGGTGGAAATATAGTAGTCATGGATAACACTTTCTATATTGAAATGTGTAATAAGATTTTGAACAACAAGGACTGGTATAAAAAGATTTCCGGGGGGATTGTTGCAAGATTTCATCAGGATTTTTACAACCTTGTGGTCCATGCACGGTCTACCAACAAAATTAACAAAAATGATTGGGATTTCATAAGAACAAAAAACCCTCGCACATGAATGTTCTACCTACCAAAACGGCATAAGAGTATACATAACCCCTCTGGTCGCCTCAATAATTTCAGGCAACAGTAACATTTAAGCTAAATTGAGCGAATGGGCTGATGAACATCTACGTCATTATGTAGCAAAGTTACCTAGCTATATCCAAGATACTATGAAATGATTACAAAGTATCAACGGCATTTGCATTCCACCCACTGCCAGATTTGTGGCAGTGGATGCGGAAGCATTGTATAGCTCAATCCCCCATGACAAGGGGCTGGTCTGTATCAGAAACATCCTTTCCCGTGATGTAGGGATGGATCCATCTACCAAGGACTTCATTTTGGAAGCCCTGAAATACATTCTCCATCATAATCACTTCGTCTTTAATGGTTCCCACTTCCTCCAGGTTCAGGGTGAGACGATGGGGACTTTGTGTGCCCCATCCTACGCCTATCTGTACCTGGGGGAGTGGGAACAAGCCATAAATAATGATGAAAATTTTAGTCTACTCATGGGAAATGTGTCAATGTGGGCACGCTATATTGATGATGTACTATTAGTTTGGAATGGCCCTGTGGAGCTGCTGAATTCATTTTTGATAGGGCTCAATCATAATGAGTTCAATTTGAATTTTATGCTGACCCACGATAAGTCCAGTATCACATTTCTGGATGTGACCATCCAGAAGGATGAAAGAGGATACTTGAGTACTAGCCTACACAGGAAACCCTTAGCTGGTAATTCCATTTTACAAGCGGACATCTTTCATTTCTTATCAATTCTATTCCATACGGCCAATATTTAAGAACAAGAAGAAACTGCTTGGATGACGGCTTTTAAAAAGGAAGCAGACTCTTTGAGAACGAGACTTCTAAGTCATGGATATTCGAAAACATGCCTAAAGAAGGCCTACAATAGGGCATGTACTAGAACGAGAAATTATTTACTATACAATCCATCATCTAAAAATAAAAAGGGAAATCCGATCTCAATCATCACAGGTTATTCCAATCAGCATAAAAAGGTCAAAACAATAGTCCAAAAGTACTGGCACGTTCTAACCATGGACCCCGTGATTGGTCCATTTGTATCAGATATCCCCTCTTTCACTTTTAGAAAGGCTAGGTTGCTTCGGGACCATCTGGTGTTGAGTGAATTTAAGGAGGATGGCCAAAGGGACCCATGTAGAAACTTTGGGACCTTTACATGTGGAGGATGTGGATACTGTCGCCTTATGAATACCACCACAAATTTAGTGCTCCCCAATGGTGAGAAATAAAGACCCCGACACTATGCTAACTGCAAAACGCCAGGAGTAGTATATCTTCTCCTTTGCAGTTGCAGTTGTTTTTACGTGGGTAAAACAACCCAAGAGTTCTGCAAAAGAGCTTATCGACATCTGGTATCGATGCAAACTTGCACTCCCAGCTTCCCATTAGGGAGACACGTCACCGCTGTCCATGCTGGAGTGTGCCCCAAGGTTTCTTTTGTCATCCTCGACCGCGTCCATTCAGGAATGCGGGGGGGTGATTGGAATCGGACATTACTCCAGCGTGAACAGCGTTGGATTTTTAGCTTAAATGCCACTTCGCCCCCCTGGCCTGAATGGCACGATATCATTCAGACCTTTCTTTTTTTGATCTTCCCCTTTTCCTCCTCCCCTTCTCCCTCCCCTTCCCCCCTCTCTCTGGCTATGGGCTGGGATTCTGCTTTCCACTGAGGTAACATCCACGTTACATCGCGCTGCTGATTCTCCCACTCGACGCACGGGGGCCGCCGGTGTCTTATCATATAAGGTCCCCCATCAGATAGCGTCCGATGTGTACTGCGCATGCTCAGTACACAGCAACACAGATTCCGAAAATAGCCGAGGATGAACGACGCCTGCGCACTGAGTCCAGGTTCTAGCCCCACCATCCAAGTGGACATTGAGTAGGAATAAAAAAGAGCCGAGCGCAGCGAGGCCGAGCGAAGCTCGCCCACGAGGGGCCGTCTAATTTTCACAAACCTATGTCCGCTTGGATGTTGGGGCTACCACCTCCACTCACGGTGCAGGCACCGTTCAACTTTCAAAATTTTATGAAGTTTCTTCTGCCCCGTACTGCGCATGCGCAGTACACAGCGGACGCTATATGATGGCTGGACTGAATATGCCAGAACACCGGTATGATGTATTTGTTTACGGTCCGGTGGCCCCTTCTTATGTGGTCATGTGACTTGGAACTCCTGGTCACCTGACGACTTACGTGCATTGCGGGGTGATGACGCGGGATGGCCCAGCCATTGCTCCACCCCGTCAGCTTTGACGGGAGTTTGACTTCCTCGGGGCGTCGCATATGCGGCTCCGTTTGGGTTCCCATTTTGTGACGGACTCGGACGCACTGATTGGCACCGTAAGTTATGAGATCTTTTGTTTGTATATATGTTGGTGCACGTTCCAGACCCCTGGCATGAGCAAATTATGATATTTGGATGGATAGTAACTCCTCTGCTTATAATTGCATGATGATATTAGTATGTGTATGCTTGTTGGGTATTCACCAAAACAAACCCTCCCCTTCCTCTTTGCTCCCTATAGGGCTTTCTATGCACTGATTTGCAGCAATCAAAGGTTCTCTTGCTTCTTGCGGTGTCGACACCCTACAAATTGAGTTTTCAGTATTATTGCGGCCCCCCCTCCAGCCGACAATGTACTGTTTTGTATCATTTGGTTCTCTTATATATCTGTACCTACTCATTTATCAAGTTGATGGAGTCTCCACATATTTTTATGCAGTATGCTGTGAGTTTCTGAGTAGCCTTGGATGCGTCGTATTTTGACTATGTGCCTTTCAGTAGTACTTTTTTGTAATAGCACAGTCTGTGTAGTAATGGGTGATTCCCCATCTCTATATTCATTATAGAATTTGATTATGAGTGATTATGTTAACTAACACAGACAATGATATATATATATATATATATATATATATATATATATATATATATATATATATATATATATAATTTTTTTTTTTTCTGGGACCCAGTGACTCCGCATCCATATGGTCACTTCTGGATGTCCTTTGTGGGGGTTCTTGCCATGTGGTGGATGGAGTCGTGGTTGGCAGGCCTATTGGTTCGCCCGGTCACCCTGAGACCAGAAAGAGGGTTCCCTTTGTTTCGCCCGCATCTTATGCACATTTGTCCCTTCATGAAATGTAACTTGGACACTGGAAAAATGTATGTATGGTTAGTATATTCGTTTTCCATTAATGGATGGATTAAACCAAATGATGTATTAGATGATTTGTTGCTGGGATGTTCATACACTAAAACAAACTGATTTTGTTTTGATTGCAGATGTATATTTCCTTTATTGTTTGTCTTATGTGAATCACGCACACCCCAGATGAAGAGAATTTAGTACACAGTACAAGATCTCGAAACGCGTTGGATTTTATATCCACTGTACTATGATTTAGTACAGTGGAATTAATGTGATGTGCATTGGATACAGGAACAAATATTACACACAATGTGTCTTCTTTGTAAATATATGAATTTTGTACTGTATTGTCCATTGTAATTTTGTATGTGCTTATATTATTTTAGTAGTAAACGGGAGGTAGTGGTGCGCTGTACTATGACAGGGGTGGTCCAACCTCAAGGGGTGGTGGACTGTGTGGGCACTTAAATAATATTATACACTAGGAGGTTATTCAGATGCTAATTTGACATCACATAAAAGACTGCTTGTAAACTACGCGGAACGTATATATAAATCAGTATATGCTCTTATAGGGGAATAACGCAAACCCCGAAAAACACTTTGACATTCATTACAAATAAAAGGCAAACACTGATATAAGAAAAAAATATAAAATAAAAATAAAAAAATATATTCAAAGTTTCTTAAAACGTGTAAAGCAAACAATTCCAAATGCGATTTGTTTAAACTGCCGAAAAATCGTATAAGGTGCCAGTGCTAGAGAATATAATGCAAGTGAAAAATCCCTCTACACCATAATACAATGTTGAAACAATGCAAATAAAACCAAAAATTAAAATGACAAAATGTCTGTTACACTGTGCAAAATGTGGCGATTACATCCAAAAATTCACATAAAGTACCAGCGCTTAAATATAACATGTGCAAATAATGGTGAACAGAATTTTTTGCACAAAGTTGTCACTAAATGATATATTGTTCAAACATGCCATGGGCATATATGGAATTAAACCCCAAAATGCATGCTGTTGCTTCTCCTGAGTATGGAGATACCACATGTGTGAGACTTTTTGGGAGCTTAGTTGCATACGGGACCCCAAAATCCAAGCACCGCCTTCAGGCTTTCTAATGCCGCGTACACATGATCAATCAATCGGGTGGAAAAGTCCGGCAAACTGAAGTCCGCGGGACAATCCCCCCGTGTGTAGCCTCCGTCATACTTTTTTGACCCGAAAGTACGGCGGACTTAGAAAGTAGTTTTGCACTCCAATCTTCCCGCCGGACTTGCATTTCGGCGGACAATCCGGCCGTGTGTGTGCCAGTCCGCCGTACTTTTGAAATGAACAGACTTTTCCCGCCCGGAGAAAAGTCCGCTCATTTCGAGCGGGTCTCCAGGTAGGCGGGGCCCGCGAAGGAGACGTCGCTGGCCCCGCCACCTGGTATGGACTTAAAGGGGAACCCCAACGCTGAAAAAAATCGGCGTAGGGGTCCCCCCAGGTCCACTTTAGACCCTTGTCTGAGCACGCTACCGGGCTGGCCAGGAAAGGGGGGACGAGCGAGCGACCCCCCCTGAGCCGTACCAGGCCGCGTGCCCTCAACATGGGGGGTGCCTTGGGGAAGGGGGGGCCGTGCAGCCCCCCCACCCCAAAGCACCTTGTCCCCATGTTGATGAGGACAAGGGCCTCTTCCCGACAACCCTGGCCGTTGGTTGTCGGGGTCTGCGGGCGAGGGGCTTATCGGAATCCGGGAGCCCCCTTTAATAAGGGGGCCCCCGGATACCGGCCCCCCACCCTATGTGAATGAGTATGGGGTACAATGTACCCCTACCCATTCACCTGTGAAAAAAGTACAAAAAAAACACAACATAGTTTATTGCACAGCTCCGGGGGTCTTCCATCTTCGGGGCGTCTTCTCGCCGGACTCCTCCGCTATCTTTTTCTAGTTCTTTTGCTAGTGGAAGAGCCCGGCTTTCTTCCTCGCCGCCGCCCTTCTTCCGACTTCGGGGGTCTTGTCCCCCTCTTCGGTTCTTCTGCCGGGCCACCACGCCTTCTTATAGCTCTTTTACAGGCGATGGCCCGGTCTTCTGTCGCCGCTGTCATCGCCGCCGGCGCCTTCTGTTCTTCTCTTCAGATGTTGACTCGTCGCTCCCTCCGCTCACAATGACGGGGACCGGGCGCGCGGCGACTTATATAGGGACATCACCGGATGATGTCCCCGCCTATTATGATGTCACAGTCCCAGCATCCTCTGGGACTGGGACACCATAATGGGCGGGGTAATCATCTGGTGATGTCCCTATATAAGTCGCCGTGTGTCGCGTCGGAGCCATTGTGAGCGGAAGGAGCGACGAGTCAAGATCTGAAGAGAAGAACAGAAGGCGGCGGCGACAGCAGCGGCGACAGAAGACCGGGCCACCGCCTGTAAAAGAGCTATAAGAAGGCGCAGTGGCCCGGCAGAAGAATCGAAGAGGGGGATAAGACCCCCGAAGTCGGAAGAAGGGCGGCGGCGAGGAAGAAAGCCGGGCTCCTCCGCTAGCAAAAGAGCTAGAAGAAGATAGCGGAGGGGTCCAGCGAGAAGACCCCCGAAGACGGAAGACCCCCGGAGCTGTGCAATAAACTATTTTTACCCTGTGTTGCGTTTTTTTTGTACTTTTTTCACAGGTGAATGGGTAGGGGTACATTGTACCCCATAGTCATTCACATAGGGTGGGAGGCTGGTATCTGGGGGCCCCCTCATTAAAGGGGGCTCCCGGATTCCGATAAGCCCCTCGCCCTCGCCCTCATCAACATGGGGACCCTCCTCCCCAAGGCACCCTCCATGTTGAGGGCACGCGGCCTGGTACGGCTCAGGAGGGAGGGCGATCGCTCGTCCCCCCCTTTCCTGGCCGGCCGGGTAGCGTGCTCGGACTAGGGTCTGATGTGACCCTGGGGGGACCCCCACGCCCATTTTTTTCGGCGTTGGGGTTCCCCTTTAAGTCCATACCAGGTGGCGGGGCCAGCGACGTCTCCTTCGCGGGCCCCGCCTACCTGGAGACGCGCTCGAAATGAGCGGACTTTCCTCCGCGTGTGTGGGCGAGTCCATTCATTTCAAAAGTAGGGTGGATAGTACAGCGGACTTAGTACGCCGTATTAGTCCACTGAAAAAGTGCCGTGTGTGGGCAAGTAGCCCGTTCGGAAAGTCGGATGGACAGTCTGGCGGGAAGTCCGCCAGACTAAGTCCGTCGGATAGTCCGCTACGTGTGTACGCGGCATAAGGGTGTAATTTTTTTATTTCACTCCTTACTGCCAATCAGTTTCGGAGACCATGGAATGCCCAGATGGCAAAGCCCCCCCAAATGACCCAATTTTGGAAAGTAGACACCCCAAGCTATTTGCTGGGAGGTATGGTGAGTATTTTGCAGATCTTGCTTTTTGTCACCAAGTTTTGAAAATTGAAAAAAAAAATTTTTTTTTCTTTACTTTCACTTTCTTAATTTTCAAAAACAAACGAGAGCTGTAAAATACTCACCATGACTCTCAGCAAATAACTTGGGGTGTCTACTTTCCAAAATGGGGTAATTTGGGGAGTTTTGTGCTATCTTGGCATTTTATGGCCTTCGAAACTGTGATAGGTAGTGAGGAGTGAAATCAAAAGTTTGCGCCCTTAGAAATCCTGAAGGCGGTGCTTGGTTTTCGGGCCCGATACGTGGCTAGGCTCCCAAAAAGTCCCACATATGTGGTATCTTCGTACTCAGGAGAAGCAGCAGAATGTATGTTGGTGTGCAATTCCACATATAACCATGGCATGTAGCAATATATCATTTAGTGACAACTTTTTGTAAAAATAAATATTTTTTTTGTTCAATCCCTTGGGACAACAAAAAATATTCAATGGACTCAACATGCCTCTCAGCAAATAGCTTGGGTTGTCTGCTTTCCAAAATGGGGTCATTTGGGGGGGTTGTGCATCTTGGCATTTTATGGCCTTCAAAACTGTGATAAGTAGTGAGGAGTGAAATCAAAAATGTATGCCCTTAGAAGTCTTAAAGGCGGTGCTTGGTTTTCGGGGTCCTGTACATGGCTAGCCTCCCAAAAAGTCCCACACATGTGGTATCCCCGTACTCAGGAGAAGCAGCAGAATGTATTTTGGGGTATAAGTTCACATATGCCCATGGCATGTGTGAGCAATATATCATTTACTGACAACTTTGTGCAAAAAAAAAAAAAGTTTGTAATATTCCCGCAACTTATGGCAAAATATAAATTATTACATGGACTCAACATGCCTGCCAGCAAATAGCTTGGGGTGTCTACTTTCCAAAATTGGGTCATTTGGGGGGGTTTTGTGCTTTTTTGGCATTATATGGCCTTCGAAACTGTGATAGGTAGTGAGGAGTGAAATCAAAAAGTTGCACCCTTAGGCCGCGTACACACGGGCGGACTGTCCGCCCAACTAGGTTCGTCAAACAGTTTGACAAACAGTCCGTTCAAAATTAGCATGAACGGACTTGACCACACACGACGAACGAACAGTCCGCTGGAAACTTGCGCGATGACGTGAACGGCACGTACGACGGGACGAGAAATTCGGCGTCCGATACACTGCAATGCAACCTTCGCCGTGTAAATTCTTTCTGAGCACCAAGTTTCAGAGGACAGTCTTACGGAAATTCCGAAAAACTTTGTTCGTCAGACTGTCCGCTGAAACTGTCCGCTGAAGCCCACACACGAGCGGACTGTCCGCTGAAACACTGTTCAGCGGACAAAGTTGGACGAACAGTCCGCCCGTGTGTACGCGGCCTTAGAAATTCTGAAGGCGGTGATTGGTTTTCGAAGTGCCGTACGTGACTAGGCTCCCAAAAAGTCTCACACATGTGGTATCCCTGTACTCAGGAGAAGCAGCAGGATGCATTTTGGGGTGCAATTCCACATATAACTATGGCATGTGTGAGCAATATATCATTTACTGACAACTTTGTGCAAAAAAAAAAAAAGTTTGTAATATTCCCGCAACTTATGGCAAAATATAAATTATTACATGGACTCAACATGCCTGCCAGCAAATAGCTTGGGGTGTCTACTTTCCAAAATTGGGTCATTTGGGGGGGTTTTGTGCTTTTTTGGCATTATATGGCCTTCGAAACTGTGATAGGTAGTGAGGAGTGAAATCAAAAAGTTGCACCCTTAGGCCGCGTACACACGGGCGGACTGTCCGCCCAACTAGGTTCGTCAAACAGTTTGACAAACAGTCCGTTCAAAATTAGCATGAACGGACTTGACCACACACGACGAACGAACAGTCCGCTGAAAACTTGCGCGATGACGTGAACGGCACGTACGACGGGACGAGAAATTCGGCGTCCGATACACTGCAATGCAACCTTCGCCGTGTAAATTCTTTCTGAGCACCAAGTTTCAGAGGACAGTCTTACGGAAATTCCGAAAAACTTTGTTCGTCAGACTGTCCGCTGAAACTGTCCGCTGAAGCCCACACACGAGCGGACTGTCCGCTGAAACACTGTTCAGCGGACAAAGTTGGACGAACAGTCCGCCCGTGTGTACGCGGCCTTAGAAATTCTGAAGGCGGTGATTGGTTTTCGAAGTGCCGTACGTGACTAGGCTCCCAAAAAGTCTCACACATGTGGTATCCCTGTACTCAGGAGAAGCAGCAGGATGCATTTTGGGGTGCAATTCCACATATAACTATGGCATGTGTGAGCAATATATCATTTAGTGACAACTTTGTGTAACTTTTTTTTTTTTTTGTTATTATTCAATCACTTGGCCAAACAAATATTCAAAGGGCTCAACATGTCTCTCAGCAATTTCCTTGGGGTGTCTACTTTCCAAAATGGGGTCATTTGGGGTTGGGTTTGTACTGCTCTGCCATTTTAGTACCTCAAGGAATAAGATAGGCAGTCATAAATTGAAAGCTGTGTGAATTCCAGAAAATGTACTCTAGTTTGTAGACGCTATAACTTTTGCACAAACCAATAAATATACGCTTATTGACATTTTTTTTACTAAATACATGTGGCTGAATACATTTTGGCCTAAATGTCTGACTAAAATTGAGTTCATTAGATTTTTCTTCTAACAAAAATTAGAAAATATATATTTTTTCAAAATTTTCGGTCTTTTTCCCGTTTATATCGCAAAAAATAAAAATCGCAGAGGCAATCAAATACCATCAAAAGAAAGCTCTATTTGTGGGAAAAAAAGGATGGAAATTTTGTTTGGGTACAACATTGCATGACCGCACAATTACCAGTTAAAGCAGTGCAGTGCAAAATTGTAAAAAGACCTCTGGTCCTTAGGCTGACAATTGGTCTGGGGCTTAAAGTGGTTGTAAACCCTTACAAACCACTTTGACCTACAGGTAAGCCTAGATTAAGGCTTACCTGTAGGTCCAAGAAATATCTCCTAAACCTATACGGTTTAGGAGATATTTGCCCGAAGACAGGCACCGCTGTCTACGGCGCATGCACCGTAGACAGCGGCGCGCAGGCGCACTGAGCGCGGCATTTCCAACAATGGAGCTGCCGCGTGTGTCGGCTCCCGTGCGCATGCGCGGGAGTGAAGTCATCGCGGCTTCGCCGAATAACAGCGGCGGAGCTGCGAGACCCCCACCGAGAAGATGGATGCGCCGGACAACAGGGGGCAGCGGTGACTTCGCTGGTTCCTGTGTCAGGTAAGTGACACATAATGGGCTACTATGCGATGCATAGTAGTCCATTATGCTTTGCCTTTGCAGGGAATGAAAGAGGAAGTAAACTCATCAGGGTTTACTTCCTCTTTAAGTGGTTAAGAGGGAAGTTTAGGGAAAAAAATCTTTTTTTTTTTAAATAACTTTGAAGCAAAATAATGGTGTCCATCAATGCAGCCTGTTCTGTGCCCATCTCAGTGCAGCCTGATCAGTGCCCATCTGCAGCCTCAATGCAGCCTGATCAGTGCCCATCTGCAGCCTCAATGCAGCCTGATCTGTGCCCATCTGCAGCCTCAATGCAGCCTGATCTGTGCTCATCTGCAGCCTTAATGCAGTCTTATCTGTGCCCAACTCCCATCTGCAGCCTCACCATCTCTCATGCAGGAAATCACTGAGCCGTCATGAGGCAGCACTAATGGGCATTAGTGAGGCTAAGTCCATGGGCACTGATCAGGCTGCATTGATGGGCACTGGTGAGGTGGCATTCTTCATGTGCAACCAGTGTCCATCAATGCAGCCTAACCAGTGCCCATCGACTTATGCTGCATTGGTGAGGCTGAGCTGATGGGCACTGCTGGGGCTGCATTGATGGGCACTGATCAGGCTGCATTGATGGGCACTGATCAGGCTGCATTGATGGGCAATGATCAGGCTGCATTGATGGGCACTGGTGAGGCTGCATTGCCTCAAACATCGCCTGTTCGTCGAATTGCGAATGTTATGGGCCGTTCCCGCCAAATTCGAGTGGCGTGTCACGGCCCATAATTCACTCATTGCTGGCTGATGATTGGCCAAGCATGCACTATGACCCGCAGGCTTGGCCAATCACATCGCTGTCTGTACAGAGAGCCGTAATTGGCCAAAGCCAGGGTGGCTTTGGGCAGTTATGGCTCAGGGGGTTCAGTGCACGCCCCACACTATATAAGGCCGCCTGAGTGTGTTGGGGCAGTGGAGAGAGATATAGACAGAGAGACAGTGTCATTTGATTTAAGTTAGATAGAGTAGGCAGACAAGTCAGTTATTGTATGGAGCATATATGTGTACCCTAGTTGTGGTGTGTGTGTATATATATATATATATATATATATATATATATATATATATATATATATATATATATACATACACACACACACACACACACACACACACACACACACAGTATTCAGTTTAGTTAGATCCGTTCCTCTTATTCTCTTTCTAATATACTGACAGGCAGGTAGTTGATTTTAGTACTTGCAATATTTACAGTTAGTGTGCTTTGTCCTCTGCACAGTGTGCACCTAAAGCTACCTTCAAGACAATTGCTGGTGTTCTTCTGATCCTATTAATATCACAGGCAGGCAGCTGCTGTATTTACAGTTAGTGTGCTGTGTCCTCTGTGAATGTGCACCTAAAGCTACCTTCAAGACAATTTCTGGTGTTCTGATCCTTTAAATACCACAGGCACAGTGTACACCTAAAGCTACCTGAAGACAATTGCTGGTGTTCTCATACTACAGGCAGGCAGTTGATTCTGCTAGGTGCAGTATAATATATATATATATATATATATATATATATATATATATATATATATATATTATATACACATACACACATCCCAGCTTTGTGCAGCTACATCTCATTGCAGGCCATTAGTATGTCTGGAAGGCCAACAAGGAGAGACAGTCACAAGCCAAAAAAAAGAAGGCAAGCAGGCTCTAGGTCTAGAGGCAACAGTGCTGGTCATGGACATAGTGCATCCTCATCAGCATGTGGCCGTAGGACACGCTTGAGCTGCAACATGCCGAAGTCTTGGTAGAGTGGATGACCAAGTTGTCCTCATCCTCCTCATCCTCTCTCACCCAGGCTCAGGGTACTTTGGCAAAGCAGCTCCCACGCGGCCTCTTCTCTCGGCTCCATGGCATCGGTCACTCCTTCCCTAGCCCCACCATGTCCTCCTGAGGAGTCCCCCAAACTGTTTGACCACAGTGTTGGGTACATGCTCCAGGAGGATGCCCAGCGTTTCGAAAGTTCCGATGATGGTACCCAGCTAGAGGAAGGCAGAAATATAAGCCCAGAAAGAGGGTGTGCCCAAGAAGGACAGCAATCTGGCAGTCATGTTCCCCCAGCTGCAGCATACTGCCAGGTTTGCTCCAGTGATGAGGAGGGAGGGGATGATGAGGTCACTGACTCCACGTGGGTGCTTAATAGGATAGAGGAGGAGGAGGAGGCACATCTCCAATGAGGCATGATGTCCTCCAGGGGCCAGCTTAAAGGGAAAGCACACCGTCTGCATCACACCACAGAGCTCTGCATGTGCAGGGCGCTGCTGTCTCTGTGCGTTATTCCAGAAGTTCTTTGGTGTGGGCTTTTTTGAGACTAGTTCATCAAATCTCACCGCTGCTATTTGCAACATATGTCTCAAGCGTATCTCACGTGGCCAAAACATCACCCGCTTGGGCACCACATGCTTGACCAGACATATGTCAACCTGCCATGAAGTTCGTTGGCAAGTGTACTTAAAAGACCCACACCAAAGAACAAAGTGGACCTTTCCTTGCTCCTCATCAGCTGGGATCTCCAACCCCACTATACCTTCAGTCCTCTCTGAAACCTGCACTGAGAAGAATGAAGATGTAGAATTAGGTGTGTCACAGCCAAGTACTTACGGCCAATCTGCTATCGGCTATCCCTGCCCCAGCTGCTGCACCACCCAAAGAATTTTGCTCCCAGCCATCCACATGCCCAGTGGTTGAATGCTAGCTTGGCTAAATTGCTAGCACTTAAAACTGCTACCTTTTCAGTTGGTAGACTCTGCCCCCTTCTGTGAGTTTGTGGAATGTGCAGTTCCTCAGTGGTAGGTTCCCAAACGCCACTTTTTCTCATGGAAGGCGATTCCGGCTCTCTACTGGCATGTGGAAGGCAATGTCTTGGCCTCGCTGGACAGGGCAGTCAGTGGTAAGGTGCATATTACCGCTGACTCATGGTTCAGCAGGCATGGACAGGGACATTACCTATCTTTCACGGCTCATTGGGTGACTGCTGGCAGCTGGGAAGGATGCAGGACAAGGTGCAGTAGTGTTGGAGGTTGTTCCGCCACCATGTCTCCAAAATGCTACTACTGGTGATTCTGACACACCTCTCTCCTCCACCCCCTCCTCTTCTTCTTCCTCCATGGCCTCTTCCTGTGATTTGTCCTTGGAAACCAGCGGTGCTCCATCGGTGTTCAAGGGGCTACGCAAGTACACAGGCAAAAGGATGCCATGCGGTGCTTGAGCTGGTGTGCTTGGGGGATAGGAGCCACACTGGGGCAGAGATTCTGTCAGCTCGGCAGGGGCAGGCTAAGAGGTGATTGGCACCACTGCAGCTTAAGCCAGGAATGGTGGTTTGCGACAATGGCACCAACCTCCTCTCCACCCTCCGACAGGGACAACTGACCCATGTTCCCTGTTTGGCTCATGTCCTTAACTTGGTGGTGCAGCGGTTCTTGGGCAGGTACCATCCTGTCACCATTTGAGGAGGCCATGAGGATGGTAAGCAGTGACAGTGCATGCATCAGTGACACTGTCCCTGTTGTCCATCTGTTGGAGCACACGCTGTGTGGAATAATGGACAGGGAACTTGAGGCAGAACAGAGGCAGGAAGAGGAGGACTTCCTTACCTCTCAAGGCCCCCTTTATCCACACATTGTTCCTGCTGGTCCACGATCACACAGGAAGAGGAGGAGGAGGAGGATTGTGTCAGCATGGAGGTGGAGCCTAGCACTCAGCATCAGCAGCAGTAGTCTTCAAGGGATCATTTACAGTAACAAGAAACCCATGGACTTGCATGTTGCTGGGAGGAGGTGGCTGTGGATCATGTTGTCCTTAGTGACCCAGAGGGCTCCGGACCGAATGCCTCAGCAAACCTACACTGCATGGCCTCCCTGATCCTGCAAAGGCTGCGGAAAGATCCTCGTATTTGTGGTATCAAGGAGAGGGATCATTACTGTCTGGCAACCCTCCTTGATCCACGTTACAAGGGTAAGGTTGCGGACCTTATCTTGCCATCGCAGAAATGAAACAACTTCGGGAAGGCCTTGCAGAAAGGTTTGTGCAACGCGTTTCCAGAGCATGGGAGGTTACAAATTCCTGGTCCTGGACAACGTGTTGCTGAGGCTTTGGTCAGTCACAGAAGGAGCGGTGGAGAAGGTGGCCGTCTGCCCGATGCGTTCAATTTTTTAGTCTCCAGCCCCAAGGTATGATCGTTTCCAGCAACCATCACCAGCATCTGATTTACATGGTGCAGGAATACCTAGTGGCAAGATCAGACTTGGACACCTTTCCCACCAAAAATCCTCTGGGTTACTGGGTCTTGAGGATGGATCACGGGCCAAAGCTTGAACAGTATGCAATTGAGCTACGGGCCTGTCCTACATCCAGATTCCTTTCGGAACTCACATTTAGTGCTTCTGGAGGCTTTGTAACCGATCACAGGGTGTGCCTGTCCACCGACTCAGTCGATCGACTGACCTTCATAAAAATGAATCAGTCTTGGATCACCACCAGCTACTAAGCACCTGATGCTGATGTAACTAAATATTTGAATAAATTTCCGATCCCTTCAAGACTGCCTATGCTGATGCTGAGTGACTATCCTTTTCCTCCTCAATGATCATGCCGATAACTTGTAAGAACATTTTTGGTTCTGGGCGCTACCACTAGTGGCTAAGGCCCAATTTTTCAGGCCCTGTTTAACAGGGGCATGTAATTGCAGTTTTATCTGTGAGTGGTTGCAGTGTTGTGGCACCAGCACCAGTGACTAAGGCCCAATTTTTCAGTGTGTAATTACAGTTTTTGATGCAATATTTTGCAGCAGGATTCATTCCTGCGCTCCAACTAGAGTATCTGTGAGGGGTTGCAGTGTTGTGGCACCAATACCTATGGCCCATTTTTTCTGCCCCTGTTCCACAGGCAAATGTAATTACAATTCTTGATCTAATGTTTCACAGCAGGGCCCATTCCTGTGCCCACCAAGAGTAACTGTGAGGACTTACAGTGTTGTGGCAACACCTAAGGCCCAAATTTCTGCAAAGTATATAGGGCAGGCCCCTACTTTCAAACATCCAACTTACAAACGATTCCTACTTGCAAAAGGAAGGAGACAACAGGAAGTGAGAGGAAATCTACCCCTAGGAAGGGAAATTCTGTGCTGTAAGAGTTAATATGGAAAAAATGTGTCTCCTCTCCACCAATCGCCAATCCTTCTTTCACTAAAAAAAATTCAAAAAACATTTGTCATTGGTACAGAAAGTGAGGTGAAATGTTCTGAAGAGGTGCACAGACAGCAAAACAAATGCTAGAGGGGTGATAACCCTTCCCTATGTTTTCCAAAAAGCTTAAAAATTGTTTGTTTGTTTTTTTTTTGTTTTTTTTCGCTGGAGCTACACTTTGAAAATGTACCAGTTCAAAATTACAAACAGATTCTACTTAACGACAAACCTACAGTCCCTGTCTTGTTTGCACCGCCTGTATATTGCTGTTCAGAGTATATAGGGCCTGGGGGCCCCACACCTTTTATTTTTTTTTAATTTGGGTGCATTAAAGCCGCAGGGACTGTTCTAAACATGGGAAACACGCGCCACTTCACAGGCATACTATAGACACCCCCCTCCCAGGTATGATATTTAAAAGGAATATTTCACTTTTTTCGCACTTTAAGCATCATTAAAATCACTGCTCCCGAAAAAACTGCCATTTGTAAAACTTTTTTTGCATTTATACATGTCCCCTGGGGCAGGACACGGGTTCCCAAACCCTTTTAGTACAATAACTTGCATATTAGCCTTTAAAATTAGCACTTTTGATTCTGAACATTCGAGTACCATAGACTTTAACAGGGTTCTAAAGTTCGCATGAACTTTCGGGTCCATTCGCAGGTTCTAGTGCGAACTGAACCGGGAGGTGTTCGGCTCATCCCTAATGGGCACTGATGAGGTTGTATTGATGGGCACTGGTGAGGCTGCATTTGTGGTGCATTTGTGGGCATTGGTGAGGCTACATTGATGGGCACTGATCAGGCTGTATTGATGAGCACTGATTAGGCTGCATTGATGGACATTGGTGAGGCTGCATTGATGGGCACTGATCAGGCTGCATTGGTGAGGCTGCTTTGATGTGAACTGGTGAGGCGGCTTTGGTGAGGCTGCATTGATGGGCACTGGTGAGGCTACATTGATGGACACTGGTGAGGCGGAATTGGTGAGGCTGCATTGATTGGTACTGATCAGGCTGCATTGATGGGCACTGGTGAGCCAAGCGGGAACCAGAAAGTGAGTCTAAACAACCCCCCCAATAATGCGGGCTTGGGCTGGACTTACTTTAAAATGTGGGAGAAATTATCAAATTTACCTTCGAGCTGAAGCCCTTGGTCTTTTTCCCACCTAGCAACACCCCTGTTTAAAAGAGAGATCAATAACGCATGTTTTTTTACAAATGATTTGATGAAGTAGTTATACCAGGCCAGATGTCACTATGAACCATATTTGAAAAAATTGCTACTAAAGCATTTACCATATTTAATCAGCATATAACACACACCTTCAATTTAAGAGGAAAGTTATAGGAAAGTTTTTATTTTTTTTTCAAAATAACGGTTAGTGCCCATCAATGCAGCCTGATCTGTGCCCATCTGCAGCCTCAACGTAGCCTGATATGTGCCCATCTGCAGCCTCAACGTAGCCTGATATGTGCCCATCTGCAGCCTCATTGCAGCCCGGTCTGTGCCCATCTGCAGCCTGATCTGTGCCCATCTGCAGCCATCTCCCATCAATGCAGCCTTATGCCCATCTGCAGAATCACCATCTCTGATGCAGAAAATCAAGCCGTCATCTCCTGTTTATGCAGCTCTCAGTTGGCAGTCACATACACAGTCCTGCCTCCACCATTGGAACAGCTCCTGTGATTGACAGAACACTGGTCCAATGCCAGTGGCAGAGACGGGACTGTGTGTGTGATGTCAGAGCCGAGTGAGAGCCAATTATACAGGACATGACGGCTCAGTGAATTCCGGTGGCGCTCATCCCCCTCCTTCCCCTCTGAGGTGCACTATCGGCATATAACACACACACACACACATGATTTGCCCCCTATATTTAGGGGGAAAAGGTACAAATTATATGCTGATAAATACGGTATTTAAAATAGAGGGGGCGTGGCCTAACCGGGGACAGAGATGGACGCCTGAGCCCTTTCCTCCGGCGTACAGGGAGCTAATACGCATCTTTCTGGGCCAATCCACCGCCATCCGACCATGGGGAAGGGAGATCGGAACGCTCCGGGATCCAAGGAGACTGTTGATGCAGGTCAGTCTCCTCATACCAGTATACCGGCGATGTTTCGCCCGGCGCACGGGGAAGGCCTCAAAGCCGCGGCCTCGCCTAAGCCATCCTCCCCGCTCGGCACCTCCGGAGGTGCGGCGGGCGGCGCAAACGGTCCGCTGGGCCTAAACAAAGACAGTTTCCCCCCACTAACCCAGGCTGTATCCCCCCAAGCTGCCCCAGTCACACAGGCCCTAAGCCTTGCAGATCTTCAGGCTGTAGCTCTAGATATTAAAGCTACACTGTCAGCAGCCATTACAAATCTGAAATCTGACATCCAGCACATGGCAGCAAGAATTGGAGCAGCTGAACAAACTACATCACGTCATTCTGATGCCCTGAAGCAAATACAAAGGTCCTCTGACAACCACCTTTGTCACCTCATAGAGATGCAACGCCATATTGAAGACCTCGACAATAGAGGAAGGTGACACAACATCAGAATCCGTGGGGTCCCCGAGACAACAGACCAAACCCCTGTAATGCAAACGGCAATGTCCATTTTTAATGACCTGCTGGAGAGACCCCCTGACTCCCCAATTGACTTTGAAAGAATTCACCGTGCTCTCAGACCGAGAGGAAGAGACACTGACCCACCAAGAGACATTGTCTGTTGCTTGGTAAATTTCCCACTAAAGGAAGCTATCCTTAAAAAAGCCAGAGAAAAGAACAGGGTGCTTTTCAACGGTCACGAAATCAAATTGTACCAAGACCTCTCCAACATTACCCTACAGCCACGCAGGGCCCTTCGCCCACTGCTGGACCAACTCCGGACCAGAGGCATTCCCTATAGATGGAAGTTTCCATTCTGCTTGTCCGCAACATGGAGAGGTCACACAGCGCTTCTACGCACTCCTGACGACTTGCATTCATTCTGTGAATCGCTCAACCTCCCTGTAACAGAGGTACCGGACTGGTACAACTCCCTCCAGATTCACGACACATGGATCGAAGTAACAAACAACTCGACTCCCAGAGCGCAGAGAAACAGAGACCGCAGACGAAGGTCCCCATCAGCGCCGCATCATGGAAGGGGAGCAGAGCACGGAAGCCCATGCATCTCCCCGCCTAGAAGACGAGACCGAATTCGACAGGCCAGATCTCATGGACACCTAAATCGCAGTCCATCGTCTCCTGCACGCTGAAACTACCTGAAACATTTATCTTGTAGAAGCCCCAAGACCCCCCCTTTTTTTTTTTGTTGTTCCTCCTCTTCGCCGACTCTATGATGTTCCAACTGTCCCACCATCATCTTTTCCAATGATCTCACTCCGCCAGCTTACACCTTGTTTGCAGCTTGAAACTACACCCAGAAAACGCTCGCTACCCTCATCCAAGTTTGGGTAAAACAAGTTTGCCCCAAAAGGTATGCCCCCCTAGGGGGTTCTTTAAGGCCCTTATTCAGGTTTTTCCGGTTTCCGAGCAAAATGTAGACTATATCGCTTAGATGGAACCTGGTTAGCGTCTGGGCCTGCACTCACATTGTCTTACAGTTGCCCACTCACAACATGCTTATTTCTCCTGCTTTCATTGCTCCTCTTTTTTTTCTTTTTTTTTTTGCTTTCTGGGGAACAGACTGAACTGAGAATGTTATAATAAAGTCTTCTTTTACAGGTGGACTCACAACCAGATGGCGAACACTATTTCTATGCCCACCTTGAAATGGGCTATTTTATGAATACACTAGGGGGTCAGTCTAACTTTGTTTGTTTCTTTTATCTAGGTTGCTCACTGTCTAATATGTGGATGTTAGCTAGGTTTTTCGTCTCTTTTTTTCCTCATGATAACTTACAAGAGCCCCAAGGCTCTAATTATCTTAGGTTTGTCTCTCTCATGGTCTCTAGGGACTGGGTTATCCCAATACCAGCCATATTTAAAGGTCTCTTTTAGTCTGGCTCGACCCCCATTCCACTAAGGTTATTGAGGTAAACTGTATTTTTTGTTCTTCCTTCTTCTCTACCATTATATACATAAAGTTTAAGTTGTATGCTTGATTTCAACTTTTGTTTGTTACCAGTCAGAGGCTCCTGTAAGGGGTATAACCCCTTCTCTCTTTTGCTACAGCTTCTGTTAACTGGGCGAGTGGAGAACCCCGCTAGTGCACATCCCCCATGGATCTGAGTAAGACCTATCCTAACTATCCTGCTCGATGAATAGACACAACCCTTCTGCTAACTGGGATCAGCACTAGTCTCCAAATCCACTGACACAATTATTTGTTGTTAATTCCGGGCTCCGAGCTCGGTGATGCCTGGTGGGATTCTCGGTTCGCCCTACTCCTTCTTTGTGCAAGGTTAAAGGTATTGTTATTATTATTATTGTTATTAAGATTGTTGTTTAGAAGATTCCTTTACTACACACTACTACCAAGCAACATATTTACTCAAGCCCTCCAGAGGGTGAAAGGGTCTCATCCCCCTGATGCATTGCACTACCTTACACAAGATCCTCACTTAATTTGTCTCGTTGGTCATTATAAAGAGATATGCATATCCACGGTCCAAGGTTGATCACTTATTCACACTTCTTCTCATTGCAACATAGGCTTGGCTGGCTCTGATCACATTACGCGATGCTGCCACGCTACCCCTCTTCCACCTCCATGCATCACAACCCTGTCCAGTTTTAAATTTCCATGCGCACTTGAGCTCCCTGGGCGCCGATCCCTCTTACCTTATCTCAAACACCTTACTTTGTGTTACAACATCTGACACTTGCTTGTCCCCCCTTTTGGTCATTGAACCCACACAAGGAGTGATCTCCTATATCGCTCCTTGACCCTACCGGCATATACATATAGGTTGGCTTAGCTGGTCTAATCCTTCCTCCGGTATCTGTTCTACCTACCTGTTTTAGGTAATCCCTTCATCCCCCCTCTTTTTTTTTTTTTTTTACCCCTCCACCCCTAATTTTATTTATTCTGTCTTCTATT
Source organism: Lithobates pipiens (assembly GCF_037356315.1). Classification (NCBI taxonomy): domain Eukaryota; kingdom Metazoa; phylum Chordata; class Amphibia; order Anura; family Ranidae; genus Lithobates; species Lithobates pipiens. The sequence continues at coordinate 639,671,086 of NW_027507903.1, forward strand.
ACTTTTCCTTTTCTTTTTTCTTTCCCAACACCGTTGGCAGATATATTCAGTGATGCCGTCTCAGGGATCGCATACCTCAACCCTTCCCCTCAAATTACTATCCATTAACGCCAAAGGGCTCAATATCCCAACTAAAAGAACCAAGTTCCTTTCTGAGTTTCACAAATACAGAGCCAACATAGTATGTATCCAAGAGACTCATTTCAAATCTAACAATGTTCCAAAATTCTCGGATGGACGTTTCCCCACTGTCTTCCACTCCACTAATCCCGAGGGGAAGACAAAAGGAGTATCCATCCTCATCTCGAAACACACTCCACTGCAGATACAAGATACAATGGTTGACCCGGGGGGAAGATACATCTTCCTTAAGGGAGAGGTGTCATCACGCCCGGTCACGATTGCCAACATTTACGCCCCCAACACGAAACAGGTAGCTTTTTTTCGTAAGATCAAAGACCTTCTAACAAATTTTGCTTCCGGTATTCTTATACTGGGAGGAGACTTCAATGTTCCCCTCAACCCCATTACCGACACCTCGAATGGCTCTTCGAGCATTCCCTTCAGGGCTCTTAAACAAATTAAACTACAGCTGCAGTTGCTAACGCTACACGACACGTGGAGAACTCTCAACCCTCAATCTAGAGATTATACTTACTTTTCAACAATCCATCAAAAATATTCCAGAATCGACTACTTTTACATCACACAATCAGACCTACCACTCCTGACGAACACAACTATTGAGCCAATGACTTTATCTGACCACCACCCAATTACACTAACTTTGACTTTCCCGGAAAAAATCACTAAAACCAAAACTTGGAGAATGAACACCACTGTACTTAAAGACCCTATAGATATCCTCCGCTTCAGAGACATACTCACCGACTATTTTACTCGTAATGACACTGACGATACCTCCAACGCCATACAATGGGAAGCCCACAAAAGTGTCATCAGAGGCGAATTTATTAGGAAACTGACCCAACTCAAAAAAGAAAAACAAGCTAGAATCAAATCCCTAGTAGATCACATACACAAACTAGAACTTCTACATAAAAAAACTATGGCTGTCTCCGCGTTTGAGGAGTTGACTAAAGCTAGAGACTCACTTGCCGACGAACTGAATCTAAAGGCCAAAAGGCAATATATATTACGTCATAAAATATACTACGAACAAGGCAATAAAAGTGGCAAACTTCTTGCAAGAGCGGTTCAGAGTAAGAAAGCTGCTTCCACCATACACCAAATAAAAGACAACAAAGGAAAGTCGTATTCCTCGAATGAGGAGATAGCCAACCAATTTGAGCAGTACTACCAATCACTTTATAATATCCCTCCCAATCCCAAGTTTCCCCCAAACTCAGAGGCTAGAACTAAACTCCTTCAAGAGTATTTAGACAAACACAGTCCCCCGAAAATAGCACACAATATCGCTCTGGAACTCGAATCTCCCATTAATGGAGAAGAATTTGATAGAGCTTTAAAGGACATGAAAATTGGCAAAGCCCCGGGTCCAGATGGTCTCCCACTCCAATATTACAAAACTTTTCTCGACATTCTTAAACCCAGGTTCTTGAAAACTTTCCAATCACTCCATTCCGAACGAAACCCCCCCAAACAGGTCCTGGAAGCGCACATAGCAGTCATTCCCAAAGAAGGAAAAGACCCAACCCTCGTCACGAACTACCGCCCAATTTCTTTAATAAACGTAGACATTAAAATTTATGCCAAAATCCTCGCCAATAGAATATTACCCTTACTCCCATCACTAATCTCCCTTGACCAAGTGGGATTCATCCCGGGTAGGGAGGGCCGGGACAATACCATTAAGGCCCTGAACATAAACAATTGGCTGACTTCCAAAAAGAAACAGGGATTCTTCCTCTCTCTCGATGCCGAGAAGGCGTTCGACAGAGTGGCCTGGGACTTTATTGACGCAGTCCTTAAAAACATCGGCTTACTGCCTAAGATGAGAGCATACATCTCTGCACTATACTCAAATCCTACTGCTCGCGTTCGCACCAACGGCCACCTGTCGAACGCCTTCACCCTTAAAAATGGGACGCGTCAAGGTTGTCCCTTGTCCCCGCTTCTATTCGTTCTCACCCTAGAACCGCTTCTTAATAAAATCAGAGCCAACCCGGACATAAAAGGCATAGAAATAAAAGACCATCCCTATAAAATCGCTGCTTTCGCAGATGACATGCTACTCTTCCTATCGCAACCCCTTATTTCACTGCCTAATATAATTCAAGAACTTGAGGCGTTCCAATCAATATCCAATTTAAAAATTAACCACTCCAAATCGTAGCACTAAACATATCCTTACCCTCCAATGTTGTTGAACTATGTAAGAAAAATTTCCCATTCACGTGGTCTCCTAAACATATTACCTATCTTGGGATAGAAATACCCTCAAATCTAACTGACCTTTTCAAACTCAATTTTCTACCCTTACTAAAAGACTCACAAGAGGACCTTATAAGATGGAACTCCCTCAATATTTCGTGGTTTGGTAGGGCCTCTTTGATAAAAATCACTATTCTTCCCAGATTCCTTTACGCTATGCAAACGATCCCTATCAGACTACCTTCTTCTTTCTTTGCTGCCTTTCGCAAAGCGTGTACCACCTTTATTTGGAGGAGTAAACCTCCTAGAATCAAATACACAAGATTAACTCTCCCAAAAAATAAAGGTGGAATAGCCCTCCCGGACCTGAAAAAATACCACCAAGCAGCTATGCTCACACGTATAGTGGACTGGAATTTACACCAGCCTATCAAGGATTGGGTATCACTAGAACAAGCCCAATTCCCATTCCCACTCAGTCATCTTCCATGGATAAACCCCAAATACCACTCAAAAGAGATTAAATCTCATCCTATTATCGGTCCCACGTTAGCAATATTCCATGACACGTATAAAAAAAGTGACCCCACCCCTTGGATCAGTTCCCTAACGCCTCTCAGAGACAACCCAGACTTCCCCCCAGGAAACAAACAAAAATCTTTCTTAGTAAACTGGCCCCACAAAAATGTACTGATCAAACATTTCTTACACAATGGGAAACCTCTTCCCCTCGAGGAAATCAATAAAGACAACGACCCGAGACTAATCTCCCACTGGACGTACCTCCAAATAAGACATTTTTTCTCCACGGTAGTACTGACAACTCTGAGTTCCAAACCCCCCAAGACCATTGAAACTCTATGCTCAGGTATGCACCCTCAAAGACACAATATTTCAATTATCTATAACTCATTATTCGACGAGGTCTAGAATTCTCTTTCCCATCCTGTCTAGCCTGGGAAAACGACCTCAACCTTTCATTCACTAATAAAAACTGGGAAACTATTTTCATGTACGCTCACAAAGGCTCACTCAATGTCGCTACTCAGGAGTGCGGATTTAAGATTCTAACCAGATGGTATAGAACACCCAGCACCATACAGAAATTCAACCCCCAGATCTCCAACAAGTGCTGGAGGTGCAGTGGTGAAGTGGGATCATTATTCCACCTATGGTGGTCTTGCACTCATATCCAACCATTTTGGAAAATGGTTCATGAAACCATTACATTCATAACCTCAGAACCGTTAGAATTCGACCCAGCCCACTTTCTACTGCACCACAACACAATCCCCTCAAAAAGATATTTGAAATCCCTAGTGATGATTATGACAAACGCTGCTAGACACTGCATCCCCTCTCACTGGAGGTCAACTTCAATCCCTACGAAAAAAGAATGGTTCAAAAGGATCACCTCTATTGAAACTATTGAAGAGCTTATCAGTATCTCGCAAGAAAGAATGTTACAATTCACCTCAACCTGGTCAAAATGGCTAGCTTTTAAAGATACTCAGGAATATAAATCGTCTATTTAAGTATTATTTGTTGCTGATTCTCTGTCATTGATCTATGTTTTTGTACATGAGATGTTCATACAGCGCAGGCCGCTGTCCACCCCTCCTCACTGCCTGATCTTCCCTCCTGCCACTACGCCTAAATATAAACTCCCCCCCCACTTTCTTTTTTTTTTTTTTTATCCCTCCTTTCCCCCTCCTTCCCCTTCCTCCTCAAGAATATTGTTATTTTATCCTTATATACGCTTTGATTCTCTTTCCGCCTTATCTGACGAATACAATTTTTAATTTCTGTCTAAAACATCCTATGTTGTAACTGTTCAAACCCTGTGAATTTTGCAATCTCTTATGTATCTTTGCTTACATTTAAGATATCGTGTTGAAATGCAAACGTCACTGTGCGACTCAATCTTGATTGTAATGTTCTGTTACCTTTCAATAAAAATTGTGTAAAAGAAAAAAAAAAAAATAGAGACAGGTGCTTACAATTTCAAATCAAGTCAGCATGCAATACAAATGCCACACTAACAAAGCCTTGGCAGGTGTGATGATTTCGCAAGTCAGGCTCCTCCCAGCGTGTTTCACATCAACATGCAAAATCAGTGGCAGAATAAATCGGTCTATCCACTGACGTAACAGGGTTTGTATACTTCCCAAAGAATGATCAGGTCTATTAAAAAATTGCGTCTTTTGTAGACCGACCACTGGAGGCCAAAAACTGGGTATGTATACTTTATAATGAATAATCAGATCTATTAAAAAATGGCGTTGGTTGTAGACTAAGTGCTAGAGGTCTAAAAAAGACAAAATACACGTTATCTTTTAAGAAATAAAGCACTATTCAAACCATCATAAGATGTATTTAGAATGGCACCGGTCAGAGACCAAACACTGGAGGTCCAGGAAAGATAATTTCCTCATGCAAACAGCTAGGGTCAGTCACCTCTCACACAGGTCACACACAGGTCCTCAGGTCAGCCCACGGTCTCTGTTTCTTCTACAGTCCAACCTCCAGTCACCAGAACAGATTCCCCTGACTCCACTGTCATTGTACCATTGTTGGTTGCTAGGACAACAAGCATCCTAATAACCAATCATGTGCTTAGACCAGATTTTAACATGAAGATGGCTCCCAGGCATGTGATAAGTATATAAGGGTGGGCTCTGGTGCAAGTGAAGCACTCTGATGGAGACCCTGATGTAAAGGGAGACTCTGATGGGGAACGTCATGTAAGGTTCTGATGGGCTCAAGTGTATTTGGAATTTCTTTGCTTTATTTTACTAAAGTTCTCTCTCTTTTGTAATGAATCCTATCATGGTGATTCCAAAAACATCCAAGTAAAACCTAATAATTTGTTTACATTTTATTTATTGAATAAAGCCGTTTTAATTTTTTTAATTTTTTTTGGCCCATGACTATTTGTAAAAAAATACAGTGTGGCCCTCATACTGTTAAGATTGGAGACATCTGGTTTGAGCAATAAAGATAAGATATGCCACTAATCTGTGACAGTATGGATCATTCAATAGTGAGATTGTCTTGCCATAATACCCAGCTCTGTTCCTATCCACAAGGGAGTTTTGGGTGTTTCTTCTATCTTTTATGTTCTTGCTCCTCACGGGATGTTCCTGCCAACCTTTGTGTGTCCTCCTGTCACAATCTCCAAAACATAGAATAAATATAAAATCTAGCCCCCTTTAAAAAACAGGCACAACAGGTGTGCAGACCCAGGAAATCAGTGTGGGCATGGTGGGAACTAGGGTTGTCCCGATACTTTTTTAAGACCGAATACAAATACCGACACTTTTGTCAAGTACTCGCCGATACCGATTACAGATACTTTTTTTTTAAATATCATGTTACAATAGCACTGATGGGCACTGACTGATGGTTGGCACTTATGGGAACTGATAGGTGGCACTTATGGGCACTGGTGGGCAGGCACTGATGCTTTACTAGCCTGGCATAATAAATGACATGATTGAAGTGATTCCGGTAGCTAACAGACGCAGGGGGTGGGCGCAGGGATGGCATGACATGTGCTGGACTGCACAGTCGCCATTTTAAGAGCTATTTAGGGGCCGCTTTAAGAGACGGGGTAGGCAGAGCTGAGGGGCGGAGCCATTGCCTGTTCCGTGATAGCAGCATGCTATGCTATCACTCAGAGAGCGGAGGAGGAAGTGATCCCCACCCACCCTCCCTGTTTATATATTGGGTTTTTTTAGGTTAAGGGGGTCAGGTGGGAGCTAGGCGGTTCTTTGGGCTTTTAAAGAAGTAATGTGAGGTACGGGTAGAAAAACTGTTGTACCCATCCATGGGATGGGGGTGGTTTAATGGTACTTCCAGGTTATGAGGGGTTAACCAGGAAGGGTTAAAAGGGGTAGGTCACTGCGACGGTTTGGTTATAGCCTACAAGACAGGGGATTCCATCTGGAGGTCAACAACTCAAAAAGTTGGAAGTCGCAGTTTAAAGTTATTTACTGTATTTTTTATTAAAGCATATTTTGTTAATAAATTAAGGCCGGATGGCCATTTACTCCAAATCTAGTCCAGTCCTTATTAATGGTGGATGGGGTTTTGGAGACGGGTTGCCTGTCATAGGAAAAGCTTACATATATATTACACTGGGCTTAAAGTCCTACAGATGTCATGCGAGGAAAGGAAGGATTTTCCAATGGTATATGGCAGATAGCATTGCAAAATCCTTCCTTTCCTCTCATCATTCATGTCATTTGTCATATGTGTAGCAGGTACCACTCAAGGCTGAACTGTTCACTTTGTAGCCTCCCTATTGGAAGAGACTGAGAGCCAATCATCACGGAGCAGCAGCAGAGAACTGTGGAATATGAAGTCCCAGCACAAGGCAGCCTGACTGACTGGTGAGGGGGCAGGACTGAAAATCACAGGCTGCACTGCAGAGAGTCAAGAGGATTGTGGGAGAGACTATAAAAGTACAGGACGGACCAGGCCAAGGAGGCCCTGTTTCCTGGATCCCATCGGGAGAGCAATCTTCTGTTTCTGTGTGAGGGGATTGCGGCCTGCCAACGGGCTCACAGCCTGCAGCTCCAGCCCAGAGGGATAGAACCCTGTATGCTTCCAGAAGGATGCTCTGCAGCAGCACGTAATGTCACGGAATCGATCAATTCACTGGGTCAGCAGACTGAAGCCATTGCGACACATCTGCAGCCAGGATAATTGGTTGATCGCTCTTTGGAGGACCACTGAATGCGTACAGGATTGGTGAGGGGGCTTTGCCAGGGAATCATATTGCCTTCCATAAGACACCAAACGTGAACACTGTGCACAGACACCTGTTATCCGGATCACATAGAAGAGTGCTATATCCCAGCACCAGCTGTTTTACATTGCTCCTCATCACCCTGTTACATTGAGGGACCCTTGTCCACAGAGCTCCAAAATGCCGGTGAAGAGAACAAACGCAAGACCTTGCTCTTAGAACATTATTGTTGTTGCTCTTAAAGAATAGACGTGCATAAAACTGTATGGAAAGAGACTGACTGCTCACATCCGTAATACATTAGACACAAAACCAATTTTTTCCCCTCAGTTGGGACTTTAGTTTAGGCAGTAGTCTCAAAAATTATTAACAAAAAGAAGTTAAAAAATTTTTTTTATTACATAGTACAAAACAATATACATATGCGGATGCACAATGATTAATAGAGAGTACAACAAATTCCAGTGTTTCCAGAGCAGCATAATGGGGATGAAGGCACCCATGTTGTCGATCACAGAACAATGCTGAAACCACTGGTGAGCCTGCATTGATGGGCACTGGTGAGGCTGCCTTGTTGGGTTATTGAGAACTGTTTCAACCAAGTCCTGGCTACAGGACTTGGCTGACTAATATTACTTTAAACTTTTCTCTGGTCCAAGGAAACTTGAGAGAGCAGAACTGTGTCTGTGTTTATTACTGTGTTATTCCATTAATGACATTGCTAGGTGCACCAGAGGGGCTGGGACAGTTCTTTGGGGTTGGGAGGCAGTGTAATGGACTGAACAAACAAAAGCAGCTCCTTCGGGGGTATCGGTACATAGAGTATATACTATATGCTTGCACTCAGTAAGCAGCAGCAGACACCTTGTTACACCCAGCCCAAAGCATATTGGCTGGGGGAAACAAGAAAGCCGCTGCTGCCTTACTGCAGCAGAGTGCAAGATGTATCAAGATGGGCATTGTGATGTTTAACCTCCGGAGACACGGAACTTCACTTCCTTTACCGAATTAGAATTTTCCAGTCACCAATTTTGACAGAATGTGACAGAATTTAACAGAATGCGCCCTGCACCTTGCCCCAGCCAGCTTACCCCTAGTTCCACTGCTGTCCGCTTGTTGACTTACTCTCTACCCCGCCCTCTCCCGCCACATTCCCAGGTATCAGATTAGACATCAGGAGCATTTTTGCGAGTACGAGTACTCGCGCAAATGCTCGGTATCTAAACCAATGCTAGTATCGGTATCGGGACAATCCTAGTGGGAACCCATGATAATGGACACAGTAGTTGTTCAGATACCAGAAACTCAGGCCAGGGATAGAGAGAACCCCTCATGATGGGCACAGCTGGTGTTCAGACCCAGGAACTCAGTGCAGGAATGGGGGAAGTCTATTCCTAGACACAGTAGGTGTACAGACCTGGGAACTCAGCTCATGGATGGTGAGAGCTCCTCATAATGGGCACAGCAGGTGTATGGACTCAAGAACAAAATAGAATGCTTCAGAGATAGAAAACATAGTCATGGGGTGTAACTCTCCAGCATTCACCAAACTCTGAAATATCATATTTGGGTAAACTGACTGCGTAACTTGGACTAGTACATTTGGATACAGAGCTAACAAGGGTTTACTTTGCTTCTAAAATATCCTGGCAGTATGAAGTTGTATTTGTTGTATTACCTTCTTCCCACATGAAAATTGTAATCTCCTCCAGATAAAACACATGGTTTGTCTTGTTCTATAAAAAGAAAAGTACAAATTATTCCATCAACACAAATCTTACTAGTTGTTTCCACATATTATCCACAAAAGTCCACAAAAATCCCAGTAGTTTAATGTCGATCTGTGATAGAAATCAAAGTGCAGTGATAGTTTCCAATGGAGAAAAAGTGCTTTGTCCAGACCTCCACCCAGTGATAAAACACAAGGCTTACCAGACGGAACTGAGCATCCACTACAGATAGGTCAGTTACGCATTGTAATGATATCCTTTATTCCCTGATGATGGTAAACAGTCAAAGGCAATACCACTGTACACCCTGGTAAATGGTTGCTCCACTATGTGTATATATCAGAGATAAACAGAGAGACCTCACATAGCATAACTCTGTATGTGCATAGTTCATCTAATAAAAGGAAATAACACTAACATAACCTCCAAGTAAAAAGCTATTTTCACATTTAAAATCTGTGGGTACACACACACACACACACACACACACACACACACACACACACACACGATAGCTTCCCAATCACTTCCAGTATGAAACATAGTGGCATCAAAGCAGGATTCTCCCTACGTGTTTCGTCATAACTGATGTGATCTGGGGCACAGACACCAAACCAGACCATCACTCAGATATAGTAAGCGGGGAAGCCAAGCCTCAATTTGGATCCTATTACACTCCCAATCTAACAGGCTGAAATACATCACGCTGTCTCCATGGCGAACCACATACCTACATTAAAAATGTGAACAAGACCAGCTGGCCTTATCGGCATTGCATTGAGTGCACAATGTGTAAGCCATCCATATAAGAACAAAAAAACTTGATTAAAAAAACTATAAAAATTTAACTGACAGTCTTTGAAGCACCTAAAGTACAGATATCACAAAATTAAAAAAAAAAATGTCATGCAATTTGAACATACAAAAATAAAAAATAAACATAAATAGCCCTATTTGAGATTTCTCTTTCTAAAGTCCCTCCAGTGGCCATAAGAGAAAGCGACATCCAGAATGGTATTTACAAAGGCCCTCATAGTGGTCATAAAAAAAAAAAAATTAGCACCCAAAATGACTTTTGAAAAGCGATCAAATGTTAGATCTGTTTTTCAAAATACAAGGTTTCTTATTCCTTCTGATGGATTTTAACATTTGATCACTGGATGTCGATTTCCCTTATGGTCACTGGAGGGCCTTTAGAAAGAGAAATCTCAAATATGGCTATTTATGTTTATTTTTTTATGTTTGAATTTTGTGACATCTGTTTTTTATTTTTATTTTGTGATACTGTATTTTAGGTGCTTTGAAGACTGTCAGTTACATTTTTATTGTTGTTTTATTTACGTTTTATTCTTATATGGATGGCTTACATATTATGCACTCCATGCAATGCCGGTAAGGCAACAAGCCTGTCTGGTCTAGTTCACATTTTTTTTTTTTTTAATAGATTCTATTGAAGAAAGGTGGTACAAGAAATCACAAAAGTAGGTATACAAAATCTTTCTGTTTTCAGAGTACCATACATAAGCCAACATTCAAGGCCCTTGGAAAAAGAAAAACAAGCAAATGCATACAGGTAATTAGAATAAGAGATAGTGAGAGGCAACTTAGAATATATCTGCCATAGCGTAGAAACTGGATGGATCTAGAGTAAGGGGCCTTGAGAAACTACAAGAGGTACCAAATTTAATTGGGGACCAGCTGATGTGTTTTATTGTAACCACGTAGAATTTTATCCACTAACTCTGGATCTGGGAAATCTTTCACCCAGTTGGCAAATGATGATGAGGCAATAGGGGGGGTAGATTTCAACACGAGCGCTTTGTTGATGTCCAAAATCCTGTAAGAGTCCCCTTGTAGTAGCAGGTCCAGAAAGGATGACTGAAATCTTTTGCGTTCCTCTCTGCAGGAGTTCCTCAGGAAACTGACACATTGTGCATGGTGGAACGCATGAGACTGAGGGAGGGAGAAAATTTCTGCAACCGCAGAGAAGGGAAGAAGGTGACCTGATTCCATGTTGCACAGAGAGGAGAAGGTTGTTAGGCCTTTTTGTCGCCATTCAAAAAACTGCTTATGCTCCATTCCTGGCGGGACGCTAGGGTTTCCTTGTATCGGGAGACACCTGGATAGAAAGGGTGATAGTTTGAGTATTTTGCACACTTCCCTCCAAGCAATGGATGTGCCCCTGAGGAGAAGATTGTGTTGGAGGGGAGGGGGGATAGATTTCCACTTGCAATGAAGGAGGGCCACCAAGGAGTAGGGGCGAGCCATTGCTGATTCCAGGGAGTAGTTTGAATAGTAAGAGAGTTGCGATACCCAGTCCAGACTTATTCTCAACAAGAAAGAGGGGTTATAGGCTCTAATATTCGGTAGGCTAATCCCTCCCTCGCTCCGGGGAAGAAACAATTTTGCAAAGGCAATGCTTGGTTTTTTGTGTGCCAGAGAAATTTTGAGATGGTTTTTTTTAAGATTAAGGTATCTTTGTGTTTCAAAAGCAGAGGTATAGTTTGGAGAGGGTACAATAATCGAGCAAACCTGACCATCTTTTACCAAGTGACATCTTCCCAGGAGCGAAAAAGGTAGATCCATCCAGTTACTTAATTCCTGAACAATTTTTGTTATTAAAGGGGGGTAGTTGAGGTGGTATATAGAAGAGGGCAGTTTCCCTATCTTAATGCCTAGGTAAGTTATATGGGAATTGGCCACTGAGAAAGGTGAAATGTGAACCCACGGAGGAGCGGAATGAGTGTCTATAGGGAGAATTTCGCTTTTGCTGTAGTTGATGCGAAGGCCCGAGCAGAGTCTGAATCGAAGATAGTTTTAATGGTGAGCATATCAGAGGATGGGTCGGTCGTGAAAATGACAACGTCATCGGCAAAGAGGGACGTGCGGAGTTCCCGTGGGCCTATTTTGATTCCGTGGAGGGGGGCCTTTTGAACGAGGTAACGGGAGAGGGGTTCTAGTGCAATTTTAAAAAGAAGAGGGGAGAAGGGGCAGCCCTGTCTTGTACCTTTATAGAGACGGAATTCATCTGAGAGGAGGCCTGCCACCACCAGCCTGGCCGTGGGGGATGTGTACGTGGCTCGTACAAGGTGGGTGAAGGGGCACGAGAAACCCATTTTCGTTAGAGCCAAGGATAGCCATTCAAAACTGATGTTGTCAAAAGATTTTTCCGCACCCAAGGTGATGATGGCATGACCCCCCCCCCCCCAGCAAATTTTTTGCATGTTCTAGGGCTGTCATGACTTTCCGTATGTTCATGGTTGCCGATCTTCCCTTAACAAAGCCAGACTGAGCTGGATGTATCAGGGAGGGGATAAGGATGGCTAATCTGGAAGCTATTATTTTAGAAAGTATTTTAACATCTAAATTAAGAAGAGAGATGGGTCTGTAAGAGCCAGGATCTTGGGGATCTTTGCCTTTTTTTGACAGCAATTTGACAATGGCCTGGTTTCTGGTTGGTAGATAAGGACCACCTGCCCAAATACTATTGTAAACTGCATGAAGAGCCGGTTCAGTGATGGCAGATAGGGTCTCATTGAATTCTCCCGTGAACCCATCCGGGCCTGGGGCTTTAGAGGGAACAAGATGTCTAATGGCTGTCGAAATTTCAGGCAGGAAGATAGAAGCATTGAGAGCTTCAAGTTGAGAGGGAGATACCGTGGGGATGTCCAGACCATCTAGGAAGGAGTTAGCTACATTCATGTCTATGGGGTCTGCGGCATATAGCGAGGAGTAGTACTTGAGCATGACTTCATTTATATCCTTTTGGGAGGATTTTATGGTGCCCAATGCGTCTCTCAAGGAGGTGATATGAGTCGGGCAAAAGGGGCCCTCACACAGTCTTGCCGGCTTTATAACCAAATTTATGGAAGGTAGCATCTAAGCGAGCCCTATGTGTCAGTTCCAGAGTGTTTGCCCAAGTATCGAAGGACCTTTTTCGCTGCGTGTCATTTTTGTCTGTTCTCGGGGGAGTTCAGGATGCCCAGAGAGTTCTGTGCTAGGCGAAGATCAACACTGGCTTTCCTATAATTTGACAAGGTGTTCCTCTTAAGGGAGGCAGCTTATGAGATGATGCAGCCTCTAAGGAAAGCATTGCCTGCTTCTCAGAAAAGGTTTGGGTTTTCCGTATGGGGGAGTTGGCCGTGGAGTATTCCGACCAAGCTCCTTCCATATAGCGTTGAAAGTCTGCATTGTTTTGAAGATAGGAGGGAAAACGCCAAATGCGGGGAGATGGATGTCAGGAGTGTCTAATGATGTGGAGATGGGTGCGTGATCCGAAATAGCGATATCGTGAATGTCCGCATCAGAGAGCAACGGTAGAAGGCTGTCCGTGCAGAAGAGGTAATCGATTCTGGTAAAGATGTTGTGAGGATTATAGTAAAAAGTGTATTCTCTGTCCACAGGGTGATGGATTCTCCAGACATCATTAAGGGAAAGAGAATCCATGGTGTGTGCGAGATGGGTATGTTCGGGGATGCAGGCGGTGACCGCAGGCGTGTAGGGTGGGATCTGTCTTCTGAAGGGTACAGTGTTGTGTTGAAGTCTCCTCCCACTAAATGGGGTAAATGCGGGGCACGGAGTAGCCAGGTAGACATCTCATTAAAAAATTGTTTACCAGGGTTATTCGGGGTGTAAATATTGGAAATAATCAGTTCTCTAGTCCCTAATTTTATGTGGATGGACATAAAGCGGCCCTGGCTATCAGTTTCAACCATTAACACCTCACAGGGAAGATTTTTGTGTATCAGTACTATAACTCCAGCTTTGTGGTTTAGCGCATGCGATGGAAATCAGGAGGAGTGAGGTGGGTTTCCTGGAACAATGCAATATCAGTTTTGAGTCTCTTCAGGTGGCGAAGAATTTTTTGTCTCCTGAAGGGGGACCTAAGCCCTTTTACTTTCCAGGAAGTGACTCTCATGTCAGCGATTGCGCGTGTACAATGTGAGGGGGTATGTTACACACCGAATGTAAAGACCTAAGGAGGAGAAAAAAAATAAATAAAAAAAATAGCAAGGGTAACCAGGGTGAGCCGGTTGACAGATAACGATGCAACCCAAGTGTTTGATGTGTGGGGTGTGTGGTTGGGGGGGGGGTCGGAAGATGGGAGAGAAAGGGGGGAAGGGGAAAACAAAACAATAGGGAATGAACTTCACCTTTTTCCGCATAGAGTCTCTGCGTAAGCCAGCTCTCCCCAGACACTGGGACGCGTGAAAGCCCAAAAGGAAAGGCAGTGTCTTTCACCGTGATGGGATGTCGCCCTGGGCGGGAGATTAGGAAGGGGGGTTTACACAGTGAATCTATAGGAGATATACCAAACTGATGAAAAGTAGAAGGCAAAACAGAAACAAGTAACATAGGCAGACGGTATATAACGGGCAGTCACTTAGTGATGGGTTAAATACCTGAGTCAGTGACCATGGTAGGCAGATTTGTTGCTCAACTTCCATAACTTTAGAGACCAACAGAGTGGATCCTAAGAGACCATGTCAGCGTGGGTAGTTGTGCTGCGCAAGACCAGAGGCTCTGAAGCGTTTTAGGGAATCTTTTCTCTGGCTCAGCTGGTCTAGTGGGCGGTTGTTTGGAGAGGATTTGTGCGGAGAGTCTGCATAGGTGCAGAGAGCGCAGGAAAGCTTCCGCTTCTGAGGGACCCTAAAAGGACAGTTGTTCCCCATTGGGGGCTTTAAGACGGAGAGCTAGCGTGAATTTTATCTGGCGCTGGAATAGCTCAGTGCAGACTTGTTGGAAAGCTTTCCTCTTTTTGGAGACTTCCAGGGAGTAATCTGCGAAAATCAGAATCTTGACATCATCAATTTGAAGAGATCTGGTATGCCTGAATTTTTGCAGGATGGTGGACTTGTCATCGTAATTGAGGTACTTCGCAATAATCGGATGAGGCGACTTGTGGTCTGAAACAATGGCTCCCATGTGGTGGGATTCAACCTTGCGTGGGCCGGCGAGGCCCAGCACTTGTGGAAGGCGTCTGGCGCAGAAGTCCATGAGACCGGACGGTTGTAAGGATTCTGGTACCCACCACAAATCTCAGATTGCTCCTTCTACATCTGTTTTCTAAATCGTCCAGTTTTTGGAGTATATATTGGTTTGTTTTGTCTTGTGCTTGTTCGGTGGCTTGGGCCTGGTAGACTTCTTCCTCCAGGCTGGAAAGGCGGTGTTCAACCTCATCAATTCTAGTGGAGTGTTCCCCTAGCTGTTTTTTGATTTGCCTCATCCACGCGTTTACCGCCTTTTCCACCAAAGCGGCTATCATGAGGGACAGGAGGGCAGCCACGGCTTCGGCTATACAATCGGTATCAGTAGTACTGTCTCCCAGAACTGAGGATGGTATAACGACAGGTGGGGAGAGAGATGTTTGGAGCGAAACAGGGGACGCGATGTGGGAGCTTACCTCCATCGCCGGTGCGTCTGCCATGGCGACATGAGAATCCGTAGCCGGGGCCTCAAGTAGAGGCTGAGCCAGAAGAGTAGATGCTGACATAAGGGAGCGTGAGCCAGTCTTCTCCACAAAGCGGTTTATATGGGAAAGCTGGGAAGGCCCCCCGGGAGGCTTCAATATGTTAGAGGGGGAGTCACAGTTATGCAAACTCCTGGGTCCTCCTGAAAAAAAAAAAAGAAAAAGAAAAAGCCAGAGACCAGGGCCTGATGTTACGACAAGGCTGTGGGGGTACGATGTGGCCGAGTTTGGAAGCGTGCCAGTGTCCAGCGCTCTGTGAGGGTCACTCGAGACTGGTAGAGGGACACCCGAATGTTTCACTGGAGGGGTGGAGCCTGAGGGTGGTATGCAGGGTTTATGAGGAAAGAGGTAAGGCTCAATTGTTTTGTCTGCCTGGCAGGCTATTGCGTCCGGTCATGCATCTATCATTAGACTAGAGCCCAGTGGATTCTGGGCCCAGAGATGTCTGCAGGAGGGTAGGGATGGCACCCTGAGGTATTAGGAACGGTAGCGGGGGGCTCCGTGGAGCAAATCCAGGCCTGATTGCTGACGGCGTGGTCCGTGTAGGCTGCGACCGGGGCCTCAATTTTGCGGTCAGGCCGGCCTTGTGATGGTTCGGTCTGTCACGCTGTTCCAGCGGGTGCAGATCCCAGTGATAGCCACAGGAGGGTAGGGATGGCACCTTGAGAAAATGCTGACGGTAGCTGGGGGCTCCGTGGGATAAGTCCAGGCCTGTGAGCTGGCGGAGTGGTCCGAGTAGGCAGAGACCGGGGCCTCGATTTTGTGGCCCGGCCGGCCCGGCAAAGTTATGGTGGATGCTGGGCCCAGAGATGTCCGCAGGAGGGTAGGGATGGCACCCTGAGGTATTACGAACGGTAGCGGGGGGCTCTGTGGAGCAAATCCAGGCCTGATTGCTGACGGCGTGGTCCATGTAGGCTGCCACCGGGGCCTCGATTTAGCGACCGGCCGGCCGTGATGTGGCAGACGGTCTAGCGCCCGTTCCGGAGCTCCTGAGCAGCGAATCTGGGGGTAGGGGGTGATCGTGAGAGCACCCAGGGCTGTTCAGGTGGCAATGGAGAGTCAGGCTGGTTTTTATATGCCGGTCATTGATCGCTGATTGGGAGCTAACTGGAGACCCAGCTACTCCATGCGGCGCCAAACCCAGAAGTCTAGTTCACATTTTTGATGTAGCTTCGGGGTTCACCATTGGGACCACACAATGTATTTCAGCCTGTTAGATTGGGTGTGTAATAGGATCTAAATCGAGGCTTGGATTCCTATATCTGAGTAAAGTTCCAGCGTGGCATCCATGCACCAGATGATGGCAGATATGACTAAATGCGTAGGGAGGATCCTGTGGCGTCACTAGGTTCAATACTGGAAGCAATCTTGTGTGTACCCACAGATTTTAAATGTGAAAATAGATTTTTACTTGGCAGACATGTGAGTGTCATTACCTTTTATTCAATAGCAGAGTTATGCTATGTGAGGTCTCTTTGTTTATCTCTAATATATACACATTGTGGAGCAACCAGTTAACAGGGTGTGCAGTGGTATTGCCCCTGATGGTTTACCATCATTGGGGGAATTAAAGAGGAGGGCCGTTTAAAAAAATAAATAAATTAAAAGTCAGCAGCTGCAAACACTGCAGCTGCTGACTTAATAAGCACACTTACCTGTCCAGGGCGCCCGCGATGTCGGCCGCCCGAGGCCGACCCATCCCTCGGCTCTCGGGTCCCGGCGCCGCCATTCCTTCTAAGGGAAACAGGCAGTGGAGCCTTACGGCTTCACTGCCCGTTTCCTACTGCGCATGCGCGACTCGTGCAGCGCTTTGTGAATGGGATGCTGTGTTTTCTGGAACACACATTTCCCAGAACACAGCGCGACCCATTGCCCAGAAGACAACGCGACGAGGAGAGAAGAAAGAAGATCTCCGCAGAGGAGGAAGAGGAAGATTAGGATTATGTGCCTAGCAACAGGCATTTCTGGTAAGTAAAAAAAAAACATTTTTTTTCATTTTTTTTTTTTTTTAGATTCTTTTGTAATTTTTAATATTTTTTTTTTTTTCAGGGTGGCCCTCCACTTTAAGGATATCATAAAAATGCGTAATTCACCTATCTCTAGTTTGATGGTCATTTCTGTCTGGTAAGCCTTGTGTTTTATCACTGGGTGGAGGTCTGGACACAGCATTTTTTCTCCACTGGAAAGGTGATTGGTGGTCATTTTTTCTTACGAAACATTTTTTTATTTCTTATGCTATGTCATTATGTCACATGGTATGTTACAGCTGTTCGTTTTGGATTAAGTTTGACTTAGCGCAGTTTTCATTCCCACTACAAAAATTCACATATATATTTGTAGTGGGTGCCCCGCAGCCCCACATCTTGCTCATGCCACTGCCAGAATGTACATGGGCTCTCCAGAGAGCGAGTGCGCGCCTATCAGCTCTTGCGGGGTGGAATCTTCCCCCTCCC
The DNA here is from genome assembly GCF_037356315.1 of Lithobates pipiens. NCBI lineage: Eukaryota > Metazoa > Chordata > Amphibia > Anura > Ranidae > Lithobates > Lithobates pipiens. Next base: position 639,688,846 of record NW_027507903.1, read on the forward strand.
CCTTCTCTTTACTTCAGTTAATAAGAGCGGTACTCGCATAGTCACGGCCGCCTGCTCTGTTCCCTCCCCTGCATCTTCATTGGCAAAAAGAGAGCCAATCATGTGGTCCTCCAACTAAAGTGGCCCCATAGCCTTGTATGGGGTGGCAGAACTAAAAAGCTCAGCATGCTCTGGGGGAAAAGAGCAAAGGATACCATCTTGTTTGCCTGAGGACTGGGGCAGGCACCACGAAGCAGGAGAAGAGACTAGACACAGGGGAGAAGTGTTGCCTCCTGGGTCAATCCACCACTTCTTTACAGGCATCCATGGCCGGTTGGGGACATCCAGACTGAGAGGGGATCCCAGATGCATATCCAGGTGCCCCTGCACAGGCGCCATGAAGCATTCCAGTGTGAGGTAACCAGTCTGGTTACCTAAAGAGCCTGCCTGTTTCCAGGACATTTGTGTGTTCCTTGACCACAGGATTGGCGAGCGGGCACTTGCCCATTTGCAGGAAACAGGTACACTGCATGCAGACAGCATTACTTTACTTTTGCCCACACTTGCCAGAACCTAGGTCTCACTGACTCCCTGTTAAACAGTCACAGTGTCCGCCTTGCTATCTGGATACTGTCAGCAAACTGCAGTTACACTTTACTGAGCAAGAGTTCTAAGTGCACCAACTAAAGTGGCTAACAGAAGGTTCAAGGCCTCCTTCTTCCAAGAGACTGAAGTTACTGGTGCCAAACGGGCACAAACACACACACACACACACACACACACACTACATATACAGCGCTATGAGTGTGTGTGTATGGGGTAGTCTGCACACAGCAATATAATTACAACAATTGTCAGACTTGCCGACTTTAAGCTCACTAAAAACAATACACATTACTACAAGTATAAACACAACCCACAAGAATTTTCTAGCAGAGACAATAGGTGTTCCAATTAACACAATTATCAATATAAACAGTGATCTCCCTCCTCCTCAGCCTCATAGACAACAGACTGTTATTATTATTCAGGAAAGATATAGCTCCAACAGTTTGCATAGCGCTTTACAACATGGAGACAGACAGTACAGTTGCAATACAATTCAAAACAGGAGGAATCAGAGGGCCTTGCTAATTAGAGCTTACAATCTGGAAGGGAGGATCAAATGAAACAAAAGGGTAATAGCTGTGGGGGATGAACTGATGGAGAAAATGAAAATGCAGTTGTTAGGTGTGGCTAGAAGAGGCTTCTCTTAAGAGGAGGGTTTTCAGGGATTATCTAAAAGCTAATAGTAGGAGATAATTGGACAGATTGGGGTAAGGATTTCCATAGGATTAGAGAGGCTTTGGAAAAGTCCTGGAAGTGAGGATAGGAGGAGGTGACGGGGGAGCTAGAGAGCAGGAGGTCTTGGGAGGAATGAAGAGAATGATTTGGTTGGTATTTTTAGACTAGGCCAGTGATGTAGCTGGGAGCTAAATTGTGGGTGAGTTTGTAAGTTGTTAGTATATGCAATCTGAGATGGATGTAGAGCCAGTAAGGACTGCGGTGTCATGGGCAGTGAAAACGGAAATCTGCAGCCAGGAGGGCTACTGACTGGGAGCAGTAGTCCACCAAAGAAGGCAGCTAGCATCAGAACTTTCAATTGCTACACCATAGGTGCCTGCAGTCCCTGCCTGTAATAAGGTACTTTTGCTAAGGCCTAGCTGAAATCCGTGCCAGGCCTAACCATGTGCTAGCTGCGCCTGAAGAGTTGTGCTGGAGGGAGAAGGAGAGATCGTCTGTTGTGCAGGAGGAGATTATCTAAATTGTCTCAAACCATGCAAGAATATTTCTGGGCATCCCATGAACCATCCAAGTTTTAATCCCTCAATAAAACTAATAAACAAAGCTGATGAACTTGTTCATTGTCTAAGCCCTTGTACACGCGGTCGGAGATTCCGACAACCAAATCCTCGGATTTTGTCCGACGGATTTTGTCCGAAACTGTTGTATACACACAGTCTGACAAAGTTGTCAGAAAATCCGACGTGATTACGTTATTTCGTTACGATGGGACTACGTTCACACTACTAGCCAATAGCTTTGGTGTAGGAATTTAATCTGAGCATGCGTGGCACTTTGTCCGATCGGAATTCTTTACACATGATCGGAGTATGTCCGATCGGAGCATTTTGTCAGAAAATTTTACCAACAAGTTGGAAAACTTGGTCCGTCGGATACCCCGACGGAAACAGTCTGATGTAGACCACACACAATCGGAATATCCGACAAAATGGTCCGATCGGACACATTCCGTTGGAATCTCCGACCGTGTGTACAAGGGCTTAGAGCAGGGGTGTCCAAACGTGCGTGAGGGCTGACCATTTTCCCTGACATTTTTTGAACCATTAAAATTCGGTCTGTGTGTTAGTTTGCACTAATACATGGCCCAACAAGAATTCTCTTGCCTTTGTGGCTGTGTGTGAGTAAAGAGAGGAGCTTGGGCATGTTATTTGGATATACCGTATTTATTGACGTATAACACGCACCTTCACTTCAGGAAAAAAAAAACATAAATTTTACTTAAAAAAAACAAAAACTATGAAGCAAAATAAGGGTCAGTTCTCATCTGCAGCCCCACCATTGCCATGAGTGCAGCATCCACCATTGCAAAGAATGCAGCCCCCCCCCCCATCAGTGCCAAGAATGCAGCCCCCCCCATCAGTGCCAAGAATGCAGCCCCCCACCATCAGTGCCAAGAATGCAGCCCCCCCATCAGTGCCAAGAATGCAGCCCCCCCATCAGTGCCAAGAATGCAGCCCCCCATCAGTGCCAAGAATGCAGCCCCACCATCAGTGTCAAGAATGCAGCTCCCCCCCATCAGTGTCAAGAATGCAGCTCCCCCCCATCAGTGCCAAGAATGCAGCCCCCCCATCAGTGCCAGGAATGCGGACTCACCATTGCAATCACTGCTGCCTGACTAATTCCCATCCATCTGCAGCCTCGGAGGAGGGCGGGACGAGGACGAGCACCAAAAGATTAGCTGCAGGAGCTGTTTTCTCTGTGGCCTCTTTAATAGAAAGTGCCGCCTAATTTAATGGACAGATCAGTCATCCAATGGCAGTGCTGACTTCCCATTACAGAGGCTGCCGTGTATATGGGAAATTCTCCCGTGTGCACGGCACTTGTCCCGCCTCCTCCCTGTCCCTTCCAAGGCATCTGGGCATATATATATATCTACTGTGGCCCCAGCGCTGGGAGATCGTTGGGGGGGTCACAAAAGATATACATGTCCAAATAACCAGATGGGCCATTCAAAACCGGAACCCGGGCCGTGATTGGCCCGCGGACCAGACTTTGGACATGCCTGTCTTAGAGTGTCTAGAAGTGAATGCTGGGCTGGGCAGGGTGACAGGTGGGCCACATCACTCAGCAGCCCCTACAGGGGTACCGCTACATTTGGGGCTCATTTTGGGACCACCTGTTCATGGGAAACCTGCCAGTTGTTGCCTCTAGCAGCCGAGGTTGACTGAGCCAGGATAAGTCAGCGGTCATCTGGTTGCTTGGGCACAGTCAGTGCCGAGCGACATGCTTGGAGAAGCCCTGCACCAGCATCTGCATGCCTGCCAACTTCAGTATGTTCCACAAGGTTACAGCAGCATGCCCCGGGAGGAGCCTGCCCATCAGTTCCACAGCCCCCAGCCCGCCTGAAAGCGAGGGGGTGGTGCCTTGCCCTGGAGGAGACAAAAAGTTTCCTGCTAGCAGCAGACCCCATGAGACAGAGGAAAATGGAGGGTAGTCATCTGCTACCCACTTACGGTGAGTGATTACACTTACACAAGTGATTATAATTTTTTTTTAAATAAATAATATATATATATATATATATATATATATATATATATATATATATATATATATCGTGATTAAAAATGAGGATTTGTGTAATGCATAAATGATAATAATCATATTAATAATGAAAGCATAAATTCTATGTGTATTTACCCTATGAAAAAGCAGGGAAAAGAAACCATAGTTCATAATATATATTACCTGTTAATTCTGCTTGTTATATTAGCAAGTATGACCAGTGGGTGTAGCTGGATTCATACTGAATGATTAGCCAGAGTGGCAAGTAGTCAGAGAATCTACAACCAAATCATTATTGTAAGGGGTTAAACATCACATCAAACCTTCAGGCGTTCTAGGAGCATAAATTACACATCTAATTTCATTCCTACCTATCACACTTTTGAAGGTCCTGGAGCACCAGGTCAATGGAATTACCCACAAAATGATCCCATTTTGCGAAGCAACCACCCCAACGTATATTCTATGAGGCATGAGGTTTACATTTAGTGATCGGCTGTGAAAGGATCACAGCCAATCATGTGGGTAAAATGCCAGCCAATGGCTGTTTACCAGCGTTGGTGATGAGCATTGTTCCTGGGAACACACCACCACCGACGTGTACGTGCAGCGAGCTCGCGATCGTGCACAGTGGGGGTGTAACCATCTGTGATCAGCCGTGACTTCATCAAGGCCTATCACGTGGTAAACAGCCATGCCCAATGGCTGTTCACCCCCTTCGGTGGTGAGCGGTGTCTCCGTGACACGCCGCCACCGAAAGAACAGGGATGCACGATCACGCACATTCCCTGTTTAAACGGGAGGACGTCATATGATGACCTCCCACCACAATAGGTGTGCCGCCTGGCTGTCATTTGATGCCCGGCGGTCAACAACTAGTTAACCACATTGATTGATTTTGTTGTTTATGGAAACTTGCATAGTAGTTTAACCCCTTACAATAATATTTTGGTTGTAGTTTCTCTCTGACTACTTGGCACTCTGGCTAATCATTCATAAACTGAGGGAAAAAAATGTTTTTATATATATTTTTGGGGGATATTTATTATAACGAAAAGTAAAAAATAATGCATTTTTTTCAAAATTGTTGCTCTATTTTTGTTTATAGCACAACAAATAAAAACCGCAGGGGTGATCAAATACCACCAAAAGAAAGCTCCATTTGTGGGAAAAAATTGACGTTTTTCTGTTCACCTCACCAGGGGATTTTAGTAACCCCATTATTAATTGTCACTTAAGGTCATACTCAAGGTCATACTATTTTTTTTTTTTTTCTAGTGACTTTATTTATTAAGGGATAATTTACACCTTTATAAATAATTCAGTTCATGTAGTAAACACAGGATTTCATTACTAGATCTGTACAGAATGCTGGAGTAGTGGTTACCCGGGTTCTGTCATTGAATAATAATTATATTTTAGCGAGGGACTAAGGTTTATATATGTAGGAATCCCCCCTCTTTCTCTTCAGTTTAACATGAATAATATTCAACACACCTCAATAATTCGTTAAATAATTGTTAAATAATTATTGGTTTCAGGTGCCATCACCCCCAAGGCTATATCCCGGGCAGGGGGTAATTCCAAGACACTCTCACCTCTTGCAAGTCCGTGATCTTGACCCTTTTTTGGGGGGTCATCTCTCTTCCCCCCCCCCCCCACTGCAGTGGGAAGTGTGGGATCCAGCATCTCAGCGGTGGGGCCCAGGACCACCCATAGGGAGAAAACTTAAATCTCGTGTTTGTGTGAAGCGATTTGATGGAAAAGGTAAATACTACATGTCGTGAATAAAGTAAAAATAATAAATGATTACAAAATGTTCAAATTTTCCTTCTTGATATTTCGCAGAAATGTGATTCAAGTCATCCCACCTTTTCCTTTTTTTTCCCCCCTGAAGAAGAACTTAATCTCCAATAGGATCGAAATGCATTGGGGTAGTGGGGTGCCTTTGATCAGATGATGTAAAATTTCTTGGAATATTATTTGAATACTGTTTTAGCATTTTCTGGTAATTATTGTATGGAGTGATGCATGTATTTTTCATCCAATAATTTGTTTCCACAATGTACACCAGAACTCGAATTTTAAACCAATTGTTGACATTTCAATAATGGCTTTTGATCAGTATTTTTTTTTGGATCAATAAAAATATTTCAATTTTATCAATAACTGTCTCTTTTTTGCTGCTAAAAAACCCCATGGGGAATCCAATTCATGTTTTTCTAAAACTCTATACGGGGTGTGCAGCTGGCTCAAAGTAATTTGTTAGGTGCACTTTCTCTTTATACTAAAAGTGTAAAATTGTACTGTATTTATTGGCGTATAACACTCACTTTTCACTATGATCGGGTGCAAAAAGCGTGTGCGTTTTATACGCCAATACTTCAATTTTAGCTGCCTCGGAATGGACAGGGAGGGGCGCGAGACGAGAGCCACCATATCACATACAGTGAGAATCTCCCGTTTACTTGGCGGCCTCTGTAATAGGAAGTCCTGTCTCCTGGGCCACCATTGGACCACTGTTCTGTCTATCATAGGAGATTCTGACTGTATGTGATCTGTCGGTGCTCATCCCACCCCCCTTCCTGTCCCCTCTAGGCTGCAGATGGGCATCAATCAGGCTGCACTGATGGCAATGGTGAGGCTGCGTCACTGATGGCAATGGTGAGGTTGCTGCACTGATGGCAATGGTGAGGTTGCTGCACTGATGGCAATGGTGAGGTTGCGGCACTGATGGCAATGGTGAGGTTGCTGCACTGATGGTAATGGTGAGGTTGCTGCACTGATGGCAATGGTGAGGCTGCTGCACTGATGGCAATGGTGAGGCTGCTGCACTGATGGCAATGGTGAGGCTGCTGCACTGATGGCAATGGTGAGGCTGCTGCACTGATGGCAATGGTGAGGCTGCTGCACTGATGGTAATGGTGAGGCTGCTGCATTGATGTGGACTAATGAGGCTGCATTGATGGCACTTGTGAGGCAGCAGGTGGGCATTGGTCAGGCTGCATTGATGGCAATGGTGAAGCTGCAGATGGGCACTGACCCTTATTTTGCTTCAAAGTTCCTTATTTAAAATTTAAGTTTTTTCCTGAAACTTCCCTCTTAAAATGAATGTGCGTGTTATACACCTGTGCGTGTTATACACCGATAAATATGGGAATTACAGCATTTTCACTGGCACACCAACATAATGTGACAGCAAAATAGGAATACACCACCGTTTTCACATATCAATTTGTCTCAGATTATCCCTGAGAATGTGTCTCCAATTGGGACTAGTGCTCAGAGTGACTACGACTTACTCTGGGCACCTTCCCACTTCCAGCACACTCTGGTGAATACAAAAATGCAAAGTGATAAATAGAGTACAACGCAATCACTAGGGAGCTCCCCCTACTTTAATAGGATGCAAGGCCTTGTGATAAAAGATGCAGTCTATTAGTCTTCTTTCTTATGCTAGCTATTTGTGTTGTAACAATTGTAATTCAACAGTGAATCAACAGAGGAACAACAAGGGTTATTGTGAGTTGAATATTAGAACAAATCCTGCGGTGTGGTACACTTGTAATTGCCTCCGGTGTAATTGACTTTTGGTAACACAGTGTCAAAGTACAGTGAAAGGTAGGCTTGAGACCTGCTTATACTCAGTCTTTATTAACCACTTAAGGACGGCCGCATGGCAATGTACGTCAGTGCAATGGCACCGACAGGCACAAGCATGTACATGTACGTGCTCGCCTTCCAGTGGGTGGGGGGTCCGATCAGGCCCCCTCCCGCTGGATGCGGCGGTCCGTTTCTCTGCAGGAGCGATCCGGGATGAGGGGATGGCCGTTGGTTTCTGGCCATCCCCTCTCGATCGCTCCTGGCGAATGAGAAGCTTCCCCCACTGTGTATAGTAAACACAGGTAGGGAGGAAGTGATGTCATTCTCCTCGGGGTGGTCTTTTTGACCGGACTGCGATGAGAAGAGAGAAAGTAAGTGTGCACCAACACTACACTGACATGTAGGTGCACATAGGCACACAATTCCCCCTCCCCCTCCCAGTCACAGTGTCACTGATTGCAGTGATCATTTATTTACTGATCACTGCATTTAGTGTCAGTTGTGACAGTAAAAACTGTCAGGGCAGTTAGTGTTAGGTCCCCCTACCCCCCCAATAAAGGTTTAACCCCCTTTTGCCAGTGTCACTAAGCGATCATTTTTCTGATTGCTGCATTAGTGTCACTGGTGCCGCTAAGTAGCTAGTTATTTTTTTAGGTTCACTGCCAGGTTTTTATAGTGCTAGGTACCCCGATATACTACCCAATAACGGTTTTAACCCCCTGATTGCCCCTAGTTAACCCTTTCACCCCCTTTTGCCAGTGTCACTAAGCGATCATTTTTCTGATCGCTGCATTAGTGTCACTAGTGCCACTAAGTAGCTAGTTATTTTTTAGGTTCACCCCCAGGTTTTTATAGGGCTAGGTACCCCGATATACTACCCAATAATGGTTTTAACCCCCCTGATTTCCCCTAGTTAGCCCTTTCGCCCCCTTTTGCCAGTGTCACTAAGCAATTGTTTTTCTGATCGCTGCATTAGTGTCACTAGTGCCGCTAGGTAGCTAGTTATTTTTTTAGGTTCACCGCCAGGTTTTTATAGCGCTAGTTACCCCCATATACTACCCAATAATGGTTTTAACCCCCTGATTGCCCCTAATTAACCCTTTCACCAGCGATCACCGTATAAGTGCCACTGGTGACACTGGTTAGCCAGTTAGTTAGTTAGGTTCCCCGTCAGGTTTTTATATAGCGCCAGGGACCCCCATATACTACCTAATAAAAATTTGAACCCCCTAATTGCCCCTAGTTAACCCTTTAACCAGTAATCACCGTATAAGTGTTACGGATGACTCTGGTTAGTTAGTTTGCTTTTTATAGCATCAGGGCACCCACCATTTTTTACCCAATAAAGGTTTAACCCCCTGATCACCCAGCGGGTGATATCAATTAGGTTTTAAGGTCAGGGTCTGCGTCGCCCCAGGCAGCGCTAGGTTATTGCCAGTACCGCTAACACCCACGCGCAAAGCATAAACCTCCCGTAGTTGTATAGTATCTGATCAGATCTATACTAGTGTCCCCAGCAGTTTAGGGTTCCAAAAAAACGCATTGTTAGCGGGATCAGCCCAGATACCTGCTAGCATCTGCGTCTTGCCCCTCCGCCCAGCCCACCCAAGTGCAGTATCGATCGATCACTGTCACTTACAAAACACTAAACACATAACTGCAGCGTTTGCAGAGTCAGGCCTGATCCCTGCGATCGCTAACAGTTTTTTTTAGTAGCGTTTTATTAATTTAAATCCTGAAGGCAGTGCTTGGTTTGCGGGGTCCCGTACGTGGCTAGGCTCCCAAAAAGTCCCCCACATGTGGTATCCCCGTACTCAGCAGAAGCAGCAGAATTTATTTTGGGGTGTAATTTCACTTATGCCCATAGCATGTGTGAACAATATATCATTTAGTGACAACTTTGTGCAAAAAAAAAAACTTATAATATTCCTGCAACTTGTGGCAAAATATAAAATATTTCATGGACTCAACATGCCTCTCAGTAAATAGCTTGGGGTGTCTACTTTCCAAAATGGGGTAATTTGGGGGGGTTTTGTGCTATTTTGGCATTTTATTGCCTTTGAAACTGTGATAGGTAGTGAGGGGTGAAATCAAAAATTTGCACCCTTAGAAATCCTGAAGGCAGTGATTGGTTTTCGGGGTGCCGTACCCGGCTAGACTCCCAAAAAGTCCCACATATGTGGTATCCCCGTACTCAGGAGAAGCAGCAGAATATATTTTGGGGTGCAATTCCACATATAACTATGGCATGTGTGAGCAATATATCATTTAGTGACAACTTTTTGTATACTTTTTTTTTTTTGTGTCATTATTCAATCACTTGGGACAAAAAAAAAATATTCAATGGGCTCAGCATGCCCCTCAGCAATTTCCTTGGGGTGTCTACTTTCCAAAATGGGGTCATTTGGGGGGGGGGTTTGTACTGCCTTGCCATTTTAGCACCTCAAGAAATGAGATAGGCAGTCATAAATTAAAAGCTGTGTAAATTCCAGAAAATGTACTCTAGTTTGTAGACGCTATAACTTTTGCGCAAACCAATAAATATACGCTTATTGACATTTTTTTTACTAAAGTCATGTGGCTGAATAAATTTTGCCCTAAATGTATGACTAAAATTGAGTTTATTCGATTTTTCTTATAATAAAAAGTAGAAAATATTTTTTTTTCTCTAAATTTTCTGTCTTTTTCCATTTATATCACAAAAAATAAAAATCGCAGAGGCAATTAAATACCATCAAAAGAAAGCTCTATTTGTGGGAAGAAAAGGACACAAATTTTGTTTGGGTACAACATTGCATGACCGCGCAATTACCAGTTAAATCAGTGCAGTGCGAAATTGTAAAAAGACCTCTGGTCCTTAGGCTGACAATTGGTCCGGGGCTGAAGTGGTTAAGTTCTCCTCCGTGGGACTACAGGTTCCAGCAACACTGTGTTAGATTGTCTAGGTGTATATAAAGTGCGTCAAAAACTGTGGGCAGCAGCCCTCTCACCAAACTGGGTCTGAAGAATGGATGACTACGACTACGACTTACTCTGGGCACCTTCCCACTTCCAGCACACTCTGGTGAATACAAAAATGCAAAGTGATAAATAGAGTACAACGCAATCACTAGGGAGCTCCCCCTACTTTAATAGGATGCAAGGCCTTGTGATAAAAGATGCAGTCTATTAGTCTTCTTTCTTATGCTAGCTATTTGTGTTGTAACAATTGTAATTCAACAGTGAATCAACAGAGGAACAACAAGGGTTATTGTGAGTTGAATATTAGAACAAATCCTGCGGTGTGGTACACTTGTAATTGCCTCCGGTGTAATTGACTTTTGGTAACACAGTGTCAAAGTACAGTGAAAGGTAGGCTTGAGACCTGCTTATACTCAGTCTTTATTAACCACTTAAGGACGGCCGCATGGCAATGTACGTCAGTGCAATGGCACCGACAGGCACAAGCATGTACATGTACGTGCTCGCCTTCCAGTGGGTGGGGGGTCCGATCAGGCCCCCTCCCGCTGGATGCGGCGGTCCGTTTCTCTGCAGGAGCGATCCGGGATGAGGGGATGGCCGTTGGTTTCTGGCCATCCCCTCTCGATCGCTCCTGGCGAATGAGAAGCTTCCCCCACTGTGTATAGTAAACACAGGTAGGGAGGAAGTGATGTCATTCTCCTCGGGGTGGTCTTTTTGACCGGACTGCGAGGAGAAGAGAGAAAGTAAGTGTGCACCAACACTACACTGACATGTAGGTGCACATAGGCACACAATTCCCCCTCCCCCTCCCAGTCACAGTGTCACTGATTGCAGTGATCATTTATTTACTGATCACTGCATTTAGTGTCAGTTGTGACAGTAAAAACTGTCAGGGCAGTTAGTGTTAGGTCCCCCTACCCCCCCAATAAAGGTTTAACCCCCTTTTGCCAGTGTCACTAAGCGATCATTTTTCTGATTGCTGCATTAGTGTCACTGGTGCCGCTAAGTAGCTAGTTATTTTTTTAGGTTCACTGCCAGGTTTTTATAGTGCTAGGTACCCCGATATACTACCCAATAACGGTTTTAACCCCCTGATTGCCCCTAGTTAACCCTTTCACCCCCTTTTGCCAGTGTCACTAAGCGATCATTTTTCTGATCGCTGCATTAGTGTCACTAGTGCCACTAAGTAGCTAGTTATTTTTTAGGTTCACCCCCAGGTTTTTATAGAGCTAGGTACCCCGATATACTACCCAATAATGGTTTTAACCCCCCTGATTTCCCCTAGTTAGCCCTTTCGCCCCCTTTTGCCAGTGTCACTAAGCAATTGTTTTTCTGATCGCTGCATTAGTGTCACTAGTGCCGCTAGGTAGCTAGTTATTTTTTTAGGTTCACCGCCAGGTTTTTATAGCGCTAGTTACCCCCATATACTACCCAATAATGGTTTTAACCCCCTGATTGCCCCTAATTAACCCTTTCACCAGCGATCACCGTATAAGTGCCACTGGTGACACTGGTTAGCCAGTTAGTTAGTTAGGTTCCCCGTCAGGTTTTTATATAGCGCCAGGGACCCCCATATACTACCTAATAAAAATTTGAACCCCCTAATTGCCCCTAGTTAACCCTTTAACCAGTAATCACCGTATAAGTGTTACGGATGACTCTGGTTAGTTAGTTTGCTTTTTATAGCATCAGGGCACCCACCATTTTTTACCCAATAAAGGTTTAACCCCCTGATCACCCAGCGGGTGATATCAATTAGGTTTTAAGGTCAGGGTCTGCGTCGCCCCAGGCAGCGCTAGGTTATTGCCAGTACCGCTAACACCCACGCGCAAAGCATAAACCTCCCGTAGTTGTATAGTATCTGAACAGATCAATATCTGATCTGATCAGATCTATACTAGTGTCCCCAGCAGTTTAGGGTTCCAAAAAAACGCATTGTTAGCGGGATCAGCCCAGATACCTGCTAGCATCTGCGTCTTGCCCCTCCGCCCAGCCCACCCAAGTGCAGTATCGATCGATCACTGTCACTTACAAAACACTAAACACATAACTGCAGCGTTTGCAGAGTCAGGCCTGATCCCTGCGATCGCTAACAGTTTTTTTTAGTAGCGTTTTATTAATTTAAATACAACATTGCATGACCGCGCAATTACCAGTTAAATCAGTGCAGTGCGAAATTGTAAAAAGACCTCTGGTCCTTAGGCTGACAATTGGTCCGGGGCTGAAGTGGTTAAGTTCTCCTCCGTGGGACTACAGGTTCCAGCAACACTGTGTTAGATTGTATAGGTGTATATAAAGTGCGTCAAAAACTGTGGGCAGCAGCCCTCTCACCAAACTGGGTCTGAAGAATGGAACAGCTCCACTCCGCTGGTCTCAATCTTGCTTCTCACCGACCGGCTCCATCACACCGCTCCACTTCATAAGATGAACAGGACCCTCTGATGGCTCCGACAGGTGTCTCTGGATCCTTCCCGATCCGGTCACTCTGTCTCTCCAGTGATCAGGTAACAGGAAAAGTCTGTAGTCCTTCCGCTCAGCAGTGGCTGTAGGCCATGCTCTTTGGAGACCTTTTTACAGGTCCTTACAGGCAGGCCATGCATGTCCTTTTATAGCCTACCCAGCACGCAGTTCAGACCAGAAGAAACATTGGCAGGTCACCTGGCATTCTGGGTAGGTAGGTAATAGCAAGAATGTAAACAACAGTCACTTCCTGTTATATTTCTAGTGTTATAGAAAAGAAAATACTAAGAGTCCATTCTTTGTATTGTCCACTAGATGATGCCAAATACTAAGCAATAAGAATGCTTATAGACTTACATTGCATTATGATAGTATGCAAAAATATCAGCACTACATACCCATTACACCACTCCACCAGTATGTGCACAAACATATCCCAACTACCCATTACATCCGTCCCCCAGTCTGTGCCCTCCATTTCACATCTATACCTTACATCCTTCTCCCAATCCGTGCCCTCCATGTCCCATCTATCCATTACACCCCTCCAGTCTTTACCCTCCTTGTCACAGCCATCCATCACACCCCTCTCCCTGTCTGTGCTCTCCATGTCCCATCTACCCATTACACTCCTCCCCTGGTCTGTGCCCTCCATGTCTAATTTACTCGGTACCCCCTCCCCCAATCTGTACCTTCAATGTTGCATCTACACATTACCTCCCTCCCCCAGTTTGTGCCCTCTATGTCCCATCTACCCATTACAATACACTCCCAGTCTGTGCCCTCCATGTCCCATCTACATATTACACTCCCCCACCAGTCTGTGCCCTCCATGTCAAATCTACCCATCGCACCCCTCCCCCAGTCTGTGATCTCCATGACCCATCTACCCATTACACCCCCCCCATCTATAACCTCCTTGTTCCCGCTATCCATCACACCCCTCTCCCTGTCTGTGCCCTCCATGTCCCATCTACCCATTACACTCCTCCCCCAGTCCATGTCTCATCTACTGAGTACACCCCTCTCCCAGTCTGTACCTTCAATGTCGCATCTACATATTACATCCTTCCCCCAGTCTTTGCCCTCCATGTCCCATCTACCCATTAACCCCTCCCCAGTCTGTGCCCTCCATATCCCACCTACCCATTACACCTCACCACCAGTCTGTTTCCTCCATGTTCCCTTATACCCATTACACTCCTCCCACAGTCTGTGCTCTCTATGTCCCATTTACCCATTAATCCCCTCCCCCAGTCTGTGCCCTCCATGTCCCATCTACCCATCACACCCCTCCTCCAGTCCGTGCCCTCCATGTCCCATCTAGCCATTACAACCCTCCCTAGGTATTCGCCCTCCATGTCCCATCTACTCATTACATTCCTCCCCCAATCTTTGCCCTCCATGTCCCAATTTATTATTACACCCCTCCCCCAGTCTGTGCCCTCCATGTCCCATCTACCCATCACACAACTCCCCCAGTCTGTGCCCTCCATGTCCAATCTACCCATCACACCCCTGCCCCAGCCTGCACCCTCCATGACCCATCTATCCATTGCACTCCTCCCCCAGTCTGTGCCATCCATGTCCCATCTACATATTACATCCCTAACCCAGTCTGTGCCCTCCCTCCATGTCCCATCTACCCATTACACCCCTCCAGTCTTTACCCTCCTTGTCACAGCTATCCATCACACCCCTCTCCCAATCTGTGCCTCCAAATCCCATCTACATATTACACCCCTCCGCACCAGTCTGCGCCCTCCATGTCCATTCTATTCATCGCACCCCTCCCCCAGTCTGTGTCCTCCATGTCCCATCTACACATTACACCCCTCCCCCAGTTTGTGCCCTCCATGTCCCATCTACCCATTACACACCTCCCCCAGTCTGACGGCCTCCATGTCCAATCTACCTATTACATCTTTCCCCCAGTCTGTGCCCTCCATGTCTAATCTACTCATTACACCCCTCTCCCAGTCTGTGACCTCCATGTCCCATCTACCCATTACACCCCTCCCCCAGTCTGTGCCCTCCATGTTCCATCCTAATATTACACCCCAACTAGTCTGTGCCCTTCATTGCCCTCCATATCCAATCTACATATTACATCTTTCCCCCAGTCTGTACATTCAATGTCTCATCTACATATTACATCCTTCCCCCAGTGTATGCCCTCCATATCCCACCTACTCATTACACCCCTCCCCCTGTCTTTGCCCTCCATTTCCCATCTGTGACGGATCACCGATTCCCCTGCTGAGTATCTTCAACAGACCTGTGTCTCCTGTCCTCCAAACGCACCTGCAGCCTGCAGACTCGCCTAAACCAGCCCTTAACCTCTCAATCACGAGACAAGCCACACAGGTGTTGAGGGTTAAACATCCAGAGCATAAACTATTTATTAAAAACCAAACATGCACCTCTTAAACACAGTTGTGCCGCGTACACATGAGCGAATTGTCCGGCGTACTTAGTCCGGCAAACAATCCGGCGGATAGTCCGGCGGACATTCTACCGAATGGACTTGACCACACACGGACACACAGAAAGTCCGGCTAGCGCGATGACGTACAGCACATACGACGGGACTAGAAAAAGGAAGTTCAATAGCCAGTAGCCAATAACTTCCTTTTCATACTTGCTTCTGAGCATGCATCATTCTTAGTCCACCGGACTAGCATACTGACAAACGTATTGTCCGCTGAAACCCATGTCTGGCGGAAAGATTGGACTGCAAAAATACTTTCTAAGTCCGCTGGAAGAGTCCGCTGAAGCCCACACACGATCGAATTGTCCGGTGAAATGCATTTCGGCGGACTAAGTACGCCAGACAATTGGATTGTGTGTACGCAGCATTAGGGACACTCCTCTTAGCCTTGTCATAGAGGGAGTAGGGGTCAAGGAAGAACCAATGGAAACTTAACACTTGTATATTCAAACAACTACAGTTGAAACACATGAAGGGATAAGCAGGCAGCCCCTCCTTACATATCCCCTGCTGAGAGGTGTCTCCAGACCTTTCTCTATGTGCCATGACCCAACACAGCAACAAAGCACCAAAGGGGGGGGGGGGGGAGAAGGGATGTAGCATTACATTATCTCAATGCTGTTTTGTCCCCAAGTCTTGTAGCCTCACACTTTGGGAATACCACCATCTTATATATGTCTTTATCAGCTAAAAGTACATTGTGGAATAAAAGTATAATGTGACAGACCTAGCCGGGACACAGGCTTTTTGAGAGGACTGAATGCGAGCCTCTTGCCGACTGATTATGGGCCCTGTATTTTAAGGGGCACGGGGTGAAAGAGAACCCCACTACAATCTGTGCTAGTCAGATTCAATGCTGTATATATGTATATATAATGTGTGTTGTCTCATGCTGTTGGGACACACACTGTCAGATGCTAATGTCATGAACTCCAGCCACCTGTCTGTTGTCTTGTATAATGTAAATGAGTCTAGTCTGGCTTGTAAGAGTATTACACACGTTGTTTCTGCTACTTAACCATGTGTTGATGTTTATGGTAATGTGTTTTGAATTATTAGTGAGCTAGGAGCTGAAAAGTCTTATCTCTCAGTCAACTAGTCTGAGTGTTGGTTTAGATAATTAGCTCAGGTTAATTCTGTTTCTGGCTACAGTTGTATTGTTAGAATAAATAATCAGGAGGGGGGGGGGGGGCTCCCCTTCTACTGTATTATAAATACTTGTCATTTTGGTTCTAATAAATCAGTCCATGTTGAGCAGCTAAGCAAGTGTCGTCTTGTTTTGTGCTTGTAAGCGGTTGGAATATCTGATATCTATATTCAGGCTGGGAGGAAGTGGGATATGTTGAAAGCACTAAATTGGAGAGTGGGATTGGATGCTTCACATATATATTTAGCCCAGCCGGGCCAATAGGTTTAGGTAGCCAAAAACAACTCCGTGAGCCGAGCCACAGATACCGCGTTCAACCAGTTCAGAAGAACCCCCAACTGCGGACACAAATTTCTGGAGGTGGCATCGTCTCCAGGTGGTGGGGGACGGCAAATAGCCCTCCAAATCTTATGTCCTTTACTGGGCCATAGTCTGTGGGTAGGAGGAGAGCCCACAGCCCCCTCCGAAACACACAGTGGGTTCTGTTACACATCTATCCATCATACTCCTCCAGTCTGTGCCCTCCATGTCCCATCTACCCATTACATCCTTCCCCCAGTATGCACTCTCCATGTCCCATCTACATATTTCACCCCTCCTCCAGTCTGTGCCCTCCATTTCCTATCTACCAATCACACCCCTCCCCCAGTCTGTGCCCTCCATGCCCCATCTACATATTACACCCTCCCAAAGTCTGTGCCCTCCATGTCCCATCTACCCATCACACAACTCCCCTAGTCTGTGCCCTCCATATCCAATCTACCCATCACACTCCTGCCCCAGCCTGCACCCTCCATGACCCATCTATCCATTGCACTCCTCCCCCAGTCTGTGCCATCCATGTCCCATCTACATATTACATCCCTAACCCAGTCTGTGCCCTCCCTCCATGTCCCATCTACCCATTACACCACTCCAGTCTTTACCCTCCTTGTCACAGCTATCCATCACACCCCTCTCCCAATCTGTGCCCTCCATGTCCCATCTACCCATTGCACCCCTCCCCCAGTCTGTGTCCTCCATGCCCCATCTACATATTACACCCTCCCAAAGTCTGTGCCCTCCATGTCCCATCTACCCATCACACAACTCCCCTAGTCTGTGCCCTCCATATCCAATCTACCCATCACACTCCTGCCCCAGCCTGCACCCTCCATGACCCATCTATCCATTGCACTCCTCCCCCAGTCTGTGCCATCCATGTCCCATCTACATATTACATCCCTAACCCAGTCTGTGCCCTCCCTCCATGTCCCATCTACCCATTACACCACTCCAGTCTTTACCCTCCTTGTCACAGCTATCCATCACACCCCTCTCCCAATCTGTGCCCTCCATGTCCCATCTACCCATTGCACCCCTCCCCCAGTCTGTGTCCTCCATGTCCCATCTACACATTACACCCCTCCCCCAGTCTGTGTCCTCCATGTCCCATCTACACATTACACCCCTCCCCCAGTTTGTGCCTTCCATGTCCCATCTACCCATTACACCCCTCCCCCAGTCTGACAGCCTCCATGTCCAATCTACCTATTACATCTTTCCCCCAGTCTGTGCCCTCCATGTCTAATATACTCATTACACCCCTCTCCCAGTCTGTGCCATCCATGTCCCATCTACCCATTACACCCCTCCCCCAGTCTGTACCCTCCATGTTCCATCCTAATATTACACCCCCACTAGTCTGTGCCCTTCATTGCCCTCCATATCCAATCTACATATTACATCTTTCCCCCAGTCTGTACATTCAATGTCTCATCTACATATTACATCCTTCCCCCAGTGTATGCCCTCCATATCCCACCTACTCATTACACCCCTCCCCCTGTCTTTGCCCTCCATTTCCCATCTGTGACGGATCACCGATTCCCCTGCTGAGTATCTTCGACAGACCTGTGTCTCCTGTCCTCCAAACGCACCTGCAGCCTGCAGACTCGCCTAAACCAGCCCTTAACCCCTTAATCACAAGACAAGCCACACAGGTGTTGAAGGTTAAACATCCAGAGCATAAACTATTTATTAAAAACCAAACATGCACCTCTTAAACACAGTTATGCCGCGTACACATGAGCGAATTGTCCGGCGTACTTAGTCCGGCAAACAATCCGGCGGATAGTCTGGCAGACTTTCTACCGAATGACGTACAGCACGTACGACGGGACTAGAAAAAGGAAGTTCAATAGCCAGTAGCCAATAGCTTCCTTTTCGTACTTGCTTCTGAGCATGCATCATTCTTAGTCCACCAGACTAGCATACTGACGAACGTATTGTCCGCTGAAACCCATGTCTGGCGGAAAGATTGGACTGAAAAAATACTTTCTAAGTCCGCTGGAAAAGTCCGCTGAAGCTCACACACAATCCAATTGTCCGGTGAAATGCATTTCGGCGGACTAAGTACGCCAGACAATTGGATTGTGTGTACGCAGCATTAGGGACACTCCTCTTAGCCTTGTCATAGAGGGAGTGGGGGACAAGGAAGAACCAATGGGAACTTAACACTTGTATATTCAAACAACTACAGTTGAAACACATGAAGGGATAAGCAGGCAGCCCCTCCTTACACATCCCCTGCTGAGAGGTGTCTCCAGACTTTTCTCTATGTGCCATGACCCAACACAGCAACAAAGCACCAAAGGGGGGGGGGGGGGGGGGAGAAGGGATGTAGCATTACATTATCTCAATGCTGTTTTGTCCCCAAGTCTTGTAGCCTCACACTTTGGAAATACCGCCATCTTGTATACAGTGGTGTGAAAAAGTGTTTGCCCCCTTCCTCATTTCCTGTTCCTTTGCATGTTTGTCACACTTAAGTGTTTCGGAACATCAAACCAATTTAAACAATAGTCAAGGACAACACAAGTAAACACAAAATGCAATTTGTAAATGAAGGTGTTTATTATTAAAGGTGAAAAAAAATCCAAACCATCATGGCCCTGTGTGAAAAAGTGATTGCCCCCTAAACCTAATAACTGGTTGGGCCACCCTTAGCAGCAACAACTGCAACTAAGCGTTTGCGATAACGTGCAATGAGGCTTTTACAGCGTCCTGGAGGAATTTTGGCCCACTCATCTTTGCAGAATTGTCCTAATTCAGTTACATTAGAGGGTTTTCGAGCATGAACGGCCTTTTTAAGGTCATACCACAACATCTCAATAGGATTCAGATCAGGACTTTGGGTAGGCCACTCCAAAGTCTTCATTTTGTTTTTCTTTAGCCATTCGGTGGTGGACTTGCTGGTGTGTTTAGGATCATTGTCCTGCTGCAGAACCCAAGTTCATTTCAGCTTGAGTACACGAACAGATGGTCGGACATTCTCCTTCAGGATCTCTTGGTAGACAGCAGAATTCATAGTTCCTTTTATCACGGCAAGTCTTCCAGGTCCTGAAGCAGCAAAACAGCCCCAGACCATCACACTACCACCACCATATTTTACTGTTGGTATAATGTTCTTTTTATGAAATGCAGTGTTCCTTCTACGCCAGATATACTTGGACACACACCTTCCAAAGAGTTCCACTTTTGTCTCATCGGTCCACAGAATGTTGTCCCAAAAGTCTTGGGGATCATCAAGATGTGTTGTGGAGAAATTGAGACGAGCTTTGATGTTCTTTTTGCTCAGCAGTGGTTTTCTCCTTGGAACTCTGCCATGCAGGCCATTTTTGCCCAGTCTTTTCCTGATGGTGGAGGCATGAACGCTGACCTTAACTGAGGCAAGTGAGGCCTGCAGTTCCTTGGACGTTGTTGTGGGGTCTTTTGTGACCTCTTGGATGAGTCGTCGCTGCGCTCTTGGGGTAATTTTGGGTGGCCGGCCACTCCTGGGAAGGTTCACCACTGTTCCATGTCTTCGCCATTTGTGGATAATGGCTCTCACTGTGGTTCGCTGGATTCCCAAAGCTTTGGAAATGGCTTTATAACCCTTTCCAGACTGATAGATCTCAATTACTTTCTTTCTCAATTGTTCCTGAATTTCTTTGGGTCTCGGCATGATGTGTAGCTTTTAAGGATCTTCTGGTGGACCTTACTGTGTCAAGCAGCTCCTATTTAAGTGATGCCTTGATTGTGAACAGGTGTGGCAATAATCAGGCCTGGGTGTGGCTAGAGAAATTGAACTCAGGTGTGGACAACCACAGTTATAGTATGTTTTAACAAGGGGGCAATCACTTTTTCACACAGGGCCATGATGGTTTGGATTTTTTTTCACCTTTAATAATAAACACCTTCATTTACAAATTGCATTTTGTGTTTACTTGTGTTGTCCTTGACTATTGTTTAAATTGGTTTGATGTTCCGAAACACTTAAGTGTGACAAACATGCAAAGGAACAGGAAATGAGGAAGGGGGCAAACACTTTTTCACACCACTGTATGTCTTTATCAGCTAAAAGTACATTGTGGAATAAAAGTATAATGTGACAGACCTAGCGGGACACAGGCTTTTTGAGAGGACTGAATGCGAGCCTCTTGCCGACTGATTATGGGCCCTGTATTTTAAGGGCACGGGGGTGAAAGAGAACCCCACTACAATCTGTGCTAGTCAGATTCAATGCTGTATACATGTATATATAATGTGTGTTGTCTCATGCTGTTGGGACACACACTGTCAGATGCTAATGTCATGAACTCCAGCCACCTGTCTGTTGTCTTGTACAATGTAAATGAGTCTAGTCTGGCTTGTAAGAGTATTCCACACATTGTTGTTTGTGCTACTTAACCCTGTGTTGATGTTTATGGTAATGTTTTTTGAATTATTAGTGAGCTAGGAGTCAAAGTCTTATCTCTCAGTCAACTAGTCTGAGTGTTGGTTTAGATAATTAGCTCAGGTTAATTCTGTTTCTGGCTACAGTTGTATTGTTAGAATAAATGATCAGGAGGGGGGCCTCCCCTTCTACTGTATTATAAATACTTGTCATTTTGGTTCTAATAAATCAGTCCATGTTGAGCAGCTAAGCAAGTGTCGTCTTGTTTTGTGCTTGTAAGCGGTTGGAATATCTGATATCTATATTCAGGCTGGGAGGAAGTGGGATATGTCGAAAGCACTAAATTGGAGAGTGGGATTGGATGCTTCACATATATATTTAGCCCAGCCGGGCCAATAGGTTTAGGTAGCCAAAAACAACTCCATGAGCCCAGCCACAGATACCGCGTTCAGAAGAACCCACAACTGCGGACACAAATTTCTGGAGGTGGCATCTCCAGGTGGTGGGAGACGACAAATAGCCCTCCAAATCTTATGTCCTTTACTGGGCCATAGTTTGTGGGTAGGAGAAGAACCCACAGCCCCCTCCGAAACACACAGTGGGTTCTGTTACATATCTATCCATCATACTCCTCCAGTCTGTACCCTCCATGTCCCATCTACCCATTAAACCCCTCCACCAGTCTGTGCCCTTTATGTCCTATCTACCCATCGCACCCCCTCACCAGTCTGTGCCCTCCATGTCACATCTACTCATTAACCCCCCCTCCAATTTGTGCCCTCCATGTCCCATCCACCCATTATACTCTTCCCCCAGTCTGTGCACTCTATGTCCCATCTACCCATTAAACTTCTCCCTCAGTCTGTGTCCTCCATGTCCCATCTACCCATTACACCACTCCCCCAGTCTGTGTCTTCCATGTCCCCTCTACACATTTCAACCCTCCCCCAGTCCGTGCCCTCCATGTCCCATCTACTTGTAACTAGGGATGAGCTTCGTGTTCGAGTCAAACATACGTTCGACTCGAACATCAGCGAATTCCGAACGTTATGGGCCGTTTGCGCCAAACTCGTGTGGTGCTCACGGCCCACAATGCACTGCTCCATCGCAGTGCATTGCTGGCTCATGATGATTGGCCAAGCATGGACTGTGACCCCACATGCTTGGCCAATCACCGCGCCGGCAGCGAGGAGAGCCATGATTGGCCACAGGCAGGATGTCTGTGGCCAATCATAGCTCAGGCTGTGTAGTACACGCCCCACACTATATAAGGCCGCCAGCGCGGCGGCCTTGTGTAGTGTGTTGCCGTCTGTAGGAGTTAGTGGGTGTTCTGTGTACCTTCAACACAGTATACATCGATCATTATCGGCTGATTTTTCGTTCTTGTTCTTCTGTAGTGGTTGTGGTCTGCATGCCCTGACCGCAGTATACACCACTATATTCACCTATATAGCTAGCTTTATTTCTCTTTTTTAATAGAGCTTGCAGTCAGTGGTAGGAGATTGTGCGTGCTGTCTGCGTGCTCTGAACCAAGTATACACTGCTATATCCACCTATATAGCTAACTATCTTGCTCATTTTAAATAGAGCTTGCAGTCAGTGTTAGGAGATTGTGCGTGCTGTCTGCGTGCTCTGAACCCAGTATACACCGCTATATCCACCTATATAGCTAACTATCTTGCTCGTTTTAAATAGAGCTTGCAGTCAGTGTTAGGAGATTGTGCGTGCTCTGAACCCAGTATACACCGCTATATCCACCTACATAGCTCTTATCTATTTGAGCCATCTGCCATCTGCGGGAGTTAGTGGAAGTTGTGTGTGCCTCCAGCACAATATACACTAACCAATTGCTGGTTTTCCCAACTCCCTTCAGGCCATTACCATGTCTGGAAGGCCAGCAAGGAGAAGCAGACAGGCGCGAGTCGATAAAAGGGGGCAAGAAGGCTCTGTGTCTAGATACAACAGTGCTGGTCGTGGACGCGGTGCATCGTCATCATCAGCACGTGGCCATGGGACACGCCTGTCCTTCTTTTCGGCAGCTGGACAGGTTGAGCCGCAACATGCCAACGACTTGGTAGAGTGGATGACCAAGCCCTCTTCATCCTCCTCATCCTCTCTCACCCAGGCTCAGGGTACTAGCAAAGCAGCTGCCAACGCATCGTCTTCCCTCCTCTCAATGTCATCATCAGTGACTCCTTCCCTAGACCCACCACGTCCTCCTGAGGAGTCTCCTGAACTCTTTGAGCACAGTGTTGGGTACATGCTCCAGGAGGATGCCCAGTGTTTTGTAGGCTCTGATGATGATACTCAGCTAGAGGAAGGCAGTAGCGTGAATGCAGAGAGAGGGGATGCTCAAGAAGGACAGCAATCTGGCAGTCACGTTCCACAAGCTGCAGAATACTGCCAGGTTTGCTCCAGCGATGAAGAGGGAGGGGATGATGAGGGCACTGACTCCACGTGGGTGCCTGGTAGGAGAGAGGAGGAGGAGGCACATTTCCAACGAGGCAGGATGCCCTCCGGGGGCCAGCTTAGGGGCAGCACACCGACTGAATCACACCGCAGAGCTCCACCTGTGCAGGGCGCTGCCTCTGCGCGTTATTCTAAAAGTTCTTTGGTGTGGGCCTTTTTTGAGATGAGTGCATCAGATCGCACCGCTGCTATTTGCAACATATGTCTCAAGCGTATCTCACGTGGCCAAAACATCAGCCGCTTGGGCACCACATGCTTGACCAGACATATGTTGACCTGCCATGCAGCTCATTGGCAAGAGTACCTCAAAGACCCACACCAAAGAACAAAGCGGACCTCTCCTTGCTCCTCATCAGCTGGGATCTCCAACCCCACTAGACCTTCAGTCCTCTCTGAACAATGCTCTGAGAGGAATGAAGGTGTAGAATTAGGTGTGTCACAGCCAAGTGCTTCCGGGCACTCTGCTAGCAGTACACCCACGTCCGATTATAGCAGGAAAATGTCCCTGCCCCAGCTGCTGGACCGGCGGAAGAAGTTCACTCCCAGCCATTCACATGCCCAGCGGTTGAATGCTAGCTTGGCTAAATTGTTAGCACTTCAACTGCTGCCTTTTCAGTTGGTAGACTTGGCCCCCTCCCGTGAGTTTGTACAATGTGCGGTTCCTCAGTGGCAGGTCCCCAAATGCCACTTTTTCTAACGGAAGGCGATTCCGGCTCTCTACCGGCATGTGGAAGGCAATGTCCTTGCCTCGCTAGACAGGGCGGTCAGCGGTAAGGGGAATATTACCGCTGACTCATGGTCCAGCAGGCATGGACAGGGATGTTACCTGTCTTTCACGGCCCATTGGGTCACTCTTCTGGCAGCTGGGAAGGATGCAGGACAAGGTGCAATAGTGTTGGAGGTTGTTCCGCCACCACGCCTCCAAAATTATACTATTGGTTGTGACACACCTCTCTCCTCCACCCCTTCCTCTTCCTCCATGGCCTCTTCCAGTGCTCTGTCCTCAGAACCAGCGGTGCTCCGTAGGCATTCCAGGGGCTACGCAAGTACGCAGGCAAAACGATGCCATGCCGTGCTTGTACTGGTTTGTGTGGGGGACAGGAGCCACACTGGGGCAGATGTTTTGTCAGCTCTGCAGGGGCAGGCCGAGAGTTGGTTGACGCCACGCCAGCTTAAGCCAGGAATGGTGGTTTGCGACAATGGCACCAACCTCCTCTCCGCCCTCCGACAGGGACAACTGACCCATGTGCCCTGTGTGGCTCAAGTCCTTAACCTGGTGGTGCAGCGGTTCTTGGGCAGGTACCCGTGCTTACAGGATGTCCTGAAGCAGGCCAGGAAAGTCTGTGTGCATTGTCGCCGATCATTTAATGCCTCTGCTCGGCTGGCTGAGCTCCAAAAGGAGTTGAACCTGCCCAAGAACCGCCTTATATGTGACATGCCCACCAGGTGGAACTCAACGTTGGCCATGCTGCAGCGGCTGCACATGCAGCAGAGGGCCATCAATGAGTACCTGTGTAACTACGGCACCAGGACAGGGTTTAGGGGAGCTCGGTTTTTTTCTCACCACGCCAGTGGGGCATGATCAGGGATGCATGCACTGTCCTGTCACCATTTGAGGAGGCCACAAGGATGGTGAGCAGTGACAGTGCATGCATCAGTGACACTGTACCTCTTGTCCACCTCTTGGAACATACGCTGCATGGAATAATGGACAGGGCACTTGAGGCAGAACAGAGGCAGGAAGAGGAGGACTTCCTTGCCTCTCAAGGCCCCCTTTATCCAGACAGTGTTCCTGCTGTACCACCCATCACACAGGAAGAGGATGAGGAGGAGGAGGATGATTGTGTCAGCATGGAGGTGGAGGCTGGCACTCAGCATCAGCAGTCTTGTAGGGATAATTTACAGTCCCAAGAAACCCGTGGACTTGTACGTGGCTGGGAGGAGGTAGCTGCGGATCATGTTGTCCTTAGTGACCCAGAGGACTCTGGACCGAATGCCTCAGCTAACCTACGCTGCATGGCCTTCCTGATCCTGCAAAGCCTGCAGAAGGATCCTCGTATTCTTCGGATCAAGGAGAGGGACTATTACTGGCTGGCCACTCTCCTTGATCCACTGTACAAGGGTAAGGTTGCCGACCTTATCTTGCCGTCACAGATGGAGCAGAGGATGAGACATCTCCGGAAGGCCTTGCAGAAAGGTCTGTGCAACGCGTTTCCAGAGACTAGGAGGTTACAAACTCCTGGTCCTGGACAACGTGTTGCTGAGGCATCGGTCAGAAGGTCAGCCCCAAGGTATGATCGGTTCCAGCAACCATCGTCAGTGTCTGATTTACATGGTGCAGGAATACCCAGGGGCAAGGTCAGACTTGGACACCTTTCCCACCGAAAATTCTCTGGCTTACTGGGTCTTGAGGATGGATCACTGGCCAGAGCTTGCACAGTATTCAATTGAGCTACTGGCCTGTCCTGCATCCAGCGTTCTTTCGGAACGCACCTTCAGTGCTGCTAGTGGCTTTGTTACCGATTGCCTGTCCACCGAATCAGTTGATCGACTGACCTTCATCGAGATGAATCAGTCTTGGATCACCCACAGCTACCAAGCACCTGAAGCTGATGTAATCGAATAATTTTTTTTGAAATATCACATCCCTTTAAGACTGCCTATGCTGATGCTGAGTGACTGCCCTGTTATGTTGATTGTCTATCCTCTTCCTCCTCCGCTGATATGTTGGAAGAACATTTTTGGTTCTGGGTGATGCCAGCAGCCCAATTTTTCTGCCCCTGTTTAACAGGGGCGTTTAATTACAATTTTTGATGCAATGCTTTGCAGCAGAGCTAATTCCTGCACTACAACTAGAGTATATGGGAGAGGTTGCAGTGTCGTGGCACCAGCATCAGTGCCAGCAGCCCAATTTTTCAGCCTCTGTTTAACTGGGGCATGTAATTGCAATTCTTGATATAATATTTCACAGGAGGGCCCGTTCCTGTGCCCACCCAGAGTAACTGTGAGGACTTATAGTGTTGTAGCACCAGCTCCACAACCACCAAAGGTCGATATTTCTACCACTGTTCAACAATGGCATGTAATTACAATTCTTGATATAATCGTTCACAGCAGAGTGCTCCAGCGCCCACCAAAAGTCACTTTGAGGGCTTACAATGTTGTGGCAAAACCAACACCTTGTTCCGCTATTTCTGCAGAGCATATAGGGCAGGCCCCTACTTTTAAACATCCAACTTAAAAACATCTCCTACTTGCAAACGGAAGGAGACAACAGCAAGTGAGATGACACGGGAAACACGTGGCACTTCACAGGCATACTATAGACACTCCCCAGGCACGATATTTAACCACTTCAGCCCCGGACCAATTAACAGCCTAAGGACCAGAGGCCTTTTTACAATTTCGCACTGCACTGCTTTAACTGGTAATTGCGCGGTCATGCAATGTTGTACCCAAACGAAATTTGCGTCCTTTTCTTCCCACAAATAGAGCTTTCTTTTGATGGTATTTGATTGCCTCTGCGATTTTTATTTTTTGCGATATAAATGGAAAAAGACCGAAAATTTTGAGAAAAAATGATATTTTCTAATTTTTGTTATAAGAAAAATCGCATAAACTCAATTTTAGTCATACATTTAGGGCAAAATTTATTCAGCCACATGTCTTTAGTAAAAAAAATGTCAATAAGCGTATATTTATTGGTTTGCGCAAAAGTTATAGCGTCTACAAACTAGAGTACATTTTCTGGAATTTACACAGCTTTTAATTTATGACTGCCTATCTTATTTCTTGAGGTGCTAAAATGGCAGGGCAGTACAACCCCCCCCCCCAAATGACCCCATTTTGGAAAGTAGACACCCCAAGGAAGTTGTGGAGAGGCCTGTTGAGCCCATTGAATATTTTTTTTTTGTCCCAAGTGATTGAATAATGACACAAAAAAAAAAAAGGTTTACAAAAAGTTGTCACTAAATGATATATTGCTCACACATGCCATAGTTATATGTGGAATTGCACCCCAAAATATATTCTGCTGCTTCTCCTGAGTACGAGGATACCACATATGTGGGACTTTTTGGGAGTCTAGCTGCGTACGGCACCCCAAAAACCAATCACTGCCTTCAGGGTTTCTAAGGGTGCAAATTTTTGATTTCACTCTTCACTACCTATCACAGTTTTGAAGGCCATAAAATGCCAAAATAGCACAAACCCCCCCCCCCCCCAAATGACCCCATTTTGGAAAGTAGACACCCCAAGCTATTTACTGAGAGGCATGTTGAGTCCATGAAATATTTTATATTTTGCCACAAGTTGCAGGAATTTTAAAAAATTTTTTTTTGCACAAAGTTGTCACTAAATGATGTATTGCTCACACATGCTATGGGCATAAGTCAAATTACACCCCAAAATAAATTCTGCTGCTTCTCCCGAGTACGGGGATACCACATGTGGGGGACTTTTTGGGAGCCTAGCCACATACGGGACCCCGAAAACCAAGCACTGCCTTCCGGATTTAAATATAAAATGCTACCAAAAAAACTGTTAGCGATCGCAGGGATCAGGCCTGACTCTGCAATCGCTGCAGTTATGTGTTTAGTGTTTTGTAAGTGACAGTGATCGATCGATACTGCACTTGAGCGGGCTGGGCAGAGGGGCAAAACGCAGGTGCCAGCAGGTATCTGGGCTGATCCCGCTAACAATGCGTTTTTTGGAACCCTAAACTGCTGGGGATGCTAGTATAGATCTGATCAGATCAGATATTGATCTGTTCAGATTCTATACCACTACGGGAGGTTTATGCTTTGCGTGTGGGTGTTAGCGGTACTGGGACTAACCTAGCGCTGCCTGGGGCGACGCAGACCCTGACCCTTAAACCTAATTGATATCACCCGCCAGGTGATCAGGGGGTTAAACCTTTATTGGGTAATAAATGGTGGGTGCCCTGATGCTATAAAAAGCAAACTAACCAGAGTCACCCGTAACACTTATACGGTGATCACTGGTGAAAGGGTTAACTAGGGGCAATCAGGGGGTTCAAATTTTTATTAGGTAGTATATGGGGGTCCCTGGCGCTATATAAAAACCTGACGGGAACCTAAGTAACTAACTGGCTAACCAGCGTCACCAGTGACACTTATACTGTGATCGCTGGTGAAAGGGTTAACTAGGGGCAATCAGGGGGTTAAAACCATTATTGGGTAGTATATGGGGGTACCTAGTGCTATAAAAACCAGGCAGTGAACCTAAAAAAATAACTAGCTACCTAGCGACACTAGTGACACTAATGCAGCGATCAGAAAAATGATCGCTTAGTGACACTGGCAAAAGGGGGTGAAAGGGTTAACTAGGGGCCATCAGGGGGTTAAAACCATCATTGGGTAGTATATGGGGGTACCTAGCACTATAAAAACCTGGCGGTGAACCTAAAAAAATAACTAGCTACCTAGCGACACTAGCGACACTAATGCAGCGATTAGAAAAATGATCGCTTAGTGACACTGGCAAAAGGGGGTGAAAGGGTTAACTCTAGGGGCAATCAGGGGGTTAAACCTTTATTGGGGGTGATAGGGGGCTACCCTGGACCTAACACTAACTGCCCTGACAGTTTTTACTTTTACAACTGACACTGAATGTAGTGATCAGTAAATAAATGATCACTGCAATCAGTGACACTGATTGGGGGGGGGGGGGGGGGGGTTTGTGTGCCTGTGTGTACCTACATGTCAGTGTAGTGTTGGTGCACACTTACTTTCTGTCTTCTCCTCGTAGTCCGGTCAAAAAGACCGCCCCGAGGAGAATGACATCACTTCCTCCTTCCTGTGTATACAATACACAGTGGGAGGAAGCTTCTCATTGGCCAAGAGCGATCGAGAGGGGATGGCCAGAAACCAACGGCCATCCCCTCATCACGGATCGCTCCTGCAGCTAACCGCACTGCCGTATCCAGCGGGAGGGGATCCGATCAGACCCCCCACCCGCTGGAAGGCAGGCACGTACATGTACGTGCTTGTGCCTGCCTGTGCCATTGTAATGACGTACATTGGCAATACGGCGGTCCTTAAGTGGTTAAAGGAATATTTCACTTTTTTTTCACTTTAAACGTCATTAAAATCAGTGCTCCTGCCAAAACGGCCATTTTTAAAAACATTTTAGGCATTGACTCATGTCCCCTGGGGCAGGAGCCAGGTCCCCAAAACCTTTTTAGGACAGCATCTTGCATATTAGCCGTTAAAATTAGCACTTTTAATTTCAAACGTTCTAGTCCCATAGACTTCAATGGGGTTCTAACGTTCGTACGAATTTGGGGTCCGTTTGAAAGTTCTGGTGCAAACCGAACCGGGGGGTGTTCGGCTCATACCTACTTGTTACACCCAGCCCCCAGTCTGTGCCCTCCATGTCCCATCTACCCATTACACTACTCCCCCAGCCTGTGCCCTCAATGTCCCATCTACATATTACACCCCCACCAGTCTGTATCTTCCATGACCCATCTACTTATCACACCCCTCCCCCAGTCTGTTCCCTCCATGTCCCATCTACCCATCACACCCCTCCCCCAGACTGTGCTCTCCATATCCCATCTACCCATTACACCCCTCCCCCAGGCTGTGTCCCTCATGTCCCATCTACCCATAACACCCCTCCCCAAGTCTGCGCTCTCAACGTCCCATCTACCCATTACACCCTTCCCCCAGCCTGTGCCCTCCATGTCACATCTACACATTACACCCCTCCCTCAGTCTGTGCCTTCCATGTCTCATCTACCCATTGCCCTCCATGTCCCATTTCCTCATCACACCTCTCCCCGAATTTGTGTCCTCCATGTCCCATCTACCCATCACACCCCTCCCCAAGTCTGTGGCCTCCATGTCCCATCTACTCATCACACCCCTCCCACAGTCTGTGCTTTCCATGTCCCATCTACACATTACACCCCTCCCCCAGTCTGTGCCCTCCATGTCCCATCTAATCATTACACCCCTCCCACAGTGTGTGTCCTCCATGTCCCATCTACCCATTACACCTCCCCCCCAGTCTGTGTCCTCCATGTCCCATCTACCCATAACACCCCTCCCCCAGTCTGTGCTCTCCATGACCCATCTACCCATTACAACCCTCCCCCAGTATATGCCCTCCATGTCCCATCTACCAATCACAACCCTCCCCCAGTCTGTGTCCTTTATGTCCCACCTACCCATCATACTCCTCCCCCAGTCTGTGCCCTCCATGCCACATCTACCCATCAAACCCCTCCCAAGTCATTGCCCTCCCTGTGCTATCTACTCATTACACCCCTCCCCCAGTCTGTGCTCTCCATGTCCTATTTATCCATCACACCATTCCCCCAGTCTGTGCCCTCCATGACTCACCCACCCATTACACCCCTCCCCCAATTTGTGTCCTCCATGCCCAATCTACCCATCACAACCCTACCCAGTCTGTGCCTTCAAAATCCCATCTATCCATGACACCCCTCCCCCAGTCTGTGCCCTCCATGTCCAATTTACCGATCACATTCCATCCCCAATTTGTGTCCTCCATGTCCCATCTACCCATTACAACCCTCCCACAGTCAGTGCCCTCCCTGTGATATGTACTCATTACACCACTCCCCCAGTCAGTGCCCTCCCTTTGCTATCTACTCATCACCCCCCTCCCCAGTCTGTGCTCTCCATGTCCAATCTACCTATTACACCACTCCCCCAGCCTGTGCTCTCAATGTCCAATCTACCTATTACACCACTCCCCCAGTCAGTGCTCTCCCTGTGCTATCTACTCATGACACCCCTCCCCCAGTCTATGCCTTCCATGTCCCATTTACCGATCACACCCCTCCCCCAGTCTGTGTCCTCCATGTCCCATCTACCCATTAAACCCCTCCCCCAGCCTGTGCCCCCAAGTCACATCTACACATTACACCTCTCCCCCAATCTGTGTCTTCCATGTCCCATCTATCCATTACACCCCTCACCCAGTCTGTGCCCTCCATGTCTAATCTACCGATTACACATCTCCCCCTTCTGTGCCCTCCATGTCACATCTACCCATCAAACCCCTCCCCCAGACTGTGCTCTCCATGTCCCATCTACGTATTACACCCCTCCCCCAGTCTGTGACCTCCATGTCCCATCTACCGATTACACCCTTCACCCAGCCTGTGCCCTCCATGTCTCATCTACCCATCACATCCCTCCCCAAGTCTGTGCCCTCCATGTCCCATCTACCTATTATACCCCTCTCCCAGTCAGTGCCCTTCCTGTGCTATCTATTCATTACACCCCTCCCCCAGTCTGTGCCTTCCATGTCCCATCTAACCATCACACCCCTCCCCCAGTCAGTGCCCTCCCTGTGCTATCTACTCATTACACCCCTCCCCCAGTCTATGCCTTCCATGTCCCATTTACCGATCACACCCCTCCCCCAGTTTGTGTCCTCCATGTCCCATCTACCCATTAAACCCCTCACCTAGTCTGTGCCCTCCATGTCCCATCTACCAATTAAACCCCTCACCCAGTCTGTGCCCTCCATGTCCCATCTACCAATTAAACATCTCGCCTGTCTGTGCCCTCCATGTCAACTCTACCCATCAAACCCCTCCCCCAGTCTGTGCTCTCCATGTCCCATCTACCTATTACACCCCTCCCCCAGTCTGTGCCCTCTATGTCCCATCTACCGATTAAACCCCTCACCCAGTCTGTGCCCTCCATGTCTCATCTACCCATCACATCCTTCCCCAAGTCTGTGCCCTTCATGTCCCACCTACTCATTAAACCCCTCCCCCATATATGCCCTCCCTGTCCCATCTACCTATTATACCCCTCCCCCAGCCTGTGCCCTCAATGTCCCATCTACATATTACACCCCCACCAGTCTGTACCTTTCATGACCCATCTACTTATCACACCCCTCCCCCAGTCTGTGCCCTCCATGTCCCATCTACCCATCACACCCCTCCCCCAGACTGTGCTCTCCATATCCCATCTACCCAATACACCCCTCACCCAGTCTGTGCCCTCCATGTCCCATCTACCAATTAAACCCCTCACCCAGTCTGTGCCCTCCATGTCCCATCTAACCATCACACCCCTCCCCCAGTCAGTGCCCTCCCTGTGCTATCTACTCATTACACCCCTCCCCCAGTCTATGCCTTCCATGTCCCATTTACCGATCACACCCCTCCCCCAGTTTGTGTCCTCCATGTCCCATCTACCCATTAAACCCCTCACCCAGTCTGTGCCCTCCATGTCCCATCTACCAATTAAACCCCTCACCCAGTCTGTGCCCTCCATGTCCCATCTACCAATTAAACATCTCGCCCGTCTGTGCCCTCCATGTCAACTCTACTCATCAAACCCCTCCCCCAGTCTGTGCTCTAAATGTCCCATCTACCTATTACACCCCTCCCCCAGTCTGTGCCCTCTATGTCCCATCTACCGATTAAACCCCTCACCCAGTCTGTGCCCTCCATGTCTCATCTACCCATCACATCCCTCCCCAAGTCTGTGCCCTTCATGTCCTATCTACTCATTAAACCCCTCCCCCATATATGCCCTCCCTGTCCCATCTACCTATTATACCCCTCCCCCAACCTGTGCCCTCAATGTTCCATCTACATATTACACCCCCACCAGTCTGTACCTTTCATGACCCATCTACTTATCACACCCCTCCCCCAGTCTGTGCCCTCCATGTCCCATCTACCCATCACACCCCTCCCCCAGACTGTGCTCTAAATATCCCATCTACCCATTATACCCCTCCCCCAGGCTGTGTCCCTCATGTCCCATCTACCCATAACACCCCTCCCCAAGTCTGCCCTTCCCATGTCCCATCTACCCATTACACCCTTCCCCCAGCCTGTGCCCTCCATGTCACATCTACACATTACACCCCTCCCTCAGTCTGTGCCTTCCATGTCTCATCTACCCATTGCACCCCCCCCCCAGTCTGTGCCCTCCATGTCCCATTTCCTCATCACCCCCCTCCCCGAATTTGTGTCCTCCATGTCCCATCTACCAATCACACCCCTCCCCCAGTCTGTGCTTTCCATGTCCCATCTACCCATTACACCCCTCCCCCAGTCTGTGCCCTCCATGTCCCATCTACTCATCACACCCCTCCCACAGTCTGTGTCCTCCATGTCCCATCTACCCATTACACCTCCCCCCAGTCTGTGTCCTCCATGTCCCATCTACCCATAACACCCCTCCCCCAGTCTGTGCTCTCCATGTCCCATCTACCCATTACAACCCTCCCCCAGTATATGCCCTCCATGTCCCATCTACCAATCACAACCCTCCCACAGTCTGTGTCCTTTATGTCCCATCTACCCATCATACCCCTCCCCCAGTCTGTGCCCTCCATGTCCCATCTACCCATCAAACCCCTCCCAAGTCATTGCCCTCCCTGTGCTATCTACTCATTACACCCCTCCCCCAGTCTGTGCTCTCCATGTCCTATTTATCCATCACACCATTCCCCCAGTCTGTGCCCTCCATGACTCACCCACCCATTACACCCCTCCCCCAATTTGTGCCCTCCATGCCCAATCTACCCATCACAACCCTACCCAGTCTGTGCCTTCAAAATCCCATCTACCCATTACACCCCTCCCCCAGTCTGTGCCCTCCATGTCCAATTTACCGATCACACCCCTCCTCCAATTTGTGTCCTCCATGTCCCATCTACCCATTACAACCCTCCCACAGTCAGTGCCCCCAAGTCACATCTACACATTACACCTCTCCCCCAATCTGTGTCCTCCATGTCCCATCTACCCATCACACCCCTCCCCCAGACTGCGCTCTCCATATCCCATCTACCCATTACACCCCTCCCCCAGGCTGTGTCCCTCATGTCCCATCTACCCATAACACCCCTCCCCCAGCCTGTGCCCTCCATGTCACATCTACACATTACACCCCTCCCTCAGTCTGTGCCTTCCATGTCTCATCTACCCATTGCACCCCCCCCCCCAGTCTGTGCCCTCCATGTCCCATTTCCTCATCACCCCCCTCCCCGAATTTGTGTCCTCCATGTCCCATCTACCAATCACACCCCTCCCCCAGTCTGTGCTTTCCATGTCCCATCTACCCATTACACCCCTCCCCCAGTCTGTGCCCTCCATGTCCCATCTACTCATCACACCCCTCCCACAGTCTGTGTCCTCCATGTCCCATCTACCCATTACACCTCCCCCCAGTCTGTGTCCTCCATGTCCCATCTACCCATAACACCCCTCCCCCAGTCTGTGCTCTCCATGTCCCATCTACCCATTACAACCCTCCCCCAGTATATGCCCTCCATGTCCCATCTACCAATCACAACCCTCCCACAGTCTGTGTCCTTTATGTCCCATCTACCCATCATACCCCTCCCCCAGTCTGTGCCCTCCATGTCCCATCTACCCATCAAACCCCTCCCAAGTCATTGCCCTCCCTGTGCTATCTACTCATTACACCCCTCCCCCAGTCTGTGCTCTCCATGTCCTATTTATCCATCACACCATTCCCCCAGTCTGTGCCCTCCATGACTCACCAACCCATTACACCCCTCCCCCAATTTGTGCCCTCCATGCCCAATCTACCCATCACAACCCTACCCAGTCTGTGCCTTCAAAATCCCATCTACCCATTACACCCCTCCCCCAGTCTGTGCCCTCCATGTCCCATTTCCTCATCACCCCCCTCCCCGAATATGTGTCCTCCATGTCCCATCTACCAATCACACCCCTCCCCCAGTCTGTGCTTTCCATGTCCTATCTACCCATTACACCCCTCCCCCAGTCTGTGCCCTCCATGTCCCATCTACTAATCACACCCCTCCCACAGTCTGTGTCCTCCATGTCCCATCTACCCATTACACCTCCCCCCAGTCTGTGTCCTCCATGTCCCATCTACCCATAACACCCCTCCCCCAGTCTGTGCTCTCCATGTCCCATCTACCCATTACAACCCTCCCCCAGTATATGCCCTCCATGTCCCATCTACCAATCACAACCCTCCCACAGTCTGTGTCCTTTATGTCCCATCTACCCATCATACCCCTCCCCCAGTCTGTGCCCTCCATGTCCCATCTACCCATCAAACCCCTCCCAAGTCATTGCCCTCCCTGTGCTATCTACTCATTACACCCCTCCCCCAGTCTGTGCTCTCCATGTCCTATTTATCCATCACACCATTCCCCCAGTCTGTGCCCTCCATGACTCACCCACCCATTACACCCCTCCCCCAATTTGTGCCCTCCATGCCCAATCTACCCATCACAACCCTACCCAGTCTGTGCCTTCAAAATCCCATCTACCCATTACACCCCTCCCCCAGTCTGTGCCCTCCATGTCCAATTTACCGATCACACCCCTCCTCCAATTTGTGTCCTCCATGTCCCATCTACCCATTACAACCCTCCCACAGTCAGTGCCCCCAAGTCACATCTACACATTACACCTCTCCCCCAATCTGTGTCCTCCATGTCCCATCTACCCATCACACCCCTCCCCCAGACTGCGCTCTCCATATCCCATCTACCCATTACACCCCTCCCCCAGGCTGTGTCCCTCATGTCCCATCTACCCATAACACCCCTCCCCCAGCCTGTGCCCTCCATGTCACATCTACACATTACACCCCTCCCTCAGTCTGTGCCTTCCATGTCTCATCTACCCATTGCACCCCCCCCCCAGTCTGTGCCCTCCATGTCCCATTTCCTCATCACCCCCCTCCCCGAATTTGTGTCCTCCATGTCCCATCTACCAATCACACCCCTCCCCCAGTCTGTGCTTTCCATGTCCCATCTACCCATTACACCCCTCCCCCAGTCTGTGCCCTCCATGTCCCATCTACTCATCACACCCCTCCCACAGTCTGTGTCCTCCATGTCCCATCTACCCATTACACCTCCCCCCAGTCTGTGTCCTCCATGTCCCATCTACCCATAACACCCCTCCCTCAGTCTGTGCTCTCCATGTCCCATCTACCCATTACAACCCTCCCCCAGTATATGCCCTCCATGTCCCATCTACCAATCACAACCCTCCCACAGTCTGTGTCCTTTATGTCCCATCTACCCATCATACCCCTCCCCCAGTCTGTGCCCTCCATGTCCCATCTACCCATCAAACCCCTCCCAAGTCATTGCCCTCCCTGTGCTATCTACTCATTACACCCCTCCCCCAGTCTGTGCTCTCCATGTCCTATTTATCCATCACACCATTCCCCCAGTCTGTGCCCTCCATGACTCACCAACCCATTACACCCCTCCCCCAATTTGTGCCCTCCATGCCCAATCTACCCATCACAACCCTACCCAGTCTGTGCCTTCAAAATCCCATCTACCCATTACACCCTCCCCCAGTCTGTGCCCTCCATGTCCAATTTACCGATCACCCCCCTCCCCCAATTTGTGTCCTCCATGTCCCATCTACCCATTACAACCCTCCCACAGTCAGTGCCCCCAAGTCACATCTACCCATTACACCCCTCACCCAGTCTGTGCCCTCCATGTCTAATCTACCGATTACACATCTCCCCTGTCTGTGCCCTCCATGTCACATCTACCTGTCAAACCCCTCCCCCAGACTGTGCTCTCCATGTCCCATCTACGTATTACACCCCTCCCCCAGTCTGTGACCTCCATGTCCCATCTACCGATTACACCCTTCACCCAGCCTGTGCCCTCCATGTCTCATCTACCCATCACATCCCTCCCCAAGTCTGTGCCCTCCATTTCCCATCTACTCATTAAACCCCTCCCCCATATATGCCCTCCATGTCCCATCTACCTATTATACCCCTCTCCCAGTCAGTGCCCTTCCTGTGCTATCTATTCATTACACCCCTCCCCCAGTCTGTGCCTTCCATGTCCCATCAAACCATCACACCCCTCCCCCAGTCAGTGCCCTCCCTGTGCTATCTACTCATTACACCCCTCCCCCAGTCTATGCCTTCCATGTCCCATTTACCGATCACACCCCTCCCCCAGTTTGTGTCCTCCATGTCCCATCTACCCATTAAACCCCTCACCCAGTCTGTGCCCTCCATGTCCCATCTACCAATTACACATCTCGCCCGGATGTGCCCTCCATGTCACATCTACCCATCAAACCCCTCCCCCAGTCTGTGCTCTCCATGTCCCATCTACCCATCAAACCCCTCTCCCAGTCTGTGCTCTCCATGTCCCATCTACCTATTACACCCCTCCCGCAGTCTGTGCCCTCTATGTCCCATCTACGGATTAAACCCCTCACCCAGTCTGTGCCCTCCATGTCTCATCTACCCATCACATCCCTCCCCAAGTCTGTGCCCTTTATGTTCCATCTACTCATTAAACCCCTCCCCCATATATGCCCTCCATGTCCCATCTACCTATTATACCCCTCCCCCAGTCAGTGCCCTCCCTGTGCTATCTATTCATTACACCCCTCCCCCAGTCTGTGCCTTCCATGTCCCATCTACCCATCACACCCCTCCCCCAGTCAGTGCCCTCCCTGTGCTATTTACTCATTACACCCCTCCCACAGTCTGTGCCCTCCATGTCCCATCTACCCATCACAACGCTACCCCAGTCTTTGCTCTCCATGTCCCATCTACCCATTACACCCCTCCGCCAGTCTGTGCCCTCCATGTAACATCTACACATTATACCGCTCCCCCAATTTGTTTCCTCTACGTCTGTGCCCTCCATGTCCCATCTACGATCATACACCTCCGCCAGTCTGTGCTCTCATTGTCCCATCTACCCATTACACCCCTCCCCCAGTCTGCACCCTCCATGTCTCATCTACCCATTAAACCCCGCCCCCAATCTGTGTCCTCCATGTCCAATTTACCGATCACACCCCTCCCCAGTCTGTGCCCTTGATGTCCCATCTACTCATAACACCCCTCCCCCAGTCTGTGCCCTCAATGTCCCATTGAGCCATTACAACCCTCCCTAGGTATTTGCCCTCCATGTCCCATCTACTCATTACACCCCTCCCCCAATCTTTGCCCTCCATGTCCCAATTTATTATTACACCCCTCCCCCAGTCTGTGCCCTCCATGTCCCATCTACCCATCACACAACTCCCCCAGTCTGTGCCCTCCATGTCCATTCTACCCATCACACCCCTGCCCCAGCCTGCACCCTCCATGACCCATCTATCCATTGCACCCCTCCCCCAGTCTGTGCAATCCATGTCCCATCTACATATTACATCCTTAACACAGTCTGTGCCCTCCCTCCATGTCCCATCTACCCATTACACCCCTCCAGTCTTTACCCTCCTTGTCAAAGCTATCCATCATAACCCTCTCCCTGTCTGTGCTCTCCATGTCCCATCTACCCATTACACTCCTCCCCTAGTCTGTGCCCT
Organism: Lithobates pipiens; assembly: GCF_037356315.1. Lineage (NCBI taxonomy): Eukaryota > Metazoa > Chordata > Amphibia > Anura > Ranidae > Lithobates > Lithobates pipiens. The sequence goes on from NW_027507903.1 coordinate 639,727,850, forward strand.
CCATGTCTAATTTACTCAGTACCCCCTCCCCCAATCTGTACCTTCAATGTTGCATCTACACATTACTTCCTTCCCCCAGTTTGTGCCCTCTATGTCCCATCTACCCATTACAATATATCCCCAGTCTGTGCCCTCCATGTCCCATCTACATATTACACTCCCCCACCAGTCTGTGCCCTCCATGTCAAATCTACCCATCGCACCCCTCCCCCAGTCTGTGATCTCCATGACCCATCTACCCATCACATCCCTCCCCATGTCTGTGCCCTCCATGTCCCATATACCCATTAAACCCCTCCCTCTGTATATTCCCTCCATGTCGCATATATCGATCACACTCCTCCCCCAATCTGTGTCCTCCATGTCCCATCTACCCATCACACCCCTCCCCCGTCTGTGCCCTCCATGTCACATCTAAAAATCAAACCCCTCCCCCAGTCTGTGCTCTCCATGTCCCATCTACTCATTACACCCCTCCCCCATTCTGTTCTTTCCATGTCTCATGTACTCATTACACCCCTCCAGTCTGTGCCCTCCATGTCCCATCTACCTATTATACCCCTCCCCCAGTCCGTGCCCTCCCTGTGCTATCTACTCATTACACCCCTCCCCCAGTCTGTGCCTTCCATGTCTCACCCACCCATTACCCCCTTCCCCCAATTTGTGTCCTCCATGCCGAATCTACCCATCACAACCCAACCCAGTCTGTGCCTTCAAAGTCCCATCTACCCATTACACCCCTCCCTCAGTCTCTGCTCTCCATGTCCCATTTACCGATCACACCCCTCCCCCAATGTGTGCCCTCCATGTCCCATCTACCCATTTCAACCCTCCCCCAGTCAGTGCCCTCTCTGTGATATGTACTCATTACACCACTCCCCCAGTCAGTGCCCTCCCTTTGCTATTTACTCAGAACACCCCTCCCCCAGTCTGTGCTCTCCCTGTGCTATCTACTCATGACACCCCTTCCCCAGTCTATGCCTTCCATGTCCCATTTACCGATCATACCCCTCCCCCAGTCTGTGTCCTCCATGTCCCATCTACCCATTAAACCCCTCCCCCAGCCTGTGCCCCCAAGTCACATTTACACATTACACCCCTCCTCCAATCTGTGTCCTTCATGTCCCATCTACCCATTACACCCCTCACCCAGTCTGTGCCCTTCATGTCCCATCTACAGATTACACATCTCCCCCGTCTGTGCCCTCCATGTCCCATCTACCCATCAAACCCCTCCCCTAGTCTGTGCTCCATGTCCCATCTACCTTTTACACCCCTCCCCCTGTCTGTGCCCTCCATGTCCCATCTACCGATAACACCCCTCACCCAGTCTGTGCCCTCCATGTCAAATCTACCCATCGCACCCCTCCCCCAGTCTGTGATCTCCATGACCCATCTACCCATCACATCCCTCCCCATGTCTGTGCCCTCCATGTCCCATCTACAAATTAAACCCCTCCCTCAGTATATACCCTCCATGTCCCATATATCGATCACACCCCTCCCCCAGTCTTTGTCCTCCATGTCCCATCTACCCATCACACCCCTTCCCCAGTCTGTGTCCTCCATATCCCATTTACCCATCACACCCCTCCCCTGTCTGTGCCATCCATGTCACATCTAAAAATCAAACCCCTCCCCCAGTCTGTGCTCTCCATGTCCCATCTACCCATTACACCCCTCCCCCAGTCTGTGCCCTCCATGTCCCATCTACCTATCAAACCCCTCTCCCATTCTGTTCTTTCCATGTCTCATGTACTAATTACACCCCCCCCCCCACTCTGTGCTCTCCATGTCCCATCTACCTATTATACCCCTCCCCCAGTCCGTGCCCTCCCTGTGCTATCTACTCATTACACCCCTCCCCCAGTCTATGCCTTCCATGTCCCATTTACCCATTACACCCCTCCCCCATTCAGTGCCCTCCCTGTGCTATCTACTCATTACTCCCCTCCCCCAGTCTGTGCCCTCCATGTCCCATATACCATTATACCCCTCCCGCAGTCTGTGTCCTCCGTGTCCCATCTACCGATTACACCCCTCCCCAGTCTGTGCCCTCCATGTCCCATCTACCCATCAAACCCCTCTCCCAGTCTGTGCTGTCAATGTCCCATCTACTCATTACACCCCTCCCCCATTCTGTTCTTTCCATGTCTTATGTACTCATTATGTACTCATTACACCCCCCCCCAGTCTGTGCCCTCCATGTCCCATCTACCTATTATACCCCTCCCCCAGTCCGTGCCCTCCCTGTGCTATCTTCTCATTACACCCCCCGGTCTGTGCCCTCCATGTCTCATCTACCTATTATACCCCTCCCCCAGTCCGTGCCCTCCCTGTGCTATCTACTCATCACACCCCTCCCCCAGTCAGTGCCTTTCCTGTACTATCTACTGATTATACCCCTCCCCCAGTCTGTACCCTCCATGTCTCATCTACCCATTGCACCTCTCTCCCAGTCATTACCCTCCATGTCACAAAAATAACCATCACACCCCTCCCCCAATTTGTGTACTCCATGTCCTATCTATCCATCACACCCCTCCCCAAGTCTTAGCCCTCCATGTCCCATCTACCCATCACACCCCTCCCCCAGTCTGTGCCCTCCATGCCACATCTACACATCATACCCCTCCCCCAGTCTGTGTCCTTCAAGTCCCATCTACCCATCACACCCCTACCTCAGCCTGAGCCCTACATGTCCCACCTACCCATCACACCCCTCCCCCAGTCTGTGCTCTCCATGTCTCATCTGCTCATTACACCCCTCCCCCAGTCTGTGCCCTCCCTGTATCATCTGCTCATTACAACCCTCCTCCAGTCTGTGCCCTCCATGTCCTATCTACCCATCTCTCCCCTCCCCCAGTCTGTGCTCTCCATGCCCCATATACCCATTACACCCTCCCTCAGTCTGTGCCCTCCATGTCCTATCTACCCATTACACCTCTCCCCCAGTCTGTGCCCTGCATGTCTCATCTACCCATCACACCCCTCCCCCAGTCTGTGTGCTCCATGTCCCATTTACCCATCACACCCCTTGCCCATTCTGTGCTCTCCATGTCTCATCTACCCATTACACCCCTCTCCCAGTCAGTGCCCTCCTTGTCCCATCCACCCATCACACCCCTCCTCCAGTCAGTGCCCTCCCTGTGCTATCTGCTCATTACTCCCCTCCCCAAGTCTGTGCTCTCCATTTCCCATCTATCCATTACACCCCTCCCTCAGTCTGTGCCCTCCATGTCTAATCTACTCATTACACCCCTCCCCCAGTCTGTGCCCTCCCTGTCTTATTTGCTCATTACACCCCTCCCCCAGTCTGTGCCCTCCATTTCCTATCTACCCATTACACCCCCCCCCCCCAGTCTGTGTCCTCTATGTCCCATTTACTCATCACATCCCTCCCCCAGTCTGTGTTCTCCATGTGTCATCTACCCATTACACCCCTCCCCCAGTCAGTGGCCTGCATTTACCGTTTATCCATTACACCCCTCCCCCAGTCTGTGCCCTAGATTGTCTAATCTACTCATTAAATCCCTCCCCCAGTCTGTGCCCTCCCTGTCTCATCTGTTCATTACACATCTCCCCCAGTCTGTGCCCTCCATGTCCCATCTACCCATCACACTCCTCCTCCAATCTGTTTCCTCCATGTCCCATCGACCCATTACACCCCTCCCCCACTCTGTGCCCTGAATGTCCCAACTACCCATTACACCCCTCCGCCAGTCTGTGCCCTCCATGTCACATCTAGCCATCACACCCCTCCCCCATACTTTGCCCTCCATGTCCCATCTACCCAATATAGCCTTCCCCCAGTCTGTGCACTCCATGTCCCATCTACCGATTACACCCCTCCCCCAAGTCTGTGCCCTCCATGTCCTACCTACCCATTACACCCCTCCCCCAGTCTGTGCCCTGCATGTCCCATCTACCCATCACATCCCTCCCCCAGCCTGTGCTCTCCATGTCCCATCTACTCATTACATCCCTCCGCCAGTCAGTGCCCTCCCTGTGCTATATACTCAATACACCCCTCCCCCAGTCTGTGCGCTTCATGTCCCATCTACCCATCACACCGCTCCCCCACTCTGTGCCCTCCATGTCCTATCTACCCATTACATCCTTCCCCCAGTCTATGCTCTCCATGCCCCATCTACTCATCACAACCCTCCACCAGTCAGTGCTCTCCCTGTGCTATTTACACATTGCACCCCCCCCCCCCAGTCTGTGCCCTTCATGCCCCATCTACTCATCACACCCCTCCCCCAGTCTGTGCCCTCCATGTCCCATCTATCCATTACACTCCTCCCCCAGTTTGTGCCCTCCATGTCACATCTACACATTACACCCCTCCCCCAGTCTGTGCTCTCCATGTCCCATTTACAAACCATAACCCTCCACCAGTCTGTGCCCTCCATATCGCATCTATGCCTTACAGCCCTCTCCCAGTCTGTTTCCTTTATGTCCCATCTACCCATCACACCCCTTGCCCAATCTGTGCTCTCCATGTCTCATCTACCCATTACACACCTCTCCCAGTCAGTGCCCTCCTTGTCCCATCTACCCATCACACCCCTCCTCCAGTCAGTGCCCTCCCTGTGCCATCTGCTCATTAATCCCCTCCCCAAGTCTGTGCTCTCCATTTCCCAACTATCCATTACACCCCTCCCCAGTCTGTGCCCTCCATTTCCTAACTACCCATTACACCCCCCCAGTCTGTGTCCTCTATGTCCCATTTACTCATCACATCCCTCCCCCAGTCTGTGCTCTCCATGTCCCATCTACTCATCACACCCCTCCCCCAGTCTGTGCCGTCACTATGCTATCTACTCTTTAAACTCCTCCCCCAGTCTGTGCTTTCCCTATCCCATCTACCTATTACACCCCTCCCCCATTCTTTGCCCTCCATGTCCCCATCTACCCATTACACCCCTCCCCCATTCTGTCCCCTGCATGTCCCATCTACCCATCACACCCCTCCCCCAGTCTGTGCTCTTCATGTCCCAACTTCTCATTACACCCCTCCCCCAGTCTGTGCCCTCCATGTCCCATCTACCCATTACACCCCTCCCCAGTCTGTGCCCTCCATGTCCCATCTACTCATCACACCTCTCCCCCAGTCTGTGTCCTCCATGTCACATCTACACATTATACCCCTCCACCAGGAAGTGCTCCCCTTGTCCCATCTACACATCACACCCCTCCCCCAGTAAGTGCCCTCCATGTCACATCTATCCAACATACCCTCCCTTAGTCTGTGCTCTCCATGTCTCAACGACTCATTATACCCCTCCCCTAGTCAGTGCCCTCCTTGTCCTATTTTCCCATCACACCCCTCCCCAGTCAGTGCCCTCCCTGTGCTATCTGCTCATTACACCCCTCCCCCAGTCTGTGCCCTCCATGTCACATCTACCCATCACACCCCTCCCCCAGTCTGTGTCATCCATGTTCCATTTACCGATCACACCCCGCCCTGTCTGGTCTACGCTCTCTATGTCACATCTACCCATCAAACCCCTCCCCCAGTCAGTGCCCTCCATTTCCCATTTACCCATTCCACCCCTCCCCCAGTCTGTGCCCTCCATGTCCCATCTACCCATCACACCCCTCCCCCAGTCTGTGCCCTCCATGTCCCATCTACCCAAAACACCCCTCCCCCAGTCGGTGCCCTCAATTTCCCATCTACTCATTACACCCCTCCCCCAGTCTGTGCTCTCCATGTCCCATCTACTCATTACACCCCTCCCCCAGTCTGTGCCTTCCATGTCTCATCTACTCATTACACCCCTCCCCCAGTCTGTGCTCTCCATGTCCCATCTACCCATCACACCCCTCCCCCAGTCTGTGCCCTCCATGCCCCATCTACCGATTACAACCCTCCCCCATGTCTGTGCCCTGCATGTCCCATCTACCGATTACAACCCTCCCCCATGTCTGTGCCCTGCATGTCCCATCTACCCATCACACCCCTTCCTTAGTCAGTGCCCTCCATGTCCAATCTACCCATTACACCACTCCCCCAGTCTGTGCCCTTCATGTCCCATCTACCGATTACACCCCTCCCCCAAGTCTGTGCCCTCCATGTCCTATCTACCCATTACACTCCTCCCCTAGTCTGTGCCCTGCATGACCCATCTACCCATCACACCCCTCTCCCAGTCTGTGCTCTCCATGTCCCATCTACCCATTACACCCCTCCCCCAGTCTGTGCCCTGCATGTCCCATCTACCCATCACACCCCTCCCCCAGTCTGTGCCCTCCATTTCCCACTTACCCTTTGCACTCCTCCCCCAATCTGTGCCCTCCAGGTCCCATCTACTCATTACACCCCTCCCCCAATCTGTGCCCTCCATGTCCCATCTACCCATTACACCCCTCTCCCAGTCTGTGCCCTCCATGTCCCATCTACTCATCACACCCCTCCCCCAGTCTGTGTCCTCCATGTCACATCTACACATTACACCCCTCCCCCAGTCAGTGCCCTCCTTGTCCCATTTACCAATCACACCCCTCCCCCAGTCTCTGCCCTCAATGTCCCATCTACCCATCACACCCCTCCCCCAGTCTGTGCCCTCCATGTCCAATCTACCGATTACTCCCCTCCCCCAAAGACTGTGCTCTCCATGTCCTATCTATCCATTACACCCCTCCCCCGGTCTGTGCCCTCCATGTCCCATCTACCCATCACACCCCTCCCCCAGTCTGTGCCCTCCATGTCCCATCTACCAATTACAACCCTCCCCCAAGTCCGTGCCCTCCATGTCTTATCTACCCATTACACCCCTCCCCCAGTCTGTGCCCTCCATGTCCCATCTACCCATTAAACCCCCCCAGTCAGTGCCCTCCATTTCCCATCTACCCTTTACACCCCCCCCCCCAGTCTGTGCCCTCCAGGTCCCATCTACTCATTACAGCCCTCCCCCAGTCTGTGCTCTCCATGTCCCATCTACCCATCACACCCCTCCCCCAGTCTGTGCCCTCCATGTCCCATCTACCAATTGCACCCCTCCCTCAGTCTGTGCCCTCCATGTCCCATCTACTCATCACACCCCTCCCCCAGTCTGTGTCTTCCATGTCACATCTACACATTATACCCCTCCCCCAGTCAGTGCCCTCCTTGTCCCATTTCCCCATCACACCCCTCCCCCAGTCTGTGCCCTCCCTGTGCTATCTGCTCATTACACCCCTCCCCCAGTATGTGCCCTCCATGCCACATCTACCCATCACACCCCTCCCCCAGTCTGTGCCCTCCATACCTCTCTGAATATCAGGATAAGACCTCCTCCTGGAAATGTCAGGTGCAGCCATGCTCCGTCTTCATGACATCCACCCCAGAACTTTGTGATTGGAGGTGGTGGGATTGTGATCTGAAGAACATAAGGACCAGTGTGAGGATGATCAGGACAAAGCTTAAAATGTTTTTATTTCTTACTATCTAACATTTGTAGTGTAAATATATATTTTATCTCCCCCCAAACTCTGCTCCTTACTGACATGTTTTATCCCCTGTCAGGATTTAGAGAGGAGTGGGGGGAGGGGCAACAATTTGTACAGCATTCCCACAATTTACAACCCCAAAGGTACAACACATCCATGTTACACTGTTTTTTCTTCAGTCTTAAAGAGGAACTGCAGTTTGATCACATCATTTGTGATAAAAACATCTTTGCCATTCTGAAGCTTCCCTCCAACCACTTTGCATATTATTTTATATATACTGTGATTCTGTACTTGCCAAATATGCTGCAGAAATCTCCCTCCACGAGTCTGTCTGCATCCATTATAACTGTGGGCAGCTGAAGCTGCTGCTGGTTCACTTCCTGGATTTACACAGAGGCACACCTCTAGCTCGGCAGCTCTCATTTGCCCTCTTGTGACTCCTTCCTTCTCTTCCTTCTTGTCAAACTCTCAGGAGAGTGAGAGAGAGAGTGCTGAGTATGATGTCATAAGTCTAGGCAAATGACCAGACAAGAAACAGGAAGTGGGCTGTGTAAGGGATTTACTGGCAGAAAATGTTTTACTTTCCAAAGATAAAACAACAACAACAACAAGGGCAGAAGATTTAATAGATGGAAAGAAAGGCAAATAATGATCACCCGTCTTCCTCCAACTCCCCCATTATCACACCTCCCCTTTATGAGAATCCCTCTATAGTAGAAATCTTTAGTAGTATATTCAATAAAATCATATTTTTTATGTGTTCTTTATTTTTCTAAACAAAAAGTTTTAGAACTCGATAAAAGGGAAAAATTCTCCAAGTACAGTACAGACCTCCCTAAAAGTGGGCGATGAAAATAGCAGCAACTTCTGGGGAACTTTTATCCTCATCTCATCATTTATCCTAATTGTTCTCATTGACTCTTTTGGACTGTAAGGCCGCGTACACACGGGCGGACTGTTCGCCCAACTTTGTCCGCTGAACAGTGTTTGGGCGGACAGTCCGCTCGTGTGTGGGCTTTCAGCGGACAGTTTCAGCGGACAGTTTGACGGACAAGGTTTTTCGGAATTTCCGAAAAACTGTCCGCTGAAACCTTGTTTCAGCGAACAGTCCGCTCGTGTGTAGGCTTGTTCGTCAAACAAAGTTGCACGCATGCTCAGAAAGGATTTTCACGCCGAAAGTTATAATGCAGTGTATAGGACGTCGTATTTTTCGTCCCGTCGTACGTGCCGTTCACGTCATCGCGCACGGTTTCAGCAAACTGTTCGTCCGTCGTGTGTGGCCATGTCCGTCCATGCTAAGTTTGAGCGGACTGTTTGCCGAAACTGTTTGACGGACAAAGTTGGGCGAACAGTCCCCGCGTGTGTACGCGGCCTAACACTTTGGTGTTTTTATTTATTTATTAATTTTTTTGAAAATATCAGACATTAGAGCTGCACGATTCTGGCCAAAATGAGAATCACTATTTTTTTGCTTAGAATAAAAAGATCACCATTTTTGCGGCGTAAAATCTTTCACATTATACAAAAAAAAGTGTTAACTTTACTGGTTTGTTTTTTTTAAAGTTCATTAAAGTGTAATTTTTTCCCCAAAATTTGCATTTGAATGACTGCTGCGCAAATACAGTGTGACATAAAATATTGCAACAACCACCATTTTTTTTCTCCAGGGTCTCTACTAAAAAATGATATATAATGTTTTTGGGGTTCTAAGTAATTTTCAAGCAAAAAAAAAAAAAAAAAAGGAAATGATTTTAACTTGAACCCAAGGAATGTCAGAAAAAGTGTTTAGTGTTTAGTGTTTAAGTGGTTCACCGCAGAGGTGATAAAATACCACCAAAAGAAAGCTCTATTTGTGGGGGGGAAAAATATGTCAGTTTTGTTTGGGAGCCACGCCGCATGACCGCGCAATTGTCAGTTAAAGCAAGTGCCGAATCGCAAAAAGTGCTCTGGTCAGGAAGGGGGTAAATCCTCCTGGGGGGCTGAAGTGGTTAAACGTCCCTCATTTACACACCAAAGTCTATTCCTTTGATCTAAAGAACAAATCATTACAATGTTTATACTTAAGTTCCACTGATAAAGAATGTTGTGTTTCTTGGCAGACTGCCCGTTTTTATTCCCTTTCTTTTGACAGCTGTCCACAGAACAGAGAACTCTCTGCATAGAAATAATTGGGAAATACTTTGTCAAGATCGCAACGGGGAAAAAAATCACAATAATGATTCTTAATGATTAATCGTGCAGCTCTAGCAAACATACATTCATAAAGGGGAAAAAAATACATAGTTTACAGTAATTTGTGCCAGCATTGGGAGCCCGGTACATGTGACAGGTGTCCAACCAAATGAGGTCTCATCACCTTCCCAGCTGTGTGGGCGGCTCCACCAGGATCTCCTAATGGTGATCACTTCTCTGGACTTTACCCATCTATACTAAAGCTCAATATGACATTCCAAGGTAAAAAAAAAGGGGGCAAGGTCAGGGAAAGGAAAGTAGTAGGGCAGACCTGCTCCGTATCCACCTGCCCAGCCACCAATCACTCAAGGGCCAATATTCTAAAATCCACCTTCATGGCAGTATGGACTCAGTGGCCGGGTGTCTAAGGCCGCGTACACACGCGGGGACTGTTTGCCCAACTTTGTCCGTCAAACAGTTTCGGCAAACAGTCCGCTCAAAATTAGCATGGACAGACATGGCCACACACGACGGACGAACAGTTTGCTGAAACCGTGCGCGATGACGTGAACGGCACGTACGACGGGACGAAAAATACGACGTCCTATACACTGCATTATAACTTTCGGCGTGTAAATCCTTTCTGAGCATGCGCGGAACTTAGTTTGACGAACAAGCCTACACACGAGGGGACTGTTCGCTGAAACAAGGTTTCAGCGGACAGTTTTTCGGAATTTCCGAAAAACCTTGTTCAGCGGACTGTTCGCTGAAACTGTCCGCTGAAAGCCCACACACGAGCGGACTGTTTGCCGCAACACTGTTCAGCGGACAAAGTTGGGCGAACAGTCCCCGCGTGTGTACGCGGCCTAAGAAGGAGGCTCCTTCCAAAATGCAGTCAAATTCAGCAGTGCAAGAGTTTTAAGCCAAAAGGTCTTATTAATCTTCTCATCAGTTCCCTTTAGGGCTCTAGCCAGGCTCTCCATATGGCGGACATCTTCCACCTTATGAAACCATTGTGTGAGAGTGGGGGTAGCCGTGGATTACAACAAAGCTGGAATGAAGGATCGAGCTCCATTTACCAGATGGGGCACCACTGATTTCTTGTATATTTTCTCTGGCATTGAGGTGGGATGGAAAATAAAGTAGCAGTACCACCTTGTCAGTAGTATGATCACAATTCCTGCTACTTATTACTAATGGAGGATTTATACGTCAGTGGCAGAACTTTCGTACAGTCCACGTCTGTTCAGATCCCTCTCCCAACTATCCAGGAAGGGAGGAGTCGGGCGCAAGGCTTCCAATAAAACCATATTTAGAACACAATTCATATTCAAAATAATTACTGGAAGATTTAAATCACTATTTAGTACCTTTTTACCATTTCAGCCAAAATTCTAATACTCTACTTTTCCCTCTGAACAAGAAAGAGACAGAAAAAGACTCCTTTCCCTCCATAACTAATTCCTGAAAGAGGGTGAAATGCATCAGAAGATGCAGAGATTGGAAAGATGGAATGAACATTGTACAATAAAGGTGACTGAGAAGTGGGATTAGTGGTTGTGCAGCCTTTGTATGTATTGTTGGAGAATTTCTGGGCAATAGATGGACCCCATTGCTGGATACATCTCCAGTGACTGGTGATTATAGGACCAGCCAGGAGTAATACCATTTCACCACTTCAGCCCCGGCAGGTTTTACCCCCTCAATTACCATTGTTTGCAATAAAGCACTGCGTTATTTTAACAGACAATTGCGCAGTCGTGCGATGTTGTACCCAAATTAAATTTATATCCGTTTTTTCCCACAAGTAGAGCTTTATTTTGATGGTATTTGATCACCTCTGCGGTTTTTATTTGTTTGCATTATAAACAGAAAAAGAGCGACATATTTGGAGAAAGAAAACTATATTTTTTACTTTTTCCTATAAAACACATCCAAAAAAAAAAAGAAAAAATCAAAATGTTTTCATAAGTTTAGGCCAATATGTATTCTGCTATATATTTTATTTAAAAAATCCCAATAAGTGCATATTGATAGGTTTGTGTAAAAGTTATAGCGTCTTCAAATTGGGAGATATATTTATGGGATTTAAAAAAATTTTTTTTACTAGTAATGGTGGCAATCAGTGATTTTCTGGAGGGACTGTGACATTGTGGCAGACAAACCAGACACCTAACTGACACTTTTTTGGGAACAAGTGACACTAATACAGTGATTAGTGGCAAATATATGCACTGTCACTGTACTAATGACCATGGCAGGGAAGGGGTTAATATCAGGGGTGATGACAGGATTAAGTTAGTTCCTAGGGGGTGCTTGCTAACTGTGTGGGGGATGGTCTGACTGGATGAACACAGAGGTTGGTGTTCCTGCTTAGCGGGAACACCAATCTCTATCTTCTCACCTGTCACAACGGCAATCTGCCATGTTTACATAGGCAGATCGCCATTCTGCCTCTCTGGGGAATAATCGCGGGTGGCTGACGGACATCAGGCCTGCTGGACCTGCTGATTGGCTCCCTCTCTGTCCAATCAGCGCATGAGCGCTCCCAGTGTCTATTGCATGAAATGATGTACAGGTAGATTGTTTCGCACAATAGAGCCGACCTGCCGCAGTACATATGTGGTAGGTGGTCAGCAAGTGGTTAATTCACAAAGATAACTGGAGTGACCTGTCACCTAATCCATACATCCAGCAACAGTGTGATGTCCATTTATTGGAATGTTTCCAAATTCCTTATGTCCTCTAATAGATTTTGTATAATTATAACTATGAGCTGAGAAGAGCCGGGGATTGTTACTGCAACCTGACAGCAAAGGGGAAATGACAGAGCTAAATGAATTGTAACACCTAAGAAAAGACTCAACAACAGTGCGATGTCCGATTGCTGCAATGATTCCAGATTTCATATGTCCCTTCCCTTAGCTGTTGCATTATACAGTATCTCACAAAAGTAAGTACACCCCTCACATTTATGTAAATATTTTATTCTATCTTTTTATGCGACAACACTGAAGAAATGACACTTTGCTACAATGTAAAGTAGTGAGTGTACAGCTTGTATAACAGTGTAAATTTGCTGTCCCCGCAAAATAACTCAACACAAAGCCATTAATGTCTAAACCTCTTTATGGTCTTGGCCATCATGCTGCAGCTCATTTTCAGTGTCTTGGCACACTTCTTATAGCCTAGGCCAGTGATGGCGAACCTTGGCACTCCAGATGTTTTGGAACTACATTTCCCATGATGCTCATACACTCTGCGGAGTAGTGGAGCATCATGGGAAATGTAGTTCCAAAACATCTGGGGTGCCAAGGTTCGCCATCACTGGCCTAGGCCATCTTTATGTAGAGCAACAATATTTTTTTTCAGATCCTCAGAGAGTTCTTTGCCATGAGGTGCCATGTTGAACTTCCAGTGACCAGTATGAGAGAGTGAGAGCGATAACACCAAATTTAACACACCTGCTCCCCATTCACACCTGAGACCCTGTAACACTAACAAGTCACCTGACACAAGGGAGGGAAAATGGCTAATTGCCCCCAATTTGGACATTTTCACTTAGCCCTTGTTCACACGGTCGGACATTCCGACAAAAACAAAAAACACATATTAGACTTTTAACAAACTTTCCTTAATTTGTGTTCTCCACTCCTCCACTGTTGGGGGTTTATTGAGATCAACTTTAGAGCTATTAACTTACATGCCTGAAACAAGCTTCTTAACCACTTAAACACTTGAGATCCGCGCTATAGCCGAATGACGGCTACAGCGCGGACCTCCTTTGCCGGGACTATGACTATTGACGTCGTCCCGTGCACGAGCGGCCTGAGCGCCCCCTGAGGGGCGCGCGCGGCACGCTCTGTGATCGGCGAGTCTATGAGACTCGCCTGATCACTGATCCGAGCAAGGGGTCGATCCCGACCCCTTATCACGTGATCAGCTGTCAGCCAATGACAGCTGATCATGTGATGCAACGGAGCCGGTAATCGGCTATTATTCCTCCTCGCGCTGACAGCGCGAGGAGAAAAAAAAAGAGCCAATCACCGGCGGCCGTGATCGGGACATCAGTCCCGATCACGGCCAGCCCTGCCAGTGCCCACCTGCCCCCTGCCAGTGCCACCTTAATAAAACATAAGTGCCCCCCATCAGTGCCACCCAGCAGTGCCCACAGTGCCACCCAGCAGTGCCACCCACAGTGCCCACAATCTGCCTCAACAACGGTGCTGCACCCCAGTGCCACATATCCGTGCCCATCAGTGTCATCTACCAGTGCCCATCAGTGCCCAGCAGTGCCGCCCATCAGTGCCCAGCAGTGCCACCTATCAGAGCCACCTATCAGTGCCACCTATCAGTGCCCATCAGTCCCATCTATCAGTGGTACCTATCAGTGCCCCTTAGAGCCACCCATCCGTGCCCATCTTTGCCCATCAGTGCCGCCTTATCTGTGCCCATCAGTACTGCCTTATCTGTGCCTATCGGTGCCACCTTATCTGTGCCTATTAGTGCCGCCTTAACTATGCCTATCAGTGCCCGCCAGTGCAGCCTATCAGTGACCGCCAGTGCACCCTATCAGTGCCCACCAATGCAGCCTATCAGTGCCCACCAGTGCAGCCTATCAGTGCCGCCTCATCAGCACACTTCAATGAAGGAGAAAAATGACCTGTTTGCAAAATTTTATAACAAACTATTAAACATGATTTTTTTTTTTTGCATCTTTTTTTGTTTGTTTAGCAAAAAATAAAACTCCGAGCTGTAATGAAATACCACCAAAAGAAAGCTCTATTTGTGGGGAAAAAATTATAAAAATGTTATTTGGGTACAGTGTTGTATGCCCGCGCAATTGTCATTCAAAGTGCATCAGCGCTGAAAGCTGAAAATTGGTCTGGGACTGAGGGGGGTTTAAGTGCCCAGTAAGCAAGTGGTTAAGGACCGCCGCATGTAATTATACGTCGGCAGAATGCCATGTACGGGCACAAGCACGTACCCGTATGTGCCTGCCTTCCAGCGGGTGGGGGGCCAATCGCTTCAGGAGCGATCCGGGATGATGGGATGGCCATTGGTTTCTGGCTATCCCCTCTTTTTTTTTTCAAAATGATGTTTATTAAATTTCACAAGATACAAAAGCATGCATAGCAACTACATCCAATACAATTCTTGGATGTCATACAGATATAGTCAGCATAAACAATGACGATATCAACAACAATAACTTCGGCACATAGGTGTATCTAAATCAGAAAACAGGTATTAGCATTGTGTAACTCAAAGGTGTGCCTTTGAACATAGTACAGCAGTAAAAGTGGGGTAGAGGGTAGGGTAATGAAGGGAGGGAGAGACGGATAAAAAGAAGGGAAAAAGATGGGGGGGAGGTTGGGGGGTGGGAGGGAAGGGGGGGGGGAGGTTTTGAGAACAAAGTATGGAATGATGAACCAGCAATCACAAGTAAGTTAACAAGAATGATATTCATCAGGAACAAAGTCAGGTTATCTGGGATGAGTACCATTTGTGCCATGGGAGCCATTGGGCCTGGGTTTTTGCATAGGATGGTAGGCCTCTGGACCCAATCAGCTCGTATGTATAGTGGGAGTGCACTAGTGTGGTAACGTCTAGGATGCTAGGTATGGTAGAGGATTTCCAGTTTCTGGTTAGGAGTAGTCTAGTTGCTAGAAGAATATGAGTAAGGACTGTGCGGCATGTATGAGGGACATCGTCCGGAAATATGTTGAGTATAGCAAGTTGTGGTGACAAAGAGATTAGAACATTGCTTACGTCCCGAATAAGTTTCGTAACGTCTGACCAAAGGAGATTAATATGTGGACATTGCCACAGAATGTGGAATAAAGTCCCTGTATGGTTGCAGTTGCGCCAGCACAGTGGGGCAGTGCCGGGTTGAAATTTAGCGAGTCTATGGGGAGTCATATACCAGCGAAGAGTAATTTTTGACGTCAGTTCCCATAAGCCTGTGCACCGTGTGGCTTTGTATATAGAAGTAAAGGCTTGTTGCCATTGGGCGTCAGAGAAGTGGAGAAGTGTGTCTGATTCCCAATCTAGGAAGGGTTTGGATTTGAAGAAGATATTTTTCTCCTGCAACAGGGGGTAAATAATCGATATACCTTTATATGTGGAATCTTGTTTGAAATAGTAATTCCATAGTTTCAAGGGTATTGCACCCTCTATGCGGGTGTGTGTGGTCAGACAGGAGCGTAACCTATGATAATTGAAAAAATCTGAGGAGGGTGCCCCATAAATGGACTGGATCTCAGGGAAAGATTTGTTATCCGTGAGGGTCCTAAGATCATTAGTGTGGGATGCCCTGGACGTGAGCCATGTAGGGATGGTTAGATCAGGTGATAAGATTTGGAGGGTCTGTAAAGATACCGGTATGTCTTTCATAGGGAAGGATGACCATTTGCTATTGCGAAGTATTTTCCATGCAGAAAGCAATGCTTTTATGGTGGGTGAGTAGATGTTGAAATTTGTCACCGAGACTAGGGAGCTAAATAACCAGCTTTTGAGGTCGGGACCAGGTGTGGCACGATTTTCTATATCTCCCCATAGGGTAGTATGGGGGGGGTTAGTCCATTCCCGTAATTGGGAAAGGATGGTGTCCAAGTAATAGTCCCGGATGTCTGTATATCCCATACCCCCAGCATGCTTATGTTTGAGAAGTTTGGAATAGTTGCTTCTAGGTTTTTTATCTTGCCACATGTATTTACTAAGAATAGATTGCAAAGAAGCTAGGTATGATTTGGATAAGGGGATGGGAAGGGTGCGAAATTGATATAGAATTTTAGGTAATGTGAGCATTTTAAACGCAGCGAGCCTACCCGACCATGAAAGTTCAAATTTGGCGAGGTTGGACAGATCTTTGATTAATAATTGTTTGGTTTTAACATAGTTGGCTTGAAACAATCTAGACACCGATTTAGTGAGTACAATGCCTAAGTACGGTATTCCTTGGTCGGCCCAAGGGTATGCATATTGGTTTCTTAGAATATTGCTGGTGACAGCATCAAGGCCCAGTTCTAAAATATATGATTTGGTTTCATTGACCTTATAATAAGAGACGGAGCCAAAGGTAGTTAAAACATGTTGTACCGAAGCCAGGGAAATCATAGGGCTAGTAAGCATCAATATGACATCATCTGCAAATAAATTTATTTTGTGTTCTATGTGGCCTATTTTAAAGCCAGAGATGGTTGTGCAATTTCTGATATGTGCTGCCAGGGGTTCCATGATCAGGTTAAAGATAAGTGGTGATAAGGGACAACCCTGGCGGGTACCA
Organism: Lithobates pipiens; assembly: GCF_037356315.1. Taxonomy (NCBI): domain Eukaryota; kingdom Metazoa; phylum Chordata; class Amphibia; order Anura; family Ranidae; genus Lithobates; species Lithobates pipiens. Next base: position 639,744,747 of record NW_027507903.1, read on the forward strand.
TTGGTTATTGGAAAAGCACGGGAGGTTATTCCGTCCGTGTAAACTTGTGCCGATGGAGAAGAATATAGGGCCATAATTGCTGAAAAAATATGGCCTTGGAATTCAAATTTTTTAAGGGTAGCTTCTAGGTAAGCCCAATGGACTCTATCGAACGCCTTCTCTGCGTCTAGAGATAGAAGCAGAGAAGGCGTTCTGCTAGTCTCAGCGTGATGAATTATGTTTATCAATCTCCTTGAAGCGTCATAAGTTTGTCTACCCTTCGTGAAGCCTGATTGATCAGGGTGTATCAAAGTGGGCATAATTTGGACTAAGCGATTGGCTATGAGTTTAGCGAAGATTTTGGTGTCGGTGTTAAGAAGAGATATTGGCCGAAAATTTTGTGGTGTGTTGGGCTCTTTCCCTGGCTTCGGTAGAGTAATTATCAGAGCATTAAGCATTTCATTGGGAAGAGAAGAGGAGGAGGCAGCGTCATTGCACACTTGGGATAGGTAGGGAGCCAAGGTAGTACTGAATTGTTTATAGTACTCATTAGTTAAGCCGTCAGGCCCTGGTGATTTGTGGGAAGGCAAGGTTGATACAATGTTTTGAACTTCTAATTGTGTGAAAGGGGTGTTCAGGTCAGAGATGTGTTGTTGTGATAATGTTGGTAGGTCGATCGTTTGAAGAAAGGAATTGATGTCAACAATAGAGGGTTGAGTGGTGTTGGGGTCATCTTTCAAGTTGTATAAAGTATGGTAGTATTGGCTAAAGGCATCTGCAATAGCTTGAGGGTCTAAAAGTTTCTGCTTTGTGGTTGGATGAAAGAGATGATGTATTCTAGATTTAGCATAGTGACCCTTGATCCTTAGAGCAAGTGCTTTCCCCGCCTTGTTACCTGTAGTATAATATAATAAGGAGGACTAACTGGTCTTTTAAATTAGGGTCTGGTGTGGTTTGGTTTTGAACATCGAGTGCATGAATTTTGGCTATTAAGGTGTCTAGACGCTGTGATCTCCTCCTCTTATCTCGAGCAGAGAGTTGCATTATAATCCCTCTGACGAATGCCTTATGAGCATTCCAGAGGACAGTATTACTGGAGACTGAGCCAGTATTTAGGGTAAAAAACTCTTCAAGCTGGTTACGTATGTACAAGGAGTGTTCCGGAGAGTGAATGATGTCCGCATTCGCTCTCCATACCATATGCCGGGGAGAGTTCAGATGATCGGTGACAGTGAGTGAGATTGGAGCGTGGTCTGACCAAGTGATCGTAGCAATGCCTGATTCGGTGGAGTTGGTCAGCGTCCATTTATCTACAAGGAAGTAGTCAATTCTCGTGTAGCAGTTATGTCTGTGGGAGAAAAAGGAGTAGTCTCTTTCGGTGGTATGTTGGCATCTCCAGATGTCGTATAAATTGTTGTTCCGTATGAAGGTAGTCATAGGGGAGGATAGCCTGGAGGAACGGGAGGAGGCATCCATGAAATTATCTGGAACTATGTTAAAGTCCCCACATACAATGAGACATCCCTGTCGAAACTTGTTAAGCTTGTTCATCAGTCTAGAGAGGAATTTAATTTGGCCAGTATTGGGAGAGTAGACGTTTACGATAGTATATCTGGTTTTGTTGAGGGTACAATCCAGGGCTATATATCTTCCATCTTCGTCCTCCATGCTATTGTGGAGGGTGAAGGTGACAGTGTCTTTTACCGCTATCATAACCCCATTACGTTTGTCAGGTCCTGAGGATTGAAAGATGTGAGGAAAATGGCGATTGGAACAGCGGGGGGCTGACTAGCTTTTTGAAGTGGGTCTCTTGGAGACAGAGGACATCACATTTGGATTGGAGAGCGGTCCTCCACATGGAGGATCTCTTCGCTGGGTGGTTAAGTCCCTTAGTGTTAAGGGATAGAAATTTCGGCATTGTGTAGGTCAGGTGCAGATGTCAGGCGTAGTGGTAGGTACTTACAGTGAGCGAGATTCTCTTTAAGATGTCAGAAGGTGTCCGGATGCGGGTTCCTGTAGCCGGAGCAGGTGCAGTTCTCAAAACAGAGGTAAACCAGGGAAGAGGAGAAGCCGGAGCAGTGGAAGGAAAGGGTAGAAATTAGTACTTCGTTAGTGGTAGGCAGAACAATAAAGAGGTAATTAATACTGTAGTGTAGAACAGCCAAAAAAAAAACACTAGGCTGTTGGAACTATACGGGGTGAAAGTTTATGGTTAACACATCCCGAGCAGGGCACCAACCGGAGTAATGTGGTGCAGAATATGAATTGAAGCGGGTGAGCATCGCCAGCAGTAAAGATTCAGCGGGCATTAAGCGGTTGTTTGGGGTAAAGAGGCGGAGAAGGCCCTCTGCGGTTGTTGGACTGTACGGTAGGCTCTTCCGGGAGAATATCCCATTGTTGTAGAAGCTTTATGCCTTCAGGGACTGATGTAATAATGTGTTTAGACCCATTCCTGGATACAATGAGTTTAGTCGGGTAACCCCATTGATAGGGGATTTTGTGGTTGAACAGCGGTTTGGTAATCGTTATCAGCTGTTTGCGCAGTTGTCTGGTGTGTTGAGACAGGTCCGCAAATAGTTGTAGATCAGAGAATGGTTCTGGTAGCCTATTCATATGCCGGGACTTGAACATTAGCTGATCTTTAGCATGATAAAAGTGCACCCTCATCAGGACGTCTCTGGGTATGGTGTCTGCCAAGTGCGACGGCTTGGGGATGCGGTGTATGCGGTCAATAATGGTCTCCATCGGTGATCATTTTCCTGGCGTAGGTGTTAAGGTCATGAGGTAATACCGATTCGGGGATACCCCTGATCTTGACGTTATTACGTCTAGAGCGGTCTTCGAGGTCCGCCATTTTGGATTTCATCCATTTTTGTTCGTCATGTGTGTGGTCTTGGGCATCCACTAGGTCATTAACCGTAATAGTCAGGTCACTCATATGGTGTTCAATACGTTGGATTTTTTGCCCCATATGTAGCATATGAGATGAAAACTGGGTAAACATGGATGATAGTTCATTATGGATAGAGGATTGTAAGGAGATGAGCATCTCCTTCATAGTAGTGTCCAGGACAGGCTGGTCTGATGTGGGGAAGGCCGCAATAGCTGAGGGCTGGCGTGTGGGTAAGATGGATGCAGGGCTTACCTCTGAGTTAGGCCCCGCAGAGTCCATTCGCATCCGCGCTTTGGCAGGGCTGTTACTGGTTGAAGAGGGAGAATTCTGTGGAGATATTGCAGGGGAGTGCTGCTGGAGGGATATTGCAGATTCGTCCGCATCAGGGAGGTCAGTGTAAGCCGAAAATTCTCTGACAGGGCCGCGGGCGCCATCTTGGATTTCTGTGTCAGGCGGCTGAGTAAAATAGTCGGTCAATTTCTTCGGCGTCCGGTATTCCTTCCGCTTTCGGTTCGTCTGAGGCATAGCTGGGCTCTATGGTAGTCACCCTATCGCGGTAAGGAGTTCATACGTGTACTCTGTACGGCGATGCTCCGGTTGATAGTCCGGTCGGTGCGGGAGCTGAGGAGTCAGACATCCATCCTGCTCGGCGGTTAGCCACGCCCCCTGGCTATCCCCTCTTGATCGCTCCTGGCGAATGAGAAGCTTCCCCCCTGTGTAGTGTAAACACAGGCAGGGAGGAAGTGATGTCACTCTCCTCTGGGCGGTCTTTTTGACCAAACGGCGAGGAGAGAAGACACAGTAAGTGCACCAACACTACACTGACATATAGGTACACATAGGCACACAAATCACCCCCCGATCGCCCCCCCCACTCCCAGTGACAGTGTCACTGATTGCAGTGATCATTTATTTACTGATCACTGCATTTAGTGTCAGTTGTGACAGTAAAAAGTGTCAGGGCAGTTAGTGTTAGGACCAGGGTAGCCCCCTACCCCCCCAATAAAGGTTTAACCCCCTGATTGCCCCTAGAGTTAACCCTTTCACCCCCTTTGCCAGTGTCACTAAGCAATCGTTTTTCTGATCGCTGCATTAGTGTCACTGGTGCCGCTAGGTAGCTAGTTATTTTTTTAGGTTCACCGCCAGGTTTTTATAGCATTAGGTACACCCATATACTACCCAATAAAGGTTTTAACTCCCTGATTGCCCCTAGAGTTAACCCTTTCACCAGCGATCACCGCATAAGTGTCACTGGTGACGCTGGTTAGCCAGTTAGTTATTTCGTTATTTAGGTTCCCCGTCAGGTTTTTATATAGCGTCCAGGACCCCCATATACTACCTAATAAAGGTTTTCACCCCCTGATTGCCCCTAGAGTTAACCCTTTCACCCCCTTTTGCCAATGTCACTAAGCAATCGTTTTTCTGATCGCTGCATTGGTGTCACTGGTGCCGCTAGGTAGCTAGCTATTTTTTAGGTTTACCGCCAGATTTTTATAGCGTTAGGTACCCCCAAATACTACCTAATAAAGATTTTAACCCCCTGATTGCCCCTAGAGTTAACCCTTTTACCAGCGATCACCGTATAAGTGTCACTGGTGACGCTGGTTAGCCAGTTAGTTATTTAGGTTCCCCGTCAGGTTTTTATATAGCGTCAGGGACCCCCATATACTACCTAATAAAGGTTTTAACCCCTGATTGCCCCTAGTTAACCCTTTCACCAGTGATCACCGTATAAGTGTTACGGGTGACTCTGGTTAGTTAGTTTGCTTTTTATAGCATCAGGGCACCCACCATTTATTAGCCAATAAAGATTTAACCCCCTGATCACCCGGCGGGTGATATCAATTAGGTTTTAGGGTCAGATAGGGTCTGCGTCGCCCCAGGCAGCACTAGGTTAGTGCCACTACCTCCCGTAGTGGTATAGTATCTGAACAGATCAATATCTGATCTGATCAGATCTATACTAGCGTCCCCAGCAGTTTAGGGTTCCAAAAAAAAACGCATTGTTAGCGGGATCAGCCCAGATACCTGCTAGCACTTGCGTTTTGCCCCTCCGTCCAGCCCACCCAAGTGCAGTATCGATCGATCACTGTCACTTACAAAACACTAAACACATAACTGCAGCGTTCGCAGAGTCAGGCCTGATCCCTGCGATCGCTAACAGTTTTTTTTGCTAGCGTTTTATATTTAAATCCTGAAGGCGGTGCTTGGTTTCCGGGGTCCCGTACGGTTCTAGGCTCCCAAAAAGTCCCCCACATGTGGTATCCCCGTACTCAGGAGAAGCAGCAGAATTCATTTTGGGGTAAAATTTCACTTATGCCCATAGCATGTGTGAGCAATATATCATTTAGTGACAACTTTGTGCAAAAAAAAAAGTTTGTAATATTCCTGCAACTTGTGGCAAAATATAAAATATTCCATAGACTCAACATGCCTCTCAGTAAATAGCTTGGGGTGTCTACTTTCCAAAATGGGGTCATTTGGGGGGGGGGGGGGGGGGGGTTTGTGCTATTTTGGCATTTTATGGCCTTTGAAACTGTGATAGGTAGTGAGGAGTGAAATCAAAAATTTGCACCCTTAGAAATCCTGAAGGCAGTGATTGGTTTTCGGGGTGCCGTACGCAGCTAGGCTCCCAAAAAGTCCCACATATGTGGTATCCCCATACTCAGAAGAATCAGCAGAATATATTTTGTGGTGTAATTCCACATATAACCATGGCATGTGTGAGCAATATATCATTTAGTGACAACTTTTTGTAAACTTTTTTTTTGTGTCATCATTGTGTCATTATTCAATCACTTGGGACAAAAAAAAAAAAAAAAATTCAATGGGCTCAACATGCCCCTCAGCAATTTCCTTGGTGTCTACTCTCCAAAATGGTGTCATTTGGGGGGGGGGGGGGGTTCTACTGCCCTGCCATTTTAGCACCTCAAGAAATTAGATAGGCAGTCATAAATTAAAAGCTGTGTAAATGCCAGAAAATGTACTCTAGTTTGTAGATGCTATAACTTTTGCGCAAACCAATAAATATACGCTTATTGAATTTTTTTTTACTAAAGACATGTGGCTGAATACATTTTGGCCTAAATGTATGATAAAATTAAGTTTATTCGATTTTTCTTATAACAAAAAGTAGAAAATATATATTTTTTTCAAAATTTTCATTCTTTTTCCTTTTATATCGTAAAAAATAAAAATTGCAGAGACAATCAAATACCATCAAAAGAAAGCTCTATTTGTGGGAAGAAAAGGACGCAAATTTTGTTTGGGTACAACATTGCATGACCGCACAATTACCAGTTAAAGCAGTGCAGTGCGAAATTGTAAAAAGACCTCTGATCCTTAGGCCGCGTACACACGGGCGGACTGTTCGCCCAACTTTGTCCGCTGAACAGTGTTTCGGCGGACAGTCCGCTCGTGTGTGGGCTTCAGCGGACAGTTTCAGCGGACAGTCTGACGAACAAAGTTTTTCGGAATTTCCGTAAAACTGTCCGCTGAAACTTGGTTTGAGCGGACAGTCCGCCCGTGTGTAGGCTTGTTCGTCAAACTAAGTTCCGCGCATGCTCAGAAAGGATTTACACAGCGAAGGTTGCATTGCAGTGTATTGGACGTCGTATTTTTCGTCCCGTCGTACGTGCCGTTCACGTCATCGCGCAAGTTTCAGCGGACTGTTCGTTCGTCATGTGTGGTCAAGTCCGTCCATGCTAATTTTGAGCGGACTGTCCGCTCAAACTGTTTGACGAACAAAGTTGGGCGAACAGTCCGCCCGTGTGTACACGGCCTTAGGCTGACAATTGGTCCGGGGCTTAAGTGGTTAATATTGTAATATAATCACCATCCGGGATCCAAAATTGTTCCATCATGTTTAGCAGGCATAAACCTTGATCTAGTGGCAATTGTATTACTAACAAGCTGTTAATAGTCTCAATTACCCCTCCACCAGTACCGGTGAACATTTCCATAACATATGAATGAGATTTGCGGGTCCGGCCTTACATCGAGGACAGAGAGGGGAGTCCCTTCGTTTCCATTTGAATCATTTCTGAGGAGTGTCTTACACTCTGTGTAAAATAAATAATTGGTTTAACTTTTGCGTGGTAGATAAAGATTTGTCTGGACCTGTCGATAAGGCCATTGACGATTGATCATCTGATAATGGACCCAAATCACGTGCCCAATGAGCATCTATTATACAATACCCCATATAAGTCCTTTTGTATGTATTTTTTTATTTCAGAGGAGTGGGTTTGGGCTTTTATAGCATGTCTGAGCTGAAGGTATTGAAAAAAACAATTTTTCAGGATTTCATATTCTTCCATTTTTTGAGTAAAGGATTTTAAAGTGTCCTCCTGAAATAGTTGCATCGGGTACCTTAACCCGTGTTTTTTCCATAGATCTAATCCCTCCAGTTTTCCCAATTCCTCATAGTTTGCACTTGCCCATATTGTGGTAAGGCATGTATACCCCTTCATAGTCATAGCCCCCTTGCTCAAAACCTCCCATAATACATCAAAGATAGCACACATCTACCGGATATTCTTTCCTTCTACACCTGGGAAGCGACTTATCAGTGGGTTTCCTTGTACGTCATGTCCCTAAATACTTCCATTCTCCACTCTATAGGCCTTAGAACAGTAGAACATTTCCTCTCTGAAGATCCTCTTATCAACCCCAGATATGCACAGTTCATCCTGGAGGCCACACAATTCTGCTTGGAACATAATTATTTTGAGTTCAATCGCACTTTTTATTTACAATCCCGGGGTACTGCTATGGGCGCCAATTTTGCCCCAAGATTTGCAAACTTGACTATGGGCTATTGGGAACTACAGTATGTCTCACACAATAACCCCTTTGCAGCCCAAATTATCTACTATGGACACTACATCGATGATATCATAATGATCTGGGATGGCCCTGGAGAAAGTGTAAAGTCCTTTGTAGAATATTGCAACCACAACTCTCTAGGGCTATCCTTCACTTATGTCAAAGACTCAACAAAATTAGCCTTTTTAGACTTAGAACTTTTTCATAGTGATTCCCAAATACATGCCACAAATTTTGTCAAACCAACCGCTGGAAACTCCTATATCCACTATTAAAGCTGTCATCATCCGAGGTGGATCAAGAACATACCCAGGAGTCAATTTTACAGAATCCGGCAAAACTGTACTAAAGATGAAGACTACCACACACAGGGTAAACTTCTCTCAGAAAAATTCCAGGATAAAGCATATCCACCAAATCTGGTTCAAGAAGCCTTCCTTCAACAAGAGAAAAACCTTCCCCAAAGGATTCACAACCCAATTCCATGATTGTCATAAAAAAATTGAGAATATCATAGCCAAACTGCATCCTGCTCAGAGACCCTTTTTTAGGTTCTTCTCTCACTCAACAACCTAAGGTTTCCTATTGCAAAGCAAAAAATATAAAGAGTAAAATATCATCTAGTAGAATTTTAAATGTACCATCCACTCCGGTTTCACATATTCCCCTAATTCCGTTAGTGGGAATGTATCAATGTAAGAAAAAATTATGTCTTATCTGTAAATTTGTTGATCATGGTCCGAAAAACTTCACCATCAAAGGTAAAACATATAATATCAAAGAATTTCACAATTGTTACAGTGAGTATGTAGTGTACTGCCTAACCTGCTCATGTGGTCTTTTTTACATGGGCAGGACCATACGCACGCTACGCCATAGGCATTTCAAAGAGAAAGGTTGGGACAAACATGTGCCCCCATTCATTTTTTAAAGGAACATCAAAATTCACTTGGGGTCTTAGAGTCTGGGTTATAGAGGCCATTTACAGAGGTCTTCCTGCCACAGAACGTTTTAAATGCTTATGTCAGCAAGAAACCTACTGGATATATTATTTGGTCACATTCTCACCAAGGGGGCCCAATGAAGAAATAGAGACAAGTTCTTTATTATAATTACAGTTCCACCGTGTTGAACTGCCATATCAAAATATCCTTTTTTTTTTATTATTAAACTCAAAAATTTTATCTGGTTTCAAATTTTTTTCCACGATTTTTATTCTAGTATGAATTCACATTAATTTTATTTTTTTGTATTAAATAAAATATTTTTAAATTAAATTATTTTTTTCTTTCATTCCCCTTTTTCTTTCACTTTTTTACAAAAATGCTGGCTGTTATGGTTCCACAGCCGCAGACTTTCCACCCACATTTCCAGCTGGAGTTCCTACACTTGTATTTATGTTGCTCTCCTCCTGAGAGCAAACAGGCCAGTAGAAGGAGCTGTGAGCCCCGAGCACGTAGCTGTACGTTCTACACTCTGTGTCTGGATGCTTGCTGAGCACTGCTGATGTCACTCACGCTTCCGCGTTCCAGGGTGGTTAGCGTGGAGCTTCCCACACCATGTACAACACGGACTAGCTGCTAAAACAACCAGGACTAACATCCTTACAGCAAAAGGACTGCCAGCAGAGCCTGAACCCTATCACCAACACACTTCAGGGTTTTTATAACCTTTGATGGACATCACTACTTTATGAACCTGCAAACCAGTAAGTTAAAAAAACAGCATATATTTATGTGATAGAACTACTGGAGTTGGCGCCTCCAAAACCCTAATTTCCTGTTTTTATTTTGCTTATATACTGAGGTTATGGACACCCTCTGAGGATGGCTGCCTTCTCACCTGCAAATAAATAGTGACTGACTTTAATGAGCCATTTAACCACTTGCCGACCGCCGCACGACGATGTACGTCGACAGAATGGCACGGGCAGGCATAAGGGCTTACATGTACGTCCTTGCCTGCCCGCGGGTCGGGGGCCCGATCGGGCCCCCGCCCGGTGCCTGCGGCGGTCGGTATTCGTTCGGGAGCGATCCCGGACGAGGGGACGGCCATTCATTCATGGCCACCCCCTCGCGATCGCTCCCGACGAATGAAAATGTCCGGTGACATCACTTCCTCTCCTGTAATGTAAACACAGGAGAGGAAGTGATGTATTCTCTCCTCCGTGTCGGTATTTTTCGTTCCGGCACCGAGGAGAGAGCATCGGTGAGTTGCACAAGCACTACACTACACAGTAGAACATGCCAGGCACACTCACACCCCCCCTTTACCCCCCGATCACCCCCCAATTACCCCTGCCCCCCCAGTCACAGTGACACCAATTGCTTTTTTTTTTTTGCATTGGTGTCATTTGTGACTGTAATAACTGTTAGGGCAGTTAGGGTTAGCCCCCTTTAGTTCTAATGTGCCCCCCTAACCCCCCCAATAAAGGTTTAACCCCGTAATCACCCCCCGTCGCCAGTGTCACTAAGGCTGGGTTCACATTGCAGCGGTTTATGAGAACGAATGTGATTCGCACCGCACTGCAGTGCAAATCACATCCGATCTCTGTGCGATTCGAGTTCAGCCATACAGATAGTATGGCTGAATTCGTGTCGCACCCGCCGCACCCGCCGCAAATTCGCACGGGACCCTTTTTTTGGTCCGCAGCAGAATCGGATCGCATGGGTGTTCACACCATGCGATCCGAGTTTGCAGATCGCACTGCGATATGCGAACTGATCTGGGGGTGTCATTAACATTTCACTGACACTCCCAGCAGTTCGCATAGGGCAGTGTGAACTGCCGCCGGGAGGCATGCGATGCGGGAACCCGCCACGGATTCGTGGCGTTCCCGCATCGCTCCAGTGTGAACCCAGCCTAATAAGCGATCGTTTTTCTGATCGCTGTATTAGTGTCTGAGGTGACGCTAGTTAGGCAGGTAGGTATTTAGGTTCGCCTAATAAAGGTTTAACCCCCTGATCACCCGGCGGGTGTCATTTGTGACTGTAATAACTGTTAGGGCAGTTAGGGTTAGCCCCCTTTAGTTCTAAGGTACCCCCCTAACCCCCCCAATAAAGGTTTAACCCCGTGATCACCCCCCGTCGCCAGTGTCACTAAGGCTGGGTTCACATTGCAGCGGTTTATGAGAACGGATGTGATTCGCACCGCACTGCAGTGCAAATCACATCCGATCTCTATGCGATTCGAGTTCAGCCATACAGATAGTATGGCTGAATTCGTGTCGCACCCGCCGCACCCGCCGCAAACTCGCACGGGACCCTTTTTTTGGTCCGCAGCAGAATCGGATCGCATGGGTGTTCACACCATGCGATCCGAGTTTGCAGATCGCACTGCGATATGCGAACTGATCTGGGGGTGTCATTAACATTTCACTGACACTCCCAGCAGTTCGCATAGGGCAGTGTGAACTGCCGCCGGGAGGCATGTGATGCGGGAACCCGCCGCGCATTCGTGGCGTTCCCACATCGCTCCAGTGTGAACCCAGCCTAATAAGCGATCGTTTTTCTGATCGCTGTATTAGTGTCACAGGTGACGCTAGTTAGGCAGGTAGGTATTTAGGTTCGCCGCAGCTTTTTATAGCGCCAGGGACCCCCATATACTACCGCATAAAGCCCCCTGATTGCCCCCTAGTTAACCCTTTCACCAGTGATCACCATATAACTGTTACAGGTGACGCTGGTTGGTTAGTTATTTTTTTTTATAGTTTCAGGGCACCCGCCATTTATTACCTAGTCTCACTAGTGTACTCCTAACTTTAGGGGTGTCTACTTTCCAAAATGGGGTCATTTGGGGGGGGTTTGTGCCATCTTGGCATTTTATGGCTTTCAAAACTGTAACGCCCTTAGAAATCCTGAAGGCAGTGCTTGGTTTTCGGGGCCCCGTACGCGGCTAGGCTCCCAAAAAAAACCCACATATGTGGTATCCTCGTACTCAGGAGAAGCAGCAGAATTTATTTTGGGGTGTCATTTCACATATGCCCATGGCATGCGTGAGCAATATATCATTTAGTGACAACTTTGTGAAAAAAAAATAAAAAAAAAAAAAGTTTGTAATATTCCCGCAACTTGTGGCAAAATATAAAATATTCCATGGACTCAACATGCCTCTCAGCAAATAGCTTGGGGTGTCTACTTTCTAAAATAGGGTCATTTGTGGGGGTTTTGTGCCATCTTGGCATTTTATGGCCTTCAAAACTGTAATAGGTAGTGAGGAGTGAAGTCAAATATTTACGCCCTTAGAAAACCTGAAGGCGGTTCTTGGTTTTCGGGGCCCCGTACGCGGCTAGGCTCCCAAAAAGTCCCACATATGTGGTATCCCCGTACTCAGGAGAAGCAGCAAAATTTATTTTGGGGTGTCATTTCACATATGCCCATAGCATGTGTGAGCAATATATCATTTAGTGACAACTTTGTGAAAAAAAAATAAAAAAAAATTAAAGTTTGTAATTTTCCCGCAACTTGTGGCAAAATATAAAATATTCCATGGACTCAAAATGCCTCTCAGCAAATAGCTTGGGGTGTCTACTTTCTAAAATGGGGTCATTTGTGGGGGTTTGTGCCATCTTGGCATTTTATGGCTTTCAAAACTGTAACGCCCTTAGAAATCCTGAAGGCAGTGCTTGGTTTTCGGGGCCCCGTACGCGGCTAGGCTCCCAAAAAAAACCCACATATGTGGTATCCTCGTACTCAGGAGAAGCAGCACAATTTATTTTGGGGTGTCATTTCACATATGCCCATGGCATGCGTGAGCAATATATCATTTAGTGACAACTTTGTGAAAAAAAAATAAAAAAAAAAAAAGTTTGTAATATTCCCGCAACTTGTGGCAAAATATAAAATATTCCATGGACTCAACATGCCTCTCAGCAAATAGCTTGGGGTGTCTACTTTCTAAAATGGGGTCATTTGTGGGGGTTTTGTGCCATCTTGGCATTTTATGGCCTTCAAAACTGTAATAGGTAGTGAGGAGTGAAGTCAAATATTTACGCCCTTAGAAAACCTGAAGGCGGTTCTTGGTTTTCGGGGCCCCGTACGCGGCTAGGCTCCCAAAAAGTCCCACATATGTGGTATCCCCGTACTCAGGAGAAGCAGCAAAATTTATTTTGGGGTGTCATTTCACATATGCCCATAGCATGTGTGAGCAATATATCATTTAGTGACAACTTTGTGAAAAAAAAAAAAAAAAAAATTAAAGTTTGTAATTTTCCCGCAACTTGTGGCAAAATATAAAATATTCCATGGACTCAAAATGCCTCTCAGCAAATAGCTTGGGGTGTCTACTTTCTAAAATGGGGTCATTTGTGGGGGTTTTGTGCCATCTTGGCATTTTATGGCCTTCAAAACTGTAATAGGTAGTGAGAAGTGAAATCAAACATTTACGCCCTTAGAAAGCCTGAAGGCGGTGCTTGGTTTTCGGGGCCCCGTGCGCGGCTAGGCTCCCAAAAAGTCCCACATATGTGGTATCCCCGTACTCAGGAGAAGCAGCAGAATTTATTTTGGGGTGTCATTTCACATATGCCCATAGCATGTGTGAGCAATATATCATTTAGTGACAACTTTGTGTAAAAAAAAAAATATATATATTTTTTGTCATTATTCAATCGCTTGAGGCAAAAAAATAAAATATTCAATGGGCTCAACATGCCACTTATCAATTTCCTTAGGGTGTCTACTTTCCAAAATGGGGTCATTTGGGGGGGTTTTGTACTGCCCTGCCATTTTAGCACCTCAAGAAATGAGATAGGCAGTCGTAAACTAAAAGCTGCGTAAATTCCAGAAAACGTACCTTAGTCTGTAGATGTGACAACTTTTGCGCAAACCAATAAATATACAATTATTGACTTTTTTTTTACCAAAGACATGTGGCTGAATACATTTTGGCCTAAATGTATGACTAAAATTGAGTTTATTGGATTTTTCTAATAACAAAAAGTAGAAAATATCATTTTTTTTCAAAATTTGCGGTCTTTTTACGTTTATATCGCAAAAAATAAAAATCGCAGAGGCAATCAAATACCATCAAAAGAAAGCTCTATTTGTGGGAAGAAAAGGACGCAAATTTTGTTTGGGTACAACATTGCATGACCGCGCAATTACCAGTTAAAGCAGCGCAGTGCCAAATTGTAAAAAGACCTCTGGTCATATACCAGCAAAATGGTCCGGTCTGAAAGTGGTTAAGCTTATATTGCACCATCCTAATAAGACATTACAAAAATTGGAGCGCCGGAATCCCTTCCTTTCTTTAATATTTAACCCCTTCCCTGCCAGTGACATTTACACAATAATCAGTGCATATTTATAGTACTGATCACTGTATAATTATCACTGGTCCCAAAAATGTGTCAAACGTGTCTGATCTGTCCACCATAATGTCACAGTCCTGATAAAAATCACTGATCACCACCATTACTAGTAAAAAAAAAATAATAATAATAAAAATGCCATAGATCTTTCTCCTATTTTGTAAATGCTATAACTTTTGCACAAACCAATTAATATACGCTTATTGTGATTTTTATTACCAAAAATATGTAGAATAATACCTATCAGCCTAAACTGAAGAAATATTATTTTTTTTTTTTTAAATGGGGATATTTATTATAGCAAAAAGTACAAAATAGTGTTTTTTTTTTTCAAAATTGTCGCTCTTTTTTTGTTTATAGCGCATAAAATAAAAATCACAGAGATGATCAAATACCACCAAAAGAAAGCTCTATTTGTGGAAAAAAAATACGCAATTGTCAGTTAAAGTGATGCAGTGCCGTATCGCAAAAAATGACCTGGTCATTGAGCAGCCAAATCATCCGGGGCTGAAGTGGTTAAATACCACCAAAAGAAAGCTCTATTTGGGGGAAAAAAGTGATAACAATTTTCTATGTGTACAGTGTTCCATGACTTTTGGGGTGAAAGTGCCCAGTATTGAAGTGTTTGAGAAGTAAGGCAGGTTTTATACATCAAACCACACAAAGCTCAAATAACCCGGCTGTACAGGTGGATGATTTGCTAAACAGGGAATCTGAGCAAATCCAAACAGAAAAAAGCCAGGGCGTGCATCGTCCACCCTCCATTGTCCCTGTACCCTCTGTACTCCGATCCATGACAACCAGCCCTCTCTATTCACATATTACATTAATGTTCTGAGGTTGCTGGGTACTCACCCTTTCTCTGAATGCCACTGTTCACTATGTGGCACATGGTGACCACATGTAGAAGGACGAGAGGCAAAAGACGACAGACTTCCATCTCCACTGCGGGGTGAGCTCTGAACACTGATATAAGGGAAAGCTGATGCTGAAGATTTATACTGTAGAGGGTTGAGTACTTTTATCATCACTGGAGGAAATTATTTCTAAAGATAATATCTCAGAGATGTACACATTTCCTGGTGGTCATAACTGGCTGCTCTTAGATTGTCACAGAACATGGTTATTGCATGTTTCTCAATCCCCTGATATTATCTAGCTGATGGATAACATAGATAACTTAACTACTACTACAATAGCTCAAAAAACTATAGTCTGTTCTTAGTCCCAAACTCAAATGTAGCCCTTCTTTAAGGGAAGCTGATGGAACCATCTCATGGCCTGACTCTTGGTAACGGTGAGAGATCCGTCACCTTCACCCCCTCCTTGTCAATGGCCCTATTCCAGTGATTCATCATCTGAACCACCAGTCTCTCCCGAATGACCAAGAGTCTATGCAATGGCTTAGGGAAAATGCTGCTATTCTGTTTTGCAGGTGGTATGCCTGAGGTACAGGAGCTACACTCAGTGGCATCACTAGGACTGGTGTCACCTGGTGTATTAAAATATGGTTTAACTCCCCTAATAACTATTTCCCATATGACACTGCACATAATGGCAATATTAGTACCCAGTACAGACCCCTCAGTAGTAGAACCCCCCCTTTCCCCCACTACAGACCCCTCAGTAGTAGAACCCCCTTACCCCCTGGTACAGACCCCTCAGTGGTAGAACCCAATGTTTACCCCCCGTACAGACCCCTCAGTAGTACAACCCCCTTTTCCCCCAGTACAGACCCCTCAGTAGTAGAACCCCCCTTCCCTAGTACAAACTCCTCAGTAGTACAATCCCCTTTACCCCCAGTACAGACCCCTCAATAGTACAATCCCCCTTTTCACCAGTTTAGACCCCTCAGTAGTAAAACCCCCCCTTTCTCCCAGTATACACCCCTCAGTAGTAGAACCCCCTTACCCCGGTACAAACCCCTCAGTAGTAGAACCCCACCTTTACCCCCAGTACATATCCCTCAGTAGTAGAACCCCCTTACCCCCTGGTACAGACCCCTCAGTAGTAGAACCCCACCTTTTCCCCCAGCACAGACCCCTCAGTAGTAGACATGTGCAGAGTAAAATATTTAGTTTCGTGATTTCGTTTTCGTCCGAAAAATTAATTTATTTAGTTACTCCCGAAATTCGTTTTTATTTATTTTGTTTTTCGCTCAAAAATTGCATTCGTCCGAAAATCCACATGAATTACGGTCCAATCTGTCTTTGAAGGCTTATGGTGTCTGTCGAATGTATAAAGAAGATTCGACGGAGCTAATATATAGCATACTTCGTGTGAACTTTAGAACCCTATTAAAGTCTATGGGACTCCAACGTTCAAAATCTAAAGTGCTAATTTGAAATGCTAATATGCAAGTTACTGTCCTAAAAAGTGTTTGGGGACCTGGGTCCTGCCCCAGGGGACATGTATCAATGCAAATTTTTTTTTTTAAATACGGTCGTTTTTTCGGGAGCAGTGATTTTAATAATGATTAAAGTGAAACAAAAAAAGTGTAATATTTCTTTAAATTTCGTACCTGGGGGGTGTCTATAGTATGCCTGTGAAGGGGCGCATGTTTCTGGTGCTTAGAACTGTTACTGCACAAAGTATCATTTATGCAGGAAAAAAAGTCCTTTAAAATCACTCGCAGCTATTATGAATTGTCGGCTCCGTAATACAGAGAACACTCATTGAAAGTCATTGATAAAAAATAATAAATAAATAAAAAAGCGTGGGGGTCCCCCAAATTCAATTACCAGGCCCTTCAGGTCTGGTATGGATATTAAGGGAAACCCTGCGTCAAATTGTTTTAAAAAAATTACGTGGGGTTCCCCCTAAATATCCATACCAGACCCTTCAGGTCTGGTATGGATATTAAGGGGAACCCCACGTCAAATTAAAAAAAAAATTGATGTGGGGGTCCCCCTAAAAATCCATACCAGACCATTTATCCGAGCATGCAACCTGGCAGGAAAAGAGGTGGGGACGAGAGAGTGCCCCCCCCCCTCCCTCCTGAACCGTACCAGGCCACATGCCCTCAACATTGGGAGGATGCTTTGGGGGTCTGTGACCCCTCAAAGCACCTTGTCCCCATGTTGATGCGGAGAAGGGCCTCATCCTCACAACCATGGCCGGTGGTTGTGGGGGTCTGCGGCGGGGGGCTTATCACAATCTGGAAGCCCCCTTTAACAAGGGGACCCCCAGATCCCGGCCCCCCTTGTTTGAAATGGTAAGGGGGTACAAAAGTACCCTTACCATTTCACAAAGAAAGTGTAAAAAATAGTTTAATAAGACAAACACACTTTTGAAAAATTCCTTTATTAAAAATAAAAAAAATAAAAAAAAGATTCCAGAGGTGGTAATCCACTCTTGCTATCCAGCGACGGACGATCATCTCTCCGGGGTCCAGCGATGGCTCATCTGAATCAGCACAGCGAATCCATCCATCTTCTGTCTCCACGGAGGAGACACTGCGGGGATTCCGGCGGCCTGACGTTTGTAATATGTGGAGGGCGGGGCCACCCGTCACCTGACCACACCCCCTCTGAAGCAAGGGGAAACATGGGCTTCCCCGTGACATATGGGTGACCCCATCCCCCTCTGATGTAACAGAAACCTGCCTGTGTTACATCAGAGGGGTGCGAGGTCACCCATACGTCACGGGGAAGCCCGGGTTTCCCCTTGAGTCACAGACCCCCAAAGCATCCTCCCAATGTTGAGGGCATGTGGCCTGGTACGGTTTAGAAGGGAGGGGGGCCGCTCTCTCGTCCCCCCCTCTTTTCCTGCGGCCTGCCAGGTTGCGTGCTCGGATAAAGGGTCTGGTATGGATTTTTAGGGGGACCCCCACGTCAATTTTTTTTAAAATTTGACGCGGGGTTTCCCTTAATATCCATACCAGACCTGAAGGGCCTGGTAATTGAATTTGGGGGACCCCCACACTTTTTTTTTTTTATCAATGACTTTCAATGAGTGTTCTCTGTATTACGGAGCCGACAATTCATAATAGCTGCGAGTGATTTTAAAGGACTTTTTTTCCTGCATAAATGACACTTTGTGCAGGGACAGTTCTAAGCACGGGAAACATGCGCCCCTTCACAGGCATACTATAGACACCCCCCCCCCGTACAAAATTTAAAGGAATATTACACTTTTATTGTTTCACTTTAATCATTATTAAAATCACTGCTCCCGAAAAAACTGACGTTTTTAAAACTTTTTTTTGCATTGATACATGTCCCCTGGGGCAGGACCTGGGTCCCCAAACACTTTTTAGGACAGTAACTTGCAGAATCTTTTCTCTCTGTCAAATCTTTTTTCTCTGTCCAATATTTTCTCTATATAATCTTGGACTAATAGAGGTAAGGTTAGGCACATTCGACCACAGGTTCTATAGACACGGATTGTTATTGTCAGAGTCACGTCGTATCTCCAATTCTATATCAGGGCCGCTGATAGAAATCATGGGGCCCCGTACAGCCTATCTGATGGGGCCCCCTTCAGCTCCACCCTGGCCCCGCCCCTGGTCCCTCCTTCAGCCCCACCCCTGGTCCCACCCATTGCCCCTCCCCAGACCCTGCCTTGAAACAATTGGCGGGTATGTATTGCAGAGTGTTGGCGGGGTATGTATTGCAGAGTATTGGCAGGGTAAGTATTGCAGAGTATTGGCAGGGTAAGTATTGCAGAGTATTGGCAGGGTATTGGCGGGGTAAGTATTTTCAGAGTATTGGCAGGGTAAGTATTGCAGAGTATTGGCGGGGTAAGTATTGCAGAGTATTGGCAGGGAAAGTATTGCAGAGTATTGGCAGGGTAAGTATTGCAGAGTATTGGCGGGGTATGTATTGCAGAGTATTGGCAGGGTATGTATTGCAGAGTATTGGCAGGGTATTGGCAGGGTAAGTATTGCAGAGTATTGGCAGGGTATTGGCAGGGTAAGTATTGCAGAGTATTGGCAGGGTATTTATTGCAGAGTATTGGCGGGGTATGTATTGCAGAGTATTGGCAGGGTATTGGCAGGGTAAGTATTGCAGAGTATTGGCAGGGTATGTATTGCAGAGTATTGGCAGGGTATTGGCAGGGTATAGAAAAAAGAGGAAAAGCCGCGCTTATCAAAAAGAATTATAAAAAACTACAAGGAGCAGCAACCCAAATGTTATACTACATTTGGCATAAAAGAAAAAAGAGTGGGTTGCGCTACAAAAAATTACTAAACAGAGAATACACCTACGTGAAAAAGCTCACAAAAACTTTGACTTAATAATTTGTCTATCCTATGCGGAAAAGTTTGAAATGCAAGGAAATTTGGACTATCATATAAAGATAGAAAATGCTAAATCAGTGAAGACAGCACATATACCTTGATATAGTTCACAAAAAACACCCTTAATGGTAGTGAATACTCAAATGAATGTGGATAATAAAGAAAAGAAAATACCAACTATACCTAAAGATGGAATCGTATTGAGTATCAAATAACAAATAAATATTATCAGTAAAGACACCTTAAATAATATGAATTATCATAATGTGATGTGGACCTGCAAGAAAAGCAGTATAACATCCAATAGCCCGTTACCTTAAAACATTAATAAAACATTGATATGAAAATTAATTATGAACATAACATAGAATATTGGAATGTTCATAAAGTCCATATAAAGTCTCTATTTGCAAAGTATTCCACAGTGAAATAGTGACAGCATATATATCCAAAACGAACGTGACTCGTGTACAGCCTCCACCAAAGATATTACTGCCGCTTACCGAAGATGGATGGTTCCTTATTATAGAGAACCATGCAGAGCAGATGACTGATTCCCCCAGTCCAGGGTTTTCACGGATGGATGTGAAGAAACTCCGGAACCCGTTCGCCTCTCAATACACTCCCGCTCACAGGTTTACATAAAAAGTAATAAGACTCACAATAGTGTAAAACCCAAATACATTTTTAATCGAACGTAAGAGACAAATGCGCACTTACAGAAATGAAGATTAAAACGATCGTTAAGCAAATCTGAGCCGGCCGGTCTCGATTCGCGCCCAATACTACCGTAAACAAACAACACGAGATGGTGGCGTCAGGAGCGACATCCATTTTTTATTCACTACCATTAAGGGTGTTTTTTGTGAACTATATCAAGGTATATGTGCTGTCTTCACTGATTTAGCATTTTCTATCTTTATATGATAGTCCAAATTTCCTTGCATTTCAAACTTTTCCGCATAGGATAGACAAATTATTAAGTCAAAGTTTTTGTTTCACATAGGTGTATTTTCTGTTTAGTAATTTTTTGTAGCGCAACCCACTCTTTTTTCTTATTGGCAGGGTATGTATTGCAGAGTATTGGGTATTGGCAGGGTATTGGCAGGGTATTGGCAGGGTATGCAAGCAAGCATACACCTCACCTTGTCACCTGTAATTGTCCACAAGATCTCGACTCGATCGATTCGCCCGGCCCCTGCTCTCTCTGCTCGCCTGAGTCGCCTCTCACTCTGCTACTAAGTTCTTGTCCTTGCGGAGGAGAGAGAGAGGATTGGGAATATCACTCTGCAACACCATAACATTATATGCTGGCCGGGACTTGTGCAGTGTGCGGAGCGGGTGCAGTAGACGTATTCTTCCACGCCCGAAATACAGGAAAGAGTCCCTCCCCTGCAGCCGCATACTGGAATGAACACAGCGCAATGAGCGCATAGCACATTTAAAAAAAAAAAAAAAAACTTTACCAAACAAGGGGGGGGGGGGGCAGGGGCGTACCGAGAGCATTTGGCACCCGGGGCGGTTCTATATCTGGCACCCCCCCACCATAAAATGTAAAAACACCCACTGCATACCTCTGCATCCTTCAATATCTTTTTGTCACTTTTGTGTACCCCCCACTCCACAACTGCACCTCTGGACCCCTTTAAATTACACAGCACCCTGCACCTCTGGACCCCTTTACATTACACAGCGCCCTGCACCTCTGGACCCCTTTACATTACACAGCACCCTGAACCTCTGGACGCCTTTACATTACACAGGACCTTGCGCCTAAGGACCTCTTTACATTACACAGCAGCCTGCACCTCTGGACCCCTTTACATTACACAGCAGCCTGCACCTCTGGACCCCTTTACATTACACAGCACCCTGAACCTCTGGACCCCTTTACATTACGCAGCCCTTGTACCTCTGGACCCCTTTACATTACACAGCACCCTGCACCTCTGCACCCTTTTACATTACACAGCCCCTCACAGCTCTGGACCTCCTGCATGTTACACAGACCCCCTACAGTGCAGACCCCCCTCCCTACCATACAGACCCCATCTACAGTGTAGACCCCCCTACAGTACAGAATCCTCCCCTACAGTGCAGACCCTCCTACAGTACAGGCCCCTCCACCCTACAGCGCAGACCCCCCTACAGTACAGACTCCCCTACAGTACAGACTCCCCTACAGTGCAGAATCCTCACCTACAGTACAGACCCCCCTACAGTGCCGAATCTTCCCTTACAGTACAGACCCCTCCCCCTACAGTGCAGATCCCCCTACAGTGCAGGACCCCTTCTACAGTGCAAGACCCCCCTACAGTGCAGGACCCCTTCTACAGTGCAAGACCCCCCTACAGTGCAGGACCCCCCTACAGTGCAGGACCCCCCACAGTGCAGACCCCCCTACAGTGCAGACCCCTCTACAGTGCAGGACCCCCCACAGTGCACAGTAAAGAACCCCCTACAGTGCACAGACTCCCCTAAGGACCCATAATGTACCTCGATCCCAAGGCAGCGGCATTGCAGGGGGGAGGTGCGAGCAGCACCCGAGTGGAGTGACATCTGTCGGCTCAGTGATCCGTGACCCGGCGCAATAATCCCCTTGTCTCTGTGGTCACGTGACTCACGTCGCGCCGTTCTGATCAGTCTCGGCAGCGGCTGTCACTCACAGCCGAGCAGAGTGAAGCCGCCTCCCCCTCCTCCTTTATGTCTAGACAGTGCTGTGCATGCAGTAGGGGGAGGCGGCTTCACTCTGCTCGGCTGTGAGTGACAGCCGCTGCCGAGACTGATCAGAAACGGCCACGCGACGCGACCACAGAGAGAAGGGGATTATTGCGCCGGGTCCCGGATCACTGAGTCGGCAGATGTCACTCCACTCGGGTACTGCTCGCACCTCCCCCCTGCAATGCCGCCCACTGCCAGTGCCTCGGGCTCTCTCTGTGTGGGCTGCGAATCCGAGGCACGGCGCTGTCTCCTCTTCAGTTGCGGAGGGGGGAGCTGGGGGGGGGAGGTTGTAGGGCACTGATCGGTGGAGGAGGAACTTTTTTTTTTTATACATAAAATTTTGCAGTTCAGGTTGCCCGGGCCCACCTGCTGGTCAGGCCCGGTACAGCAGGGCCAGTTGTACTGGCCTATCAGTGGCCCTGTTCTATATCAAACTGTTGTAACAACGAAATTAAAGCATTTATTTATGTCGGATCTTTCATTTTTCGGATTCTGTGCTTTCGTTATCGTTTGTCAAAACGAAAATAGCTGAAATTCGGACTAAAATGCATTCGGACGAAAACGAATGCACATGTCTACTCCGTAGTAGAATCCTTGCTTTTCCCAGTACAGGCCCCTCAGTAGTATAACCTCCCATCCTTTTCTCCCAGTACAGATGCAGTACAAGTCTGTGCCCCCCTCCAAGACTGATGTGAGTATGGTTTCCTAGACTCATTCATCTGTGATCCAATGTCATGCAGGTAGAAGATGGTGCAGAACAGAAATGGGGGAGTAGATGAGACTCTCAAGGCTCTCATCCAAAGGCATCCTAGCCCAGCAGCGCCCACAGCCCGGGCACAGTGTGAGCTCAGCTATGAGAACAAGGTGATCGGGGACAGGGTAGGGGTCTACTGTGGCCAGTATATCAGAGAGAATTGGCAGGTAGGGGTGAATTGAACAGCATGCAGAATCTAGGCACAGAGCGGGAAGATTGGAGGAATATAAACATAATACTGACAGAGCCACGATGCTGGGATATATCACAGTACATGTGTCTGAAAAAACAGTCAATGGCAACTATAATAATGGAACCAGAAGCCTATCATAAGGCACCCTACTGGCTACAGGTCCTTGGGCAGTGCCCAAGTGCCTGAATGGTCAGTCCACCCCTGGTGTCACCCCTCTGGCGGTGTTACCCAGGTGTGGTCCGCACCTCCCATGCCCCCATAACGACAACACTGGCTACACTGGGCAGAGATTCTGACATCTCTGAAATGGAAGACCTAGAGGTGGCCAACTCTATACCATCTTGTACCAGGAAAGATCATGTGTAACAACAGTACCAACCTGCTGTCTGCACTTCAGCAGGGAAAATTCACACTTATGGCTTTCCTTACACACATTTTCAACCTGGTAGTGCAGCAGTCCCTAGTTAGGTACCCTGGTATACATAATCTTCTGAGACAGGCCAGAAATGTATGTAGACACTTTAGGTGGTCATACCCAGCCAATGCTCTGCTGGCTGACATTCAACGACAGCTCAAACTGCTGGCACAAAATCTATTGTGTGATACACCCACAAGCTGGGACTTCAACCAGGTCATTCTGCAGTAGCTGCACTTATTATGCAACAAGTATTTCTGTGAGTATTGAAGCAAAATCAATGGCTTCTCACTGAGGACATATGTGCCATATTGTCACCACTTGAAGCCGACGGGGTACCACTGTACCTCCTGTAGGGGCCCCAGCACACAGGGGGACCTGGACATCAGGGGGATCGGAGCGGTGGTGTGGGGGGACAATTACAGAGGAGACAAAAAGGAAAGGGAGAGAGAGGGAGAGAGAGGTTAGCCGCTGGTGCAGTAGTTTTTCTTAAATGAAATGTTTAGAAACAATCTGTATTGCACTCACACGTGACAGAGCGGTAGGCATAGATCACAGTCTGTAAAGTCCACTGCCAGCATTCTCCCGATCCACGCTGCTGTGATCACTGAATCACTGGAGGAAGCTGGTATAAGGATACAGAGAGCTGCGGGGAACTTTGAGATGATCTGTTAGATAGCCTGGGATGCTGTGACCAATCGGAGCATTTTGAAGGCTTAACCACGCCTCCATAATCAGCGACTGACCGTTCACTGGAGTTTCCTCTGAGTTTGCTCTGTCGGATCTGATGACGTCCTCACCAGGCACAGGTTAGGCTGCATTGTATATCACAGACAGGCTTCCTTTCATGGGCACTGGTAAATATTTTAGTACACCGTATATATTTTTTTTCTTCTTCTCTAAAGCCTAGGTGCATCTTATGGAGCGAAAAATATGACAGTTAGGTACTTGAGATAAAAATTGTGTATAATCATGTGTGTGTAGCTGTGAGCAGACATATGCCTACTCGGGGTTGGGGAGAGACACCTGTTTGGAGTAATGCACATTTGCTAGAAGCTGCCAGATAGCCAGACTGGGAGTGGCTCTACAGTGGTTATCCCTGAAAACGCAATGTATTTTATTGCAGTGCACAGCGGACGGAGGGCCCCGTTCTTGGAGTGAGGAGGACGCTTGGATCACACCACACTCCCAGTTGGATGGAAGGCCCCCTCTGTGTTTCTGGAGTGAGGACACCTGGATCTCGGTGGGACCAGCATTTAAAACTCTTCCTAGACCCCGCAGAGGGCTATATCTGCAGGCACTGTTGACCTCGCTTCTAGTAGGAGGTCCCGTGCATCTAGTAAGAGTTTTCAATTCTTTCGGTGTGTACCTCAAGAAAAGGGCGATCTCAAGTTCCCTTCGGTGGTGGTGGATCATCTTGAACATTTTTTATTCTTTTCTTAGCCTTTTTTTCACTTTTGGATTGGAGTAACAGATTATTTTATGTGGACTTTGCACACACATATATGCATGTTATTTTCATTGATACATTTTAGACTTATTCATTTGTGTTCAGAAACATTATTATTATTTACTTAAGGTTTGTTTAGGTTTTCACCTATATAGTAGCATGACTATTTCTTTTTTACACATTGAACCTACATGAATATATAGTGCCGGCTCCTGAAGAGCATGCGCTATGTGTTTTGTCATTTAACATTTCCCTTGAACTGCAGTTTGGTTTTGGGTTTAATTACTCTAAATTTTAACCTCAGCACCAGTCTGGCTGGACTGCATGGTGTTCTGCCTGACCATAGGTGGCACGGTCATCTCTGGCAGGGTTTAGAACGGAGTCTAGTTGGGTGCATTAAGGTTATTCTCTCTCGGAACTAGCCCAGTGGGAGTGTCACTCTTGCTGTGCCTTCTGGGAGAGGGTACTTAACCACTTAAGGACCGCCGCATGTCGATGTACGTCGGCACAATGGCACCGACAGGCACAAGCACGTACATGTACGTGCTTGCCTTCCAGCGGGTGGGGGGTCCGATTGGACCCTCTCCCGCTGGCTGCGGCAGTCTGTTTCGCTTCAGGAGCGACCCGGGATGAGGAGATGGCCGTTGGTTTCTGGCCATCCCCTCTCGATTGCTCCTGGCGAATGAGAATCTTCCCCCGCCTGTGTAGTGTAAACACAGGCAGGGAGGAAGTGATGTCATTCTCCTCGGGGCGGTCTTTTTGACCGGACTGCGAGGGGAACACAATAGTAAGCGCACCAACACTACACTGACATGTAGGTACACATAGGCACACAAATCACCCCCGATCCCCCCCCGATCCCCCCCCTCCCAGTCACAGTGTCACTGATTGCAGTGATCATTTATTTACTGATCACTGCATTTAGTGTCAGTTGCGACAGTAAAAAGTGTCAGGGCAGTTAGTGTTAGGTCCAGGGTAGCCCCCTACCCCCCAATTAAGGTTTAACCCCCTGATTGCCCCTAGAGTTAACCCTTTCACCCCCTTTTGCCAGTGTCACTAAGCGATCGTTTTTTCTGATCGCTGCATTAGTGTCACTGGTGCCGCTAGGTAGCCAGTTATTTTTTTAGGTTCACCGCCAGGTTTTTATAGCATTAGGTACCCCCATATACTACCCAATCAAGGTTTTAACTCCCTGATTGCCCCTAGAGTTAACCCTTTCACCAGCGATCACCGTATAAGTGTCACTGGTGATGCTGGATAGCCAGTTAGTTATTTAGTTATTTAGGTTCCCCGTCAGGTTTTTATATAGCGTCCATGACCCCCATATACTACCTAATAAACATTTTAACCCCTTTTCAACCCTTTCACCAGTGATCACTGTATAAGTGTTATGGGTGACTCTGGTTAGTTAGTTTGCTTTTTATAGCATCAGGGCACCCACCATTTATTACCCAATAAAGGTTTAACCCCCTGATCACCCGGCGGGTGATATCAATTAGGTTTTAGGGTCAGGGTCTGCGTCGCCCCAGGCAGGTTAGTGCCAGTACCGCTAACACCCACGCGCAAAGCATACACCTCCCGTAGTGGTATAGTATCTGAACAGATAAATATCTGATCTGATCAGATCTATACTAGCGTCCCTAGCAGTTTAGCGTTCCAAAAAAATGCATTGTTAGCGGGATCAGCCCAGATACCTGCTAACACCTGCGTTTTGCCCCCCCGCCCAGCCCACCCAAGTGCAGTATCGATCAATCACTGTCAGTTACAAAACACTAAACACATAACTGCAGTTTTCGCAGAGTCAGGCCTGATCCTTGCGATCGCTAACAGTTTTTTTTGGTAGTGTTTTATATTTAAATCCTGAAGGCGGTGCTTGGTTTTCGTGGTCCCGTACGCAGCTAGGCTCCCAAAAAGTCCCCCACATGTGGTATCCCCGTACTCAGGAGAAGCATCAGAATTTATTTTGGGGTGTAATTTCACTTATGCCCATAGTATGTGTGAGCAATATGTCAGTTAGTGACAACTTTGTGCAAAAAAAAAAGAAAAAGTTTTTAATATTCCAACAACTTGTGGCAAAATATAAAATATTTAATTGACTCAACATGCCTCTCAGTAAATAGCTTGGGGTGTCTACTTTCTAAAATGGGGTAATTTGGGGGGGCTTGTGCTATTTTGGCATTTTATGGCCTTCGAAACTGTGATAGGTAGTGAGAAGTGAAATCAAAAATTTGCACCCTTAGAAATCCTGAAGGCAATGATTGGTTTTCGGGGTGCCGTACGCGGCTAGACTCCCAAAAAGTCCCACATATGTGGTATCTCCGTACTCAGGAGAAGCAGCAGAATATATTTTGGGGTGCAATTCCACATATAACTATGGCATGTGTGAGCAATATATCATTTAGTGACAACTTTTTGTAAACTTTTTTCTTTTTTTTGTGTGTCATTATTCAATCACTTGGGACAAAAAAAAATATTCAATGGGCTCAACATGCCCCTCAGCAATTTCCTTGGGGTTTCTACTTTCCAAAATGGGGTCATTTTGGGGGGATTGTACTGCCCTGCCATTTTAGCACCTCAAGAAATGAGATAGGCAGTCATAAATTAAAAGCTGTGTAAATTCCAGAAAATGTACTCTAGTTTGTAGACGCTATAACTTTTGCGCAAACCAATAAATATACGCTTATTGACATTTTTTTTACTAAAGACATGTGGCTGAATACATTTTGGCCTAAATGTATGACAAAAATTTAGTTTATTCGATTTTTCTTATAACAAAAAGTAGAAAATATATTTTTTTTCTCGAAATTTTCGGTCTTTTTCCATTTATATTGCAAAAAGTAAAAATCACAGAGGCAATCAAATACCATCAAAAGAAAGCTCTATTTGTGGGAAGAAAAGGACGCAAATTTCGTTTGGATACAACATTGCATGACCACGCAATTACCAGTTAAAGCAGTGCAGTGGGAAATTGTAAAAAGACCTCTGGTCCTTAGGCTGACAATTTGTCCGGGGCTGAAGTGGTTAATAAAGCCTTATATTTTTGCTTAAACATACTGTGGTTGACCTTCCTCTTATTTACCTTCTTGGTGGCATTCCTTTTTTCCCAACCTCCCATGATTATACAATAGTTTATTGGTATTGGAGGAGGTATCCCCTCTGAATGACGAATCGGTTATTTCTTAAATTATAATTTTTGTTTGTGATTGTTGAGGATTCACTGATTTTTTTAACTAGCGCCAATCTTCATGGTGACAGAAGATACAGTATCTCACACAAGTGAGTACACTGCTCACATTTTTTGAAATATTTTATTCTATCTTTTCATGTGACAACACTGAAGAAATGACACTTTGCTGCAATGTAAAGTAGTGAGTGTACAGCTTGTATAACAGTGTACATTTTATGTCCCCTCAAAATAACTCAACACACAGCCATTAATGTCTAAACCACAGGCAACAAAAGTGAGTACACCCCTAAGTGAAAATGTCCAAATTGGGCCCAATTAGCCATTTCCCTCCCCGGTGTCTTGTGACTCATTAGTGTTAAAAGGTCTCACATGTGAATGGGGAGCAGGTGTGTTAAATTTGGTGTCATCACTCTCACTCTCTCATAATGGTCATTGGAAGTTCAACATGGCACCTCATGGCAAAGAACTCTCTGAGGATCTGAAAAAAGAATTGTTGCTCTACATAAAGATGGCCTAGGCCAGTGATGGCGAACCTTGGCACTCCAGATGTTTTGAAACTACATTTCCCATGATGCTCAACTACACTGCAGAGTGCATGAGCATCATGGGAAATGTAGCTCCAAAACATCTGGGGTGCCAACGTTTGCCATCACTGGCCTAGGCTATAAGAATATTGCCAAGACCCTGAAACTGAGCTGCAGCACGGTGGCCAAGACAATACAGCGGTATAACAGGACAGGTTCCACTCAGAACAGGCCTTGTCATGGTTGACCAAAGAAGTTGAGTTCACGTGCTCAACGTCATATTCAGAGGTTGTCTTTGGGAAATAGATGTATGAGGGCTGCCAGGATTGCTGCAGAGGTTGAAGGGGTGGGAGTCAGCCTGTCAATGATCATACCATACGCCGCACACTGCATCAAATTGGTCTGCATGACTGTCGTCCCAGAAGGAAGCCTCTACTAAAGATGATGCACAAAAAAGTCCTCAAACAGTTTGCTGAAGACAAGCAGACTAAGAACATGGGTTACTAAAACCATGTCTGTGGTCTGTTGAGACCAAGATAAACTTATTTGGTTCAGATAGTGTCAAGCGTGTGTGTGTGGCGGCAACCAAGTGAGGCGAACAAAGACAAGTGTGTCTTGCCTACAGTCAAGCATGGTGGTGGGTGTCATGGACTGGAGCTGCATGAGTGAGGCACTGGGGAGCAACAGTTCATTGAGGGAACCATGAATGCCAACATGTACTGTGACATATTGAAGTAGAGCATGATCCCCTCCCTTCAGAGACTGGGCCGCAGGGCAGTATTCCAACATGAAAATGACTCCAAACACACCTCTAAGCCCCCATACACACGGTCAGACATTCCGACCACAAAATCCATCGGATAAATTCCGAGGGATTTAGTCCAGAAGTGGTGTTGTATACACACACGGTCGGACAAAGTTATCGGAATTTCCAGTCGACAAGAACGCGGTGACGTAAACCGTGTTTACGACGGGACTAGAAAAGGGAAGTTCAGCACCACGTCCGGCACCCTTTGGCTCCTTCTGCTGATCTCGTGTTTATCGCGTGTTAGTAGAAGTTTGGTGAGAGACTATTCGCGCTTTTCAGATTTGTGTTTCAGATCGTTACTGCTCTTCAGTTTGTGCTTGTCGGTGTGTATCTGATTATCAGTGCGTGTAGTCAGTTCGCATTCATTGGTCATTGCGGACTGTATCTTGGTATAGTACGCTTTGATTTACAGTGCTTATTGTTCGCTCATTTCTGGTTTTCAGTCCGTTCTTTCAGGTCTTGCTGTTTATCGGTGCTTTCTGTTGTGCGTTATGACCAGCCGACCGTTTTAAGCCATGTTTCGTGCACGTACTTGTCGTAGAGTTTGTGCTCTGCAGGGGCTTGGTGTTGGGCTTTTAGCTTTGACACAAGCCCAGTCCATGATCAGGGTGAGGAGGAGTTTGTGGACCAAGAATTGGTTGCTCCAGCGTGACCAGTTCTCGCACATGCCTTTGCTTTGTGAGATCCGGGAGAATAATCCTGATGATTTCAGGAATTATCTCCGGATGACGGACCCCGATTTTCACCGTCTGCTGGCTTTGCTGTCCCCTTATATCACCAGGCAGGATACCTGCATGCAGCAAGCCATCACTCCGGAGCAGAGGCTCATCACCACGTTGCGGTACTTGGCGACAGAGAGAAGTTTTCAGGACCTGAAGTTCTCGACAGGCATCTCCCCCCAGGCTCTGGGAATCATTATTGCAGAGACTTGTTCTGCCATCATTCAGGTCCTGCAGAAGGACTATATTAAGGTAAGTTTTCTCCTTTAGCATCACATTCTATGTATTTAATGATTGCTAATGTATTGGATTTCTTTCCTCATTCCCTAATTACCACGATTGCAATATGTTGTAATTGATATGCTGTGCCCCTTTGTCCTCCTGCATGCTGGAAGCTTTTCAAGTTCCTTTTTTGTCCTTCATGCATAATTGCCTTCACTAAATTCCCCAGCATGCTCTTTTGGGTCCATAAACATATAGCCTAGTCACTTAGCAATGTATTTTGTCAGCTCCATAGTACTGCTTTCCCCTAAACCCAAATGTTGAGGGGGTGGCAGCGGTGGTACTTGAGGGGGTGGCAGTGGTGGTGGTGTATATGGGGGGTGGCAGCGGTGGTGGTGTACTGGGGGGTGGCAGCGGTGGTACTTTGGGGGGTGGCAGCGATGGTGTACTTGGGGGGGGGGGTGGCAGCAGTGGTGATGCCACTCCCACCACCACCAAGACTGGCTCTTACTGATCCCATCCCCCACCACCACTGATCTCATTCCTACCCTATCCCCCCCATCACCTTTGTTGTAGAAGTGATGGTGGGTGGGTAGGGATGGGATCACTTGTTTCATCTTATTATAAGTTTCTAGCTATAGTAGATGATGTGGTGTCTTAAGACGGGCTATATACTCCATGTAGGAAGATGTAATTATACATAAGGTGTGCTACCTCCATCCAGTGCGATAGTTACTGAAATAAGCTTGCTTAAAGTGGTTGTAAACCCTTACAACCAACTTTGACCTACAGGTAAGCCTATATTAAGGCTTACCTGTAGGTCCAAGAAATATCTCCTAAACCTACACGGTTTAGGAGATATTTGTCGAAAGACAGGCATCGCTGTCTACGGTGCATGCACCGTAGACAGCGGCGAACAAGTGCACTGAGCACGCCGCAGTTAGCAGCGATATGCCGCGAGTGGTGGCTCCCGTGCGCATGCATGGGAGTGACGTCATTGCGGCTCTGATGAATGACAGCGCCGGAGCAGCGAGACCCACCAAGAAGATGGAGGCTCCGGACTACAGGGGACAGCGGTTACTTCGCTGGCTCCTGTGTCAGGTAAGTGACACATAATGGACTACTATGCGATGCATAGTAGTCCATTATGCTTTACCTTTGCAGGGAATCAAAGAGGAAGTAAACCCATCAGGGTTTACTTTCTCTTTAAGAAATATGATATGGGTTCTGTAAGTTCAGCTTTTTTAAAATATATTGTTTGGGTGATCTACAACTATATTATAATATGTATGACCTAGCTATCCTGGTGAATGTCAATGTTACTGACAATGTGTGTGTATCATCCCTTCTTACTTGTATATCCATTGACTACCTCGTCTGCTATGTTCACTGTCTTTTCTTGGAAAAATTCAATAAAAATTTATGGTTGAAAAAATCCTTAGTAAGAAGGTAAAAATATTTTTGGTGGAACAAATATACAAAGCGGTGCCTACAAAAATTCTACTGTTTTTCTTGTTTACGTTTAGTTCTGCTTTAACCACTTCCCGACCGGCGCCCGGCGATGTACGTCAGCAGAATGGCACGGGCAGGCATATTGGCATACAGGTACGTCCAATTTTAAATGCTGCCCTGCCATCGCGAGCGCACCGCCGGCGGTGAGCTCACGATGGCAGGGCAGCATTTAAAATTGGACGTACCTGTATGCCAATATGCCTGCCCGTGCCATTCTGCTGACGTACATCGCCGTGTCTATTGGGGCCCCCGTGAGTCCGGTCGCGGGTCTCACGGACTCGATCGCCACGGGCATACCCGCGATCGTCTCACGGATCGGCTGAACGAGGACATGCCGTTGTAAACAGCATCTCCCCATTCTGCCTAGCAACAAGTGATGCTGATCTCTGCTCCATGTGATTGGAGCAGAGATCAGTGTTCACTAAAACAAAGCCCAGCCCCCCACAGTTAGTAACACGCCCCTAGGAACACTTAACCCCTACACTGCCACCCACTGGTTAACCCCTTCACTGCCAGTGTAATTTACACAGGAATCACTGCATTTGTATAGCAGTGATTGCTGTATAAATGACAATGGTCCCAAAAATGTGTCAAAAATGTCTGATGTGTCCGCCATAATGTCGCAGTCACAATAAAAATTGCTGATCGCCACCATTACTAATAAAAAAAAAAAAAATAATAAAAATGCCATAAAACTATCCCCTATTTTGTAAACGCTATAACTTTTGCGCAAACCAATACATGGTTATTGCGGTTTTTTTTTTTCTTAGAAAGATACAGAATGTGAGGGGGAAGATGGTTCCACAAAGATGTCTGAGCACAAAGAATTATTTAGTATGAGGCAACAGAAATCAAATTTTTGGTTTATCTTGTTCAAAAGTTTTTATTTTATGTTAAAATAAATTACATGTACAGAATATAAGACAAATTATTTGATACCAGAAATAAAAAGACATATTGAAGTACGGATGATATAAAGAAAAGAAGAATTTCAAGATATTCTCGTGGGAATGACAATAAATGGCCTTATATATTTTAGAATTTGAAAACATTCTTATAGCTGAGTTTTAAACATTTTAATCCCAAGAAAATATAAATATGTCTAAAAGAAAATATATGATTTTAAAGTTTTGACCATAACTTCTAAAGTATGTTTATAGTAAATATTATATAGTAAGGGAGGAACATAAAAGGTATATAGGAGGGGAAGGGGAGGGAATAATTCTCCGGAGGAGGTTTTATATATCAGCTAATGTTGTAATTCTATAAAAAAATCTTAATCACCATAACAATAAAACTCGGTTGTCAATATTATCTGACGTATAATATTTAATCCAGGGTTTCCATATGATATCAAACTTTGTCATCTGGTTTTTATCTTTAGCGTCCATTTTAGCATGGATGAAAGATTGATTCATTCTACGTTTGGTTTCTGCAATACTCACCACGTCTGTTTTCCACGCATTGGCTATAGTCTGCTTTGTGGCTATCAGGAGTGTAAGAACTAATTTGAATTGTTTCTGATTCAGAAAGGCTGGTTTTAAATTAAGGAGAGCTATAATTGGGTCTGGAAAAATTGGACGATCAAAAAATTTTGTAATTATCAGAAAGATCTTTTTCCAAAATGATTGTACAATTGGGCAATGCCACCAGGTATGTATATAGGTACCTTTTTCTGGACAGCCACGAAAGCAGAGGCCAGTGTTGTCTGTTGAGAATTTGGCGATTTTCGCAGGAACTAAATACCAGCGTGTGAGAACTTTATATGATGATTCAGACGCCAATATATTTATAGAGGAAGATTTTGTGAAAGACCATATGTTGGACCAAGACCTAGAATCGATCGTACAATCCAAATCTTTTTCCCACTTGGCCACATATTTAGGTATAACAGTATTAGAATTAGATATCATTTGTGTATACCAGGGATATGCAATTAGCGGACCTCCAGCTGTTGCAGAACTACAAGTCCCATGAGGCATAGCAAGACTCTGACAGCCACAAGCATGACACTTAGAGGCAGAGCATGATGGGAATTGTAGTTTTGCAACAGCTGGAGGTCCGCTAATTGCATATCCCTGGTGTATACAATGATGTAATACGACCTTTAGCATGTGGTTCCTTGAGAAGAGGAGTATAAAAATGTTTGATTTTGAGATATCTGAATATTTCTGATTGTGGGAGCTTATATAATTCACATAGATCTGTAAAAGATTTTATTGATGTAGTTGAAGTTAAATTATATAGACAAGTGATACCAGCCTTAGACCAAGCTTTAAAGGTTTTGGGATATTTCCAGGCTGGGTAAAAAGTCGGATTCTTGTGAAAAGATAATAGCGGATTTTGTGGAGATTGTAGACCATGTGAATTTCTATACCTGTCCCATATAGATAGAGAGTGCTTAGACATGGGGTTATTTATAGACTTACGATCCGCAGGTTGTAACCATAATATATTGTTTATAGGAAGAGGATCACAGTCTACAGCTTCAATGAGGACCCATAAAGGAATCTCTGTAGAAGAGTAATATTTTGTTAATTTAGATAATTGAGCTGCCTTATAATATATGTTAAAGTCTGGAAATCCCAAACCACCCAAAGCTTTGGGGAGAACAAGTGTTTTTTTGTGAAGTCTGTGTTTTATTTTCCCCCAAGTAAATTTCGTTACTTTTTGCTGAATCAGCCTAAGAAAATATGCAGGAATATGAATCGGGAGAGTTCTGAATAAATATAAAAATTTTGGAAGAACAGACATTTTTATGATATTGATTTTCCCAAACCATGATATCGGCATTGATGACCAATTAGATAACGACCTTGTAATATTTTTTAATAGAGCTGGGTAATTAGCTGCAAATAAATCGGAGGGGTTAGGAGTAAACTGCACATCCAGATATGGGAGGCTATGATCTACCCACTTAAAGGGTAGAGAATTTTGTAAAGATTGTTTATCTTTCTGGACAAGTGAAATGTTTAATGCTGAAGATTTTTTAATATTAACCTTAAGGCCCGAAATAAATGAGAATTCTTGTAGTACAACCATAAGATTTGGGGCCGAAGCATCTGGAGAAGATAGAAAAAGGAGAATATCGTCTGCGAATAAACAGAGCTTATGATGAAAGCCACCCATTTCAATACCTGTTATAGTGGGTTCCATCCTAATTCTTTGTGCTAAAGGTTCAATGAGTAAAGCAAATAATAATGGCGAAAGTGGATATCCTTGACGAGTCCCCCTCAGTATATTAAACTCGTCCGATTTGTACCCTGCATATCTGATATAAGCTTTGGGATCTTGATACAAATTAGAGATCCATCGTAAAAAATGAAGGCCGAATCCCCATTTGGAAAGGGTATAGTTCATATATGACCATGATACTGTGTCAAAAGCCTTCATAATATCTAAAGAAAAAAAACAAGTGGGAATATGTCTTTTTTTAGCGGCATGTGACAGGAGTGTTGCACGTCTAATATCTCCTGCTTGACGTAATGGAATGAAGCCCACTTGATCACGATGTATAAGATTGCCTATAATAGTATTTAATCTGTTAGCTAGAATTTTGGCTAAAATTTTTATGTCCAAATTTAGTAATGAAATAGGGTGATAATTAGACCATATTGAATCGTCTGCGTGAGGTTTAGGGAGCATACAGATAATTGCAGTTAGAGTTTCTCTTCCAAAAGAATGACATTCCAAAAGGGAATTAAAAGTGTTTGTCAAGACTGGAGATAGGGTGTTTATAAACATTTTGTAATACAGCGCAGAAAAACCATCAGGACCTGGCCTTTTATTTAGTTTCAGATTTTTGATAACTTCAGATACCTCTATAATTGACACTGGTTCCTCCATTATTTCCATTTGTGTTTTAGATAGTGTCGGTAGAGATATATGAGAGAAAAAAATCATTCGCTCTAGAAGGGTTCAACTCATTATTAGAAGAGTATACATTTTTTAATTGTGTTTTGAATTTTTGTAATATTTTTAAAGGATTATTTGTGTATACCCCCCTAGAGATTTTCAGATGTATCGGTTTCGTTGGGTTCTGGCAGGATTTGAATGCCCTTGCTAATAGTGTGTGAGGTTTATTCGCATTGATATAGAAATTGTGTTGTGATCTCTTGATGGTTTTATCCGCTGTTTCAGTAAGGAATAGATCAAATTCCAATTTAGCTTTGTCAAGATTTATTTTAGATAAAGAAGAAGGGTTATTTTGGAATGCTGTGTGACATTTATTGAAATTTGTTTCTAAAGTCTGACAAAGGATTTTCCGCTCTCTGTTGAATATGTTTGCTTGCTGTAGACATATGCCACAGAGAACAGGTTTGTGTGCTTCCCATAATGTAGTCGGAGAGACGTCAGGTGTGGAGTTATATTTTATATAATCTTTGAGCGCAATTTCAATATTATTTTTATGAGCTGCATTTTTGAGTAGGAAATCTCTTAATATCCATGTTGGATCTTTTTTTTTTGGAATTATAGAGGCAACAGTAATGTAAAGCGCACTATGATCGGACCATGGGATGGGAATAATTTTTGTAGATATAATTTCTGGAATTAGCCCTATGGACAAAAATATATGGTCTATCCTAGAGAATGAGCGATGAGGGAACGAGTAATGTGTGTATTGTCTCTTGGTTGGATTCAATTCTCTCCAAGTATCTACTAGGTTATGTTTTGTAATTCGTTTTGATAAGAGTTGTTTGTCTGCTGTATGTGACTGTGGGATTGGTAATTTATCCAAAAATGGAAATATGGTCTGATTAGAATCTCCACATAGAATTGTAGTACCTATTTTGTGGTGTTCTATAGTTTGAAATAAATGAGAAAGAAAAGAAATAGGATTTTTTTTAGGAGCGTAGTATGATGTAATGGTGATAGCGGTATCAAGTAGGTGCCCTTTAAGAATCAAGTAACAACCTTCTGGATCCTTGATTTCCTTCATTAGTGAAAATGGTGTATTGTGATGGAAAGCTATAAGCACGCCTCGTTTTTTAGAGGAGGCCGAAGCTGTGTATACTTGGGGGTAGTCTTTACTGAGAAATTTGGGAGTGGATTGTGACGCAAAATGAGTCTCTTGGAGGCAAACTATATGTGCTTTTTTGGATGAAAATGTGCGGAAGGCTTTAGTGCGTTTGTGTGGAACGTTTAGTCCCTGAGTATTTAATGATATGATGTTTAATGGGGCCATGGAGTTGGGAAAAGTAAATATATGTTGGTGTTTATGTTAGAACGTGTGTCATATAAGAAATTATTTGTCTCCAGAGTATAGGGGTGGAGGGAGGGAGGGGAAAGGAGATAATGACTGAAAAAGAAAATACAATTAATATACAATATTGAAATATATCTTAACATATCTATGTTCTTAATGTGTCCGTTGGGAGGAGAACAACTCTCCCTCCAAGGGTACATGAGCCACTGTCAACTGCCCGGTGTACACCGAGCTGCTGAAGGTAGCAGGAGAGGGTGCAAGGAACTTCCCTGCAGGACACCAAGAGCCAATCATATAATTTCATTTTTCAAGCAAAAAATAAAAATGTAAGATTAAGGCAACCTCAGAGATAAAGAAGAGAAGAGAGAGAAAAAAAAACAGTTATAATAAGGTGCCTAAATTATTAGGAACATTTCTTAACCACTTTCAGACCGGACCATTTTGCTGGTAAATGACCAAAGGTCTTTTTACACTTTGGCACTGCGCTGCTTTAACTGGTAATTGCGCGGTCATGCAATGTTGTACCCAAACAAAATTTGCGTCCTTTTCTTCCCACAAATAGAGCTTTCTTTTGATGGTATTTGATTGCCTCTGCGATTTTTATTTTTTGCGATATAAACGTAAAAAGACCGCAAATTTTGAAAAAAAATGATATTTTCTACTTTTTGTTATTAGAAAAATCCAATAAACTCAATTTTAGTCATACATTTAGGCCAAAATGTATTCAGCCACATGTCTTTGGTAAAAAAAAAGTCAATAATTGTATATTTATTGGTTTGCGCAAAAGTTGTCACATCTACAAACTAAGGTACGTTTTCTGGAATTTACGCAGCTTTTAGTTTACGACTGCCTATCTCATTTCTTGAGGTGCTAAAATGGCAGGGCAGTACAAAACCCCCCCAAATGACCCCATTTTGGAAAGTAGACCCCCTAAGGAAATTGATAAGAGGCATGTTGAGCCCATTGAATATTTTATTTTTTTGCCTCAAGCGATTGAATAATGACAAAAAAAATTTTTTTTTTTTTTTTTACACAAAGTTGTCACTAAATGATATATTGCTCACACATGCTATAGGCATATGTGAAATGACACCCCAAAATAAATTCTGCTGCTTCTCCTGAGTATGGGGGTACCACATATGTGGGACTTTTTGGGAGCCTAGCCGCGTACGGGGCCCCGAAAACCAAGCACCGCCTTCTGGCTTTCTAAGGGCGTAAATTTCTGAGTTCACTTCTCACTACCTATTACAGTTTTGAAGGCCATAAAATGCCAAGATGGCACAAAACCCCCACAAATGACCCCATTTTAGAAAGTAGACACCCCAAGCTATTTGCTGAGAGGCATGTTGAGTCCATGGAATATTTTATATTTTGCCACAAGTTGCGGGAAAATTACAAACTTTTTTTTTTTTTTTTTCACAAAGTTGTCACTAAATGATATATTGCTCACGCATGCCATGGGCATATGTGAAATGACACCCCAAAATAAATTCTGCTGCTTCTCCTGAGTACGGGGATACCACATATGTGGGACTTTTTGGGAGCCTAGCCACGTACGGGGCCCCGAAAACCAAGCACCGCCTTCAGGCTTTCTAAGGGCGTTACAGTTTTGAAGGCCATAAAATGCCAAGATGGCACAAACCCCCCCCCAAATGACCCCATTTTGGAAAGTAGACACCCCTAAATTTAGGGGTACACTAGTGAGACTAGGTAATAAATGGCGGGTGCCCTGAAACTATAAAAAAATAACTAACCAACCAGCGTCACCTGTAACAGTTATATGGTGATCACTGGTGAAAGGGTTAACTAGGGGGCAATCAGGGGGCTTTATGCGGTAGTATATGGGGGTCCCTGGCGCTATAAAAAGCTGCGGCGAACCTAAATACCTACCTGCCTAACTAGCGTCACCTGTGACACTAATACAGCGATCAGAAAAACGATCGCTTATTAGGCTGGGTTCACACTGGAGCGATGCGGGAACGCCACGAATGCGCGGCGGGTTCCCGCATCGCATGCCTCCCGGCGGCAGTTCACACTGCCCTATGCGAACTGCTGGGAGTGTCAGTGTGTAGAGTGTTGGTGCAACTCACCGATCCGCTCTCCTCCGTGTCGGAACGAAAAATACCGACACGGAGGAGAGAATGCATCACTTCCTCTCCTGTGTTTACATTACAGGAGAGGAAGTGATGTCACGGGGGATTTCTATTCGTCGGGAGCGATCGCGAGGGGGTGGCCATGAACGAATGGCCGCCCCCTCGTCCGGGATCGCTCCCGCACGAATACCGACCGCCGCAGGCACCGGGCGGGGGCCCGATTGGGCCCCTGACCCGCGGGAAGGCATGGACGTACATGTACGCCCATATGCCTGCCCGTGCCATGCTGTCGACGTACATCGTCGTGCGGCGGTCGGGAAGTGGTTAAATAAGATTATGATAAAAATATTGATTGGAAGTCAAAGAAAAAACTCGGCAGTAGCCATTCTGTTGAAAAGGCAAGATAGTAGCCTCAGTACAGGTGTTTATCAGTCCATAGTGTCAGCCAGATCTGGATCTGGAGGTGGAGATTGTATGCGACTTCTTTTCTGTGGATTGTAGTCTTCTTCTCTTCTGGAAGCAGAGGAGGGATTATCAGCATATGAGGATGATTTTTGGCGAGTGACCGCAGCATCTCTTGATGTGTTTATCATCCCTAGTTTCTGTAAAGTAATTTGCAGGTCCTTAGCTGTTCGGCACATATATTTGCGACTTTGGAAAGTAAAACGCACTGAGAAAGGAAAGCCCCATTGGTAGATTATGTCATTTCGCTGTAATATTTACAGTAGTGGTTTCAGGGTTCTTCTTTTGTTGATTGTGATTTGTGAGAGGTGTGTGAATAATTGATATTTATGACCCTGGAAAATTAGGGGATCTTTATTTCTAGCTGTATTTAGCAGTAGTTCCTTAGTGCGGTAGAAATGCAATTTTGCGATAATGTCACGGGGAGGACCATCTGTTTTCTTTAGTGCTAGGGCTCTATGAACCCGGTCCATTTCAAGACGCTCTAGTGGGATAGCTGGTTGTAATTCTTGAAAAAGTGCAGTAATAGCACCGTTTAAATCAGTCACAGATTCGGGTATTCCTCTAATACGTATATTGGAGCGTCTTGCACGATTTTCGAAATCCTACAATTTGGATTGTAATATGTCATTTTCCTCTTTAAGAAAATCAATTTCTGAGGCAATGTTAGATGTATAATTTTCCAGAACGTCTGCTCTAATTTCCAGTGCTGATGTACGCTGACCAAGCTCTCTAATTTCTTTAGTAAGTTTTGTGGTGATAGTATCTGCAGTGGATTTTATTGATTTTTGAAGTAGATTTTCTATTGGTTTCAGTGTTACAGGAGGGGATAAGTCTTTTTGTGTGGAAAGTTCTAAATTCTCCAGAACTGACATATTTTTCTCAGGTATTTGGTTAGAGAGACTATGTGCCTTTAATGAGAGAACATCTTTATGTAAAGCAGCAGAAGGGGCTGTCTGTTTGTTCTCCTCACTGTGTCTCCCCTCAGAGGGGGTGGGTTTCAGTGCCATACTGCTGTATGTGTGAGGCGGCGCTTTCTTGTTAATTTTCTGCCTCATGAGTCTCCTCTGACCCCCCCCAAATGTTACCTATGTAAGGTAGGGATATTTATCTACCGTTTGGTATGATATATTTGCGGAGGGTCAAGTTACCTCCGCCGTTATATGGCTCCGTTGTCCTGCTGAGAATGGAGCTCTAAGCCAGCATTACCTCTCGGCTTAAATTATTATTTTTTTGATGCTGCAGATGGTGGGCTTTTTGTCCATATATTTTGGTAATTGATATAAAGTGTGGCGCTACATCCAATAATTGTGAGATATTATAAAATTAATAACATCTATACTAATATATAAAGTATCTAATCTAAACTAAACAAAACATATATTCATTTTATGATATCTGACAATTATTGGACTTTATTTAAATTACCAATTTGTATATGTGAGGACACGAGGTGTGATCTGTGAACATTGTACATTGCACTACAACACTTTAGGATTGTGAAAGTATACATTTTTTTACACTGAATGTGTATATGTATATATATATATATATATATATATATATATATATATATATATATATATATATATATATATATATATATATATTGTGAGGGGTTAGCTCGGCAGCGGGTGTGTGTGACCCCCTGGATGGGTTCACAACACAAAATCAGGCACAGCAGACAGCGTTTGTAGGTGGAAATAACAAAAGGTGCGGTTTATTTATGCTACATGCAGTGAAAAATATAACAGCCAAACAAAAGAACATGAAAATAAATCCTGGTCAGCTTGACCTCTAATTACACACATAGATTCCCTGTCTAACAACTGAGTGCAGCCTTGTGCTGCACCAGTCCCTGTCTCTGTCTCTGTTGTAGAGGTTTGCCACACAGGCGTTAACTCACCGCACAGAACAGGTGTTACACTCCCCAGTCTATACAAACACAAAACTGGTTCCAGGATGGAGCATCTCCCTAAGCATGCTGGGGTTTTTTGTAGAGGTCTTAAAGAGCCCACTTACTTCAGCTGGGCTCATTAACTCTTCCCCTATAGGACTCCCAGCACTCCCCTCTAGTTGTACAAGTCCGCATAAAGCCTGAATCTAGGGCATACATATTTCCCATCCTGGATACAACCAGGTGATTTTACCTGCCTGCTGCCACAATATATATATATATATATATATTGTAATATTGGGGTGATTAAGCTCAATTGGTAGATGCGCGTTTTAGTCTACATCAGGCAGGCGTTTTATGGTTAAGGGCCTGGTAGCCCACGTTTATTATAAGAAAACAAAATATTTAGTTCATCCAGTAATCCCACGCAGGGGTTTAAATTCATTCAGCACACAAATGAACATACCAAGCCACCTGGCTCTCAATTGTCAACAGTTCCTCTGCTTGCTCCCAACAGATTTGTCAACTCTTTCCAGCCCCCTGGACTCACCGACTTCCTTAGTCTTCCTGACTCTCAAGGTTGTCAGCCTTTCCCAGTCCCTTACACGGACTACAGTCTCCCACAGGGCAAACCACTCTTCAGCCAGCAGCAAGCTGTTCACACTCCTCCACCTTCCACACCAACAGCCCTTCATTTATATGGCTTATATGCAGCTGGGCACACACCCTGCTCGTTAACATCAAGACCCAGACACAGGGCTGGAGATATGCAAACTCTGTGTCTGCGTCTCGTTTTCCTCCAATTTCATAGGGACAGAGCCTCGCTCTGTCACATATCCCCCCCCTTTGTTTCGATCCGGAGGGAGGAACACCAGCACCCATCATGATGGTTGGGACACCTCTGTGCTGGCTGTCAGCCACGTAGGCCCAACCTTTTTTCCGGGTGCGCTTCCAGGAACATTCCCCCCTGGATCTTAACAGGTTCCTATATTTTCCTATACTCAGCCTTCCTCTTCTTTTGGGGTCCCTGGGCTTATTCACTTTTCTTGGGGGAACTCTGCCTTCCTTGAGCCCTCCTTTCAACTTACAAATACCCATTTTACCCTTCACCATCGGTATTTCAGGTTCAAAACAGTTTCTCTTGTTACCCATGGCAACCAAATCATTGTTTGCAGAATGAACTCTTAACAGATCACAGCTTTCCGTATCATCAGTGCTTTCCAAATCAGTGTTTGTTAGAAGAAGACCCGAGGAGGGACTACATCCGACGGGACCATAGCACAGCTCCACCTCACCCGTTGTCCAACACTCCATGGGTACCTGTTCTAACAACCTACCCTGACCCAAGCATAAACCATTTTTTCCAGGTGTACACATTACATTGTTACAGCAACCAACATTAACACTTTCTCCCATAGTATCTCCGGGCACCTTAACTTGTACCCCTGGGCCAGTGACAGAAAGCATCTCTGCTACTGCTGAGTCCATTCTGGGCCCTTCCTTCTCACGAGGCCTAGCGGGTAAGGCAGTATCTGCGCCCTCTACTGACCACTGCTCCGCCGCACCTCGGACCACACCAGCAGAGATGTTTCTAGTCACCGCATCAGACGGAGAGACCTCTGATATCTCAAGCAGTTCTCTCGCGTGCCTTCCATACCAATCAATAACTAGAAGTACGCTTACAGAGAATCTGTAGATCCTGTGCCAAATGGGTAACCATTGGTCCCACCAATTCCACTGTTGGTCAAGGTTTCCCAGCACTGCCTGTACCACCTGGCTCCACCCATTGGTGCTACGCAGCACCACCTGGTCCAACTGCGGCGGAGATACCCAAGTATACAGTAAGTTCATCTTTACCAACTCTAGCATTTCTAGTAAAGTTTCTGTCATCTCTAAACATCCCATGTCTAAACCCCAGAACTTTCTAGGGTCTTCTACCCTGTCCAAGACATGGAGGGGCTCAGCGACTGCAGGTTGAGAGGGTGAGACATTTGAAGAGACCTCATCCTCCTTGGAGGTACCCATCATCACAGCTTGTTGCTCCCCTGGAGAGCTGTTAGACACATGTCTCACACTTATCCCTTCTGCACCAGTGTTGGTGAGCCTCTGCAGGTCATTACAAGTCACACTATCACTTTGATACTCAATATCATTTAGCTGTGGGGCTGTGGACAACACATCTGCGATGCCAGTGCCCTGAACTGTTTCTTCAGAGGGGAGGGCAGCAACCTTTGCAAGGACCAAGGCGCCCTCAACCACCGACGGCTCTGCGATCCCCCTGTCTGGCATAGCAGTTGTGTCCACACCCTTGTTACTTAAGCTAGCCTTAGCCAGCATGGCTAGCAATTGTTTGGCCCAGCTTTCCCAGTCCATTGTGGTTCCACCATGGGTGTTCCACAGCGTTGCATCACCTGCTGTAGAAAGCCGCACAGAACCCTGGGATTCATTAGCTTTAACTGCACATTCGTCATTTCTATATACAT
Source organism: Lithobates pipiens (assembly GCF_037356315.1). NCBI lineage: Eukaryota > Metazoa > Chordata > Amphibia > Anura > Ranidae > Lithobates > Lithobates pipiens. The sequence goes on from NW_027507903.1 coordinate 639,788,641, forward strand.
CATTTTGTAACACCACACTTTTATCAACGTTGCATTGGGGTGATGCTTTGTCACCTAAAGCTTGGTGCAGCACACCATTCTGAACACCTTTTTCTGGTGGCATTACAGACACATCCAGCTTTGTACACTCAGCTTTTGCAGGCTGAATTAACCCCTTGCCCACTGGGCTACCTGTAGGGTTGTGGGGCTGCGCCCACACGCTCTCACTGTGTGAATTAGTCCCCCCTTGTTCCACCAGCATAGCACCAGAGCCATCCTGGGCAGCCTCTGACTCCAACACATGGAGTTCCCATGAGACTTCCATGGACAATCCTGTGCCTCTGCCTGTCATGGGAGATCTCCTACTCTCATCACTGGTAGTGAACACATTACCAACCTCACTCTCAGATATGACATTACAAGAAATACATGTTTCAATGTCATTACACTCATCACGTTTAGCAATAGTATCACTTTTGTTAGTACGATCATTAGCATTCTCATTACATGTAGACACAACTGCCGTTTTTGTGGTTTGTTTATGAGCCACCATAACCTCTGAGCGACTCTTCACAGCACCCGTTCTTTGTAAAGGGGCACTTTTGCCTATTTGGGCAGCTCCATAGCTGACCTGGGAAACTCTCTGCTCCAACACTGCAAGCTTCTTGGAAGTTTCCCTGGGCAACCCTGCAGCAGCTGTCACTAGGGAACATGGTACCAGCACTGTTTTGGTCACCCCTAGCTCAATTTTCCCAGCCATCTGCTGGATCATAGCAGGCATATGCAGAGTCCCCATGTCCTTTTCAGTCTTTAGCCCTGCGTCTAGTTGGGCTTTACGCTGTGCCTCCCCACTGCTCTGGGTAGCACAATGCAGAAAGTCTATGTCCATTTGTACTGCGGATCTCCCCACTGGACATACTCCCACTTCACTGGATTCAGCATCATAAACTGAAACAGTCTTACCAGTTCCTGCAGCTGATGTCATAGCCTTCACTTGAGTGCGTTGTCTCACTGGTGTGGTGTCTCCATAGGCTGACTCCCCCATGTGGCCCTGGAGCAAAACTGCAGCCTTTCTGGACCCACTGACGCCCCCTGTAGGTAACACAAGATCCTTGTTGCTAGGGGTAACTGCAGACTTGCACTCCAAAGCTGGTTGGCTATACCTCATGCAGGATTCAGGCTGATATACTCTCCTTTCTGGACTGACCCCTTTGCCTAAGTGGCCATGACAGAAAACCTTACGTTTCTCTGGATTTCCAATTCCTAGGACTTCCGGCGACACTTCTCCCATCCTGGAGCATTGCTGGCGGCCCATGATACGATGGAACTCTCCTCTAAGAAGGATTTCCTCTTTAAACTTGCGATAGTCATCCTGGTCCCCATCCATCAAATGGTAAACCGACCGGAACTCTATCCGCAATAAGGTTTGCAGCAGTTTTGGCCACCGGTCCCTAGGCCATTTTCTCTTTACAGCAACTTTTTCAAATCTTACAAGGAAGTCTCCCACCTCCTCTGTAGGCAGCATGGGTTGCACATAGTCAGAGGCCAAGATCTCAGCCCCTTGCAGTGCACCCCACTCTTTGCGATTCCGCTTGAACCATGCATTCACTGTCTCACAAATCACTGGCCCCTTTTGACTGGCCCTACAAGGTGGAGACATCTTCCCAGGCCATGCTGAGCTCACATCCTCTTTAACTTGATTAAACATGAACTTCTTGCTTTTTGACTGCCTCATCCTTGCAATCACATGCACACAGCAGCTTGTAACAGTTCTCAGCAGAGAAAGGAAAAAAAAAAAAAAATCTGATGTTTGATTCTTCCTTCACAGGTACACAACCTGCATGCAACACAGTCCATCAAATAAACGCATACGCAATGCTGTTCGCCTGGCTGCCACACACAGCTAGCAGTAGTTCCTGATGCGACTCACCATGGAGCAAGGACCCGGATTCCACCGTCTACATGCCCGCATTCGAACACCACTTGTAATATTGGGGTGATTAAGCTCAATTGGTAGATGCGCGTTTTAGTCTACATCAGGCAGGCGTTTTATGGTTAAGGGCCTGGTAGCCCACGTTTATTATAAGAAAACAAAATATTTAGTTCATCCAGTAATCCCACGCAGGGGTTTAAATTCATTCAGCACACAAATGAACATACCAAGCCACCTGGCTCTCAATTGTCAACAGTTCCTCTGCTTGCTCCCAACAGATTTGTCAACTCTTTCCAGCCCCCTGGACTCACCGACTTCCTTAGTCTTCCTGACTCTCAAGGTTGTCAGCCTTTCCCAGTCCCTTACACGGACTACAGTCTCCCACAGGGCAAACCACTCTTCAGCCAGCAGCAAGCTGTTCACACTCCTCCACCTTCCACACCAACAGCCCTTCATTTATATGGCTTATATGCAGCTGGGCACACACCCTGCTCGTTAACATCAAGACCCAGACACAGGGCTGGAGATATGCAAACTCTGTGTCTGCGTCTCGTTTTCCTCCAATTTCATAGGGACAGAGCCTCGCTCTGTCACAATATATATATATATATATATATATATATATATATATATATATATATATATATATATTGTGGGCTTTATATGAACTCTGATCTACTGGATACATTAACTTACACAATTTTAAACTTTATTTATAGTGATTAGATGAATTAGAATTTTTACACACCATGCACATTCATTTCTGATATAGCTTTTTATTTTATTTTTTCCGCATATAGATATAGATTAGATAGATAGATACAGTATATATTTATTAAATACTTGAACTTATGTTTTTTTTTTATTTTTATTGTATAGTCTTTGGATGAATTTGAACATTTCCATACCTTATACATGATTTTGGATGTTTATTTTGCCCATGACGACTTTTATATGAGTTGATTTTTCACTTGTTGGTCTTAGAACGCAGTCAGTAATTTAGATTCTTCACTTTTTGACATTTATAGCCTTTACTGATTGTAGGTGTTGAGTATTAGGCGTTAGGTGTGTAGTGTTCTTTGGAATATTGTGGTTTCCTGATGAAGCAACAAGTGAAACATGTTGAAACTACCAATTCAGAGTAACACTTGCTAAACACTTGCTAGACACCTTAACTCTGTATACGAACAAGTGTCATTTTTTTTGTAATTATTTTTCACTGTTTTAAACTAGCATCCTTATTTTGTATTTTTTTTTGTATAATATAAATTTAATTTATTATAAAAGATATGTTATCTTGTTGAAGAATATGAATTATTCGTATGATATTCTGTAAACTTTTATTGGTGAGAAAATAGAAGGTCCTTCCAATTCTTGTGTGAAAATTCAAAATAAATTCAATAATAACATAGCATAAGATTACAAGATCAATATAAAATATAAAATAATGTAAACAAATGTAGTTATGTACTTGAGATAAATATTGTGTGTGTGTATAATCATGTGTGTGTAGCTGTGGGCAGATGTCTGTCTAGCTTCTTGTCTCATGTAAGTGTGTCTGTGTGTGTGCAGCAGCTCATCGTGACCCTAAGCCCTTGTACACATGGTCGGAGATTCCGTCGGAATGTGTCCGATCAGACCATTTTGTCGGATATTCCGACTGTGTGTGGTCTCCATCGGACTGTTTCCGTCGGAGTATCCGACGGACCAAGTTTTCCAACTTGTTGGTAAAATTTTCTGACAAAATGCTCCGATTGGACTCCGATCATGTGTAGAGAATTCCGATCGGACAAAGTGCCACGCATGCTCAGATCAAATTCCTACACCAAAGCTATTGGCTACTAGCGTGAATGCAGTCCCGTCGTAATAAAATAACATCATCACGTCGGATTTTCCGACAACTTTGTCCGACCGTGTGTATGCAACAGTTTCGGACAAAATCCGACGGACAAAATCCGACGGATTTGGTTGTCGGAATGTCCGACCGTATGTACAAGGGCTTAGAGAGCCCTATAGAAAACATTTGTTCTCACATAAGAGCAGCTACAACCCTCCACCTTCTCCTAAAATGGTCTGGTTTAAGTTACTTCTGTTGGGCTCTGTTGTCCCTCTATAAGTCCTAAAGTAAAAAGGATAAAGAATATGTGTGTTCAAGGATGACAATTCAGCATATCAGTTTCAGCACACAACATAAGTAATATAAAAAAATCACATCTTTATTACAAAGCATTAAAAATTGTACAAGCAATAAAAAAACACAAGGCCAAAGTGATATTAGTATTTCCTACACGTTCCGTGCTCCCATCTGCTTCTTCAGGGTTTGACAGAATGTCTAACATTAAGGATGAGCCAAACACCCCCCCCCCCCCCCCCGGTTTGGTTTGCATTAGAACATGTGAACAGGAAAAAAATTTGTTCGAACATGCAAACACAATTAAAGTCTATGGGACACGAACGTGAAAAATCAAAACAGCTAATTTTAATGGTTAATGTGCAAATTATTGTCATAAAAAGTGTTTAGGGATCCGGGTTCTGCCCCAGGGGACATGTATCAATGCAAATTTTTTTAAAAACTAACACTTTTGTGGGAGCAGTGATTTTAATAATGCTTAAAGTGAACCAATAAATGAAATATTCCTTTACATTTTCTACCTGGGGGTGTCTATAGTATGCCTGTAAAGTGGCACATTTTCCTCATGTTTAGAACAGTCCCTGCACAAAATGACATTTCTAAAGGAAAAAAAAGTAATTTAAAACTACTCTCAGCTATAATGAATGGTCGGGTCTTGGCAATACAGATAAAAGTCATTGAAAAAAAGGGCATGGGATCCCCTCAGTCCATTACCAGGCCCTTTGAGTCTGGTATGAATATTAAGGGCACCCTGAACCAAAATTTAAAAAAAATGCATGGGGGTATCCCCAAATTCCATACCAGCCCCTTCAGGTCTGGTATGGATGGTAAGGGGAACCCTGCGCCAATTTTTTTTTTAAATGGCATAGGGGTCCCCCTCCAAATCCATACCAGACCCTTCAGGTCTGTTATGGATTTTAATGGGAACCCCGTGCCAAAATGAAAAAAAAATGGCATGGGGGTCCCCCCAAAAATCCATACCAGACCCTTATCTGAGCATCCAACCTGGCAGGCCACAGGAAAAGAGGGGTAATGAGAGAGCGGCCAGCTCCTGAACCATACCAGGCCACATGCCCTCAACATGGGGAGGGTGCTTTGGGGTAGCCCCCAAAGCACTTTGTCCCCATGTTGATGGAGACAAGGGTCTCATGCCCACAACCTTTCCCGGTGGTTGTGGGGGTCTGCAGGCGGGGCCTTATCGGAATCTGGAAGCCTCCTTTAACAAGGGGACCCCCAGATCCTGGCCTCCCCCTGTTGGAACTGGTAAGGGGGTACAAATGTAACTCTGCCATTTCACAAAAAAGTGTCAAAATGTTAAAAAACACAAGACACATCTTGGGACAAGTCCTTTATTAAAAAAATAAAAGAATAAAAATGTCCCACAAAGTGCATTCACCTTCTTCTTTCACTCCACCGACAGACCAGAAAAAATAAATAAAAAAGATCCGCCTCCAGGGGGGGGGGACCCGCCATATGACGCTTCAGCACAATGACAGTTCTTTTATAACTGAGGGTGGTGCCACACGGTGACATACCTGGGTGACCCGCCCCCTCGGACGCACGGAGACTTCCCAAATGGCTTCCCTGTAGCGTCAGAGGGGGGCAGGCCACCCGTTTATGTACCCAGGTGACCCCAATCCCCTCTGAAGTATGGGGACTCCCCAATGGCTTCCCTGTGTCGTCAGAGGTGGGGACACCTGGGTAAGTAGTGATCAATGTAGGTTTTTTTTAATAGTAGTGACGGGGGGGGGGGCGGAGACGGAGACACAGGGAACTGACCGGCAGGAAGGAGGGGGTGAGGGGGAGAGAGGAAAGCAGAGCAGGGCATCTACGTATGACAGACGGATGGACGCTGACACTGGTCAGGGCTGAGCAGTCCTGGTTATCATGGTCAGTACAGAGAGGGGGATACAGGAAGTGGCAGATTCAGGGAGGTTTTTTTAGAGTTTAGAGGAGGGCAGATTACATAGCACAAGCACTGTGCTGTTTAATAGACATGTGCGATTAGTTTCGTACGAAACAAAAATTCGTACAAATTTCCCAAAATCCGAAATACAAATTTTTTTATGCATACGAATTCCGTACGAAACATTTACAAATTTCGGAACCAAATTCATAATGAAAATTCGTAAACTAAAAGTTAACAAACCTTAAAGTTTAAAATCCAGGAAGTCAGCACAGGGATGGTGGGAACCCTATGGGAATTTCTATGCTTACCAATTTCATACGAAATACAAAATTTCTTTAATGAATTTCGGAATTTCAGATCCAAATTGACAGAAACATGACTGGTGTTTTGTTCACCATCAGAGGAAGTCAGCACAGCACAGGCATGGTGGGAACCCCTCATAATGGACACAGCAGGTGTACAGCACTGGGAACTCAGTATAGGGATGGTGGGAACCCCTCATAATGATAAATTCATCATAACAAACATTCTTAATTGTTACAAAAATTTAACAAACCTAAAAGTAAAAAACCCAGGAAGTCAGCACAGCACAGGGATGGTGAGAACCCCTCATAATGATAAATTCATCATAACGAACGTTCGTTATTCTAACAAAAAGTTTACGAATCTAACGAAAATTCATATTTTGTACGAATCCGAATTGAATTTCGTACACGAATTACAAAATAAATGTTTTGTTTTTTTTCATATAGAACGAAACGGAATGAAACGAAACAAATTTTGTCTACTGTTTAATCTGCTTTTTTTGGAGGGTTAACAAACACTTTAACACCAAAGCAGCTGAAACTGATTAACAACCCCCCCTCCGCTACTTAACTGACCAGATCAATATCTCAGAAGTTTAATTGCCTTAATGCTATACTCTGATTAAAAAGTGCTCCTTGAATTTCTTTTTTTGAGCAGTGTATATTTGAGAATGAATTAATCCTAATGGTCTATCTCATTTTTTGAGACCCAAAAATGTCACCAGTGCAGTAAAATGTCATCCTATGACTGATGTGGTGGTGATCAGGGACACTGACTGGTGACAGAATGTTAAAAATAAAACAAAATAATAATAATATTTTTTTTAAATATTTGTTTACATTTTTTACATTTTTTTTACATATTTTGATTAGAGTAGTTGAGTGTAACACTGCACTACTCTGGGGGGTGATCAGAGACTTTGTTTGCTGCTACCATGAATATCGTTGTAACAGCAAAGTTTTCCACCATCATAAATTGGTGAACCATTCATGACAGCTGTGATCACTAGTAATCTGTGATTGGCTACAGACTTATCACATGGTACAGTGTGATTTGATTGGCCCATGTACCATGTGATAGCTTTGGACCATTTACAGCATAGGAAACACAGCTGTTATGAATTCATTCATAACAGCTTTGCTGACATTGTGATTACATAGTGATCACATGATCCCCAACCCCAAGTACTGGGATCCGCAATCCACTGGACAGTTGTGAGGGGGCGCTCAGCATCCTCCTAAACCCAGAGAAGGTACCTTACATACATGTATATTACGGTGTCCATACGTGATGCCACCCTGCTGGTGTATTTATTTACTATTGTCATTTTCTTTCTGCAAATTAGTATTTCATATACAACTTTATTATTAGAAAAATGGATGAAGTGAAGGCCAAAAGGCAGCACATCCAAATAATTCATTAACAATTCAAGCAGTACAGATTGGGATTTTTAAATAAAAAAAAATTTTATTGTACAAAAACAATACCAAATAAGGATGCTGGTTTATAATAGTGGGAAACAGTCACTAAAAAAATAGTACACGTGTTTGTATACGGATTCAAGGTGCCTTCAACATGTTCAGTGAGTGTTACTCTGAGCGGTGGTTTCAGCATCGTTGCTCCATCAGCACCCCAATCCAGCCAATGGGGGAGGAGCAGAATGCGGACTGCAGGAGGAGATAGGGAAGTATATTGATAATGTCAAAATATTCCAAAAATAATATTCTTTTGAAAATGTATATCAGCCTCAAATACCCACATTGGCTGGATTGGGGATTTTTCTCCTTTGGAGGCCCAGGGTGGTGCTGGAGATGCCCATGATTTTAGGCAGATGGGTTACGTGTTACTTACTGTGCATTACAAATACAAATGATGAAAGAACTGTGTATGGATAATCTCATTTAATAGTGTTCTTTACTGTGTAGTGTTCTTTGGAATATTGTGGTTTCCTGCCAAAGCAACGAGTGAAACATGTTGAAACCACCACTCAGATTAACACTTTGAAGCTATATACAAGTGTATTATTTTTTGTGATTATTTTTCATTATTTTAAACCAGCATCCTTATTTGGTATTATTTTTTGTATAATAAAATTGTAATTCAATATAAAAAAAATAATGTTAAAGAATATTAATTATTCTTATGATATTCTGTAAACTTTTATTAGTAAGAAAAACTCAAAATAGAAAGCCTCTCCAATTTTTGTGTAAAAATTCTAAATAAATATAAGATAATAAAGTAGCATAAGATTACAAGGAATCTATTACTATAACATGTAAAAAAATTTAGTTATATACTTTTTTTTTCACAATATTTTTTATTGAAAATAATTTTAGTTAACAGAACAAGAATAATACATACATCAGAAAATGATTTGACAAGAAAAAAAGAAAAATATACAACATGTAGCAGTCGACTGCGGAATTGGACAAGTAACTCAGCATCAGCATTGTTAACAGTAGCATTAAAGTAGAATGGAACATTATCTAGTATAAGTGCACTACAACATTTTATACTTAGGAGTGTGGATGTTCCAACATATGCAATAGGGGGAGAGAGGGAGGACAGGAAGAGGGGAAACAGAAAGAAGAGAGAGAAGGGTAAGCAAAGGAGGATGGAGAAGATTGGTAGATAGTTGTTTGGGTAAGTATCCGATGGACCTTTTTTCTAAATAGGCATGTCACAAAGGGATCAATCAGTAACATACATTGCATCGAAAGGGAAAATTACTAAATTATAATAAATAGTCTTCAAATTAGTTATGCAGGGAGATTCATGTAGGGAACTGTTCCAACCAAATTTTCCAAAGCCGTATGGCCTTTCCCTCCAACCCCCGCTTCCGGGCGAGGAGGATTTCATATGTGGAAGTAGTTTGAAGAACATGGTATAAATCGGATATATTTGGCGCTACAGCACTTTTCCACTGTTTTGTTATAAGTGATTTAGCAGCCAAGAGTATATGGATAACCACGGTGCGGAGATCGGGAGGGAAAAGCTCTATACCCAAGTTTAGAAGAGCAAGACTTATATTAGGGGGGGGGGGGGTGAGTATCCCAGTGGTTGAGGAGATCAAACGAAACACTGAATTCCAGTAACTATTCAGATTTTTGCAAGACCATAAGATGTGCTTAAGGTTACCTATTTCGCCACAACCTCTCCAACATTGTTGTGAGTGATCGTGGGAGAACTTACTTAGGCGGTAAGGTGTCAGATACCATCTCAGGACAATTTTTTGATGGAGTTCCCAGTGAGTGATATGTTACCGGCCTCAAAATGTGAATTAAGAGAGCCGATGATTGTAGACGTGATGAGATAAGGTGATCAGCTTGGCGTGGACTGCAAAGAATCACACAAACAGCATGAGATATGACCACTGACTTTATGGCTGGAAGTAGTTTTATTTTTACATAACAATACATCTTTTACATTTTTATAGTCACATGTTTATAACCATTAACAATATATATAATACAGATTTTAACTAAAGTATTTTAAAACGTAGTTATAACAATGAACATTACTAAATTTAATAACATATATATCCCTGTTATTCAGTGTTATAGATAATTATCTTTATCTCTCTGGTACACTTTAAGTGTGCAATAATCATACTAGCAATGCATTGCTTTAATACAAATATTTTCATGGTAGTACTCTTTTTTAACCACTAGATGGTGCACATTGCATGTCTGTATGATGCAATACATAAGCTTTACATACAATAGGTTTTTTTCTATATTAAATAACAGAAAACATGTGCTTCTATAAATCTATGCCATTTTCAATAAATCAGGTTTAAATATACCTATTTAGAAAGGTTTAGTGTTTATCATAGACATTTGTTCTGACTAATGCAGTATTTTCATGTTCTTATGCACTTTTCACTTGTTTCTGACACATGCTGTTCTAAACTTCTAATTACAGCAAAACTATAGCATAAAATCTGCTGAGACTTTTTCTGCATCTGCTCAAGATGTTTAGGAATCTTTCTATCACAGGTTAATACAGATTAGGAACAATTTAGAGTACATACCTGCAAAGAATCACACAAACAGCATGAGATATGACCACTGACTTTATGGCTGGAAGTAGTTTAATTTCCAGTCACATGGTGTGTGGCCTTATATAGACTCTGTTTGTGTACCTTCTCTGCCATCTACTGGTTATTAATAGAATAGAAGGGACATGTTTAGAAATATAAAAAAAAAATGAATATGTACTTTGCTTTGGGGTGTCTGTTTTGTGACCATATAAACCCCAGTCCGTCACACTCTCCCCTCCTTCAGTTAATGGCTCCCGACATTAAACTCAATTGGTATCTGAACACTATTTAGTGATTTAAATAACCCAAATAGGTACTTGTTGCCACCAAGGAGCTACGTTAACTACCTGGCATGTCATGGGAGTGGCTAGCATTGTAGGAGTTTGTATGGTGTGAATCTGATTTGGTATGTATCTTGGCTGACCTAGTGTGTCATATGTAAAGATCTCTTTAGGCTTAGGTTGTCTGGTAGATCTTCTGACAGGAGTTGAGTCTTCTCCATCAACATAATTTTCCATTTGCATATCTTGGTTCACAGGTAAGTCTTGACTTAATAAGGGTAATTCTGCAGTGTCTAGTCCCACCATGTCTGTAGCCCAGATTTGGTCGCCAACTACTGTTCCATCATTTTGTTCTTGTTCAAGATTGGGTGTGGTAGTTGTATTATAGAACTCTTCAGTAGAAACTCTTAATGGGATTTTCTGTACGTTTTGAGAGTTTGGTTGAGACACAACACAATCATGACTTTCTGTAGTCTCTGGTATATAAGGATAATACCATCTTTCTTCATCTGAACATTCCTCCTCCTGGTCCACATCCATTCTGGTATCCTTTCTGTTACTTGATTGTCTTTGTTTCATTGGTACTCTTGGAATGTGTCCTTCAATTGGTAGGTCATTTACTGGTAGTAAAAGATTTCTGTGCAGTACTCGAATAGTCTTTTTACCACTTTCAGGCTGAATTTTGTACACAGGCCCATCTTTGATTCTTTCTACCACTTTGTGTACTGATTCTTCCCAGTATGAACGAAGTTTACCAGGTCCTCCTCTTTCAGAGAGATTTCGTACTAAGACCTGATCACCCGGTTGAAGAGGTGCTCCTTTTATCTGTTTGTCATAGTACTTCTTCCCTTTAGCAGATGATTTTTTGCTATTCTCGGATGCGATTTTGTAAGCTTCTTGCATTCTAGATGCCCATTTCTGAGTAAATGTTGGTTGACTTTCTGATCCCTTTTCCAAATTTAGGTTGAGCATTAGGTCAATTGGCAAACGAGGAGATCTTCCATACAATAGAAAGAATGGCGAGTATCCTGTGGCTTCATGCCTGGTGCAATTATATGCATGAACCATATGTGGAAGATGTTCTTTCCAATCTGACTTTTTCTCTTCCTCTAAGGTGCGAAGCATCTGTAACAAAGTACGGTTCAGTCTCTCCACTGGGTTACCCTGTGGATGGTATGGAGTAGTTCTTGAATGAGAAATCCCTGCCAATCGTTGCAATGTCTGAAATAAGTTGTTTTCAAATTCTCTTCCTTGGTCATGGTGGAGTTTCTCTGGATAGCCAAAACGTGGTATGAAATCTTGAAAGATCTTTTCTGACGCCGTTTTTCCAGATTTGTTCTTAGTTGGATACGCTTGTGCAAAGCGTGTGAAATGGTCAACTATTACAAGTATATACTCATATCCTCCTTTGCTTTTCTCCAAGTGAAGATAATCAATGGATACTAACTCCAAAGGTGAACTGGTAGTAATCGAACCCATAGGTGCTCTTTCGGTGATATTTGGACGCTTTTGTTTGATGCAGCTGCACTTCTTCAGCACATATTCATCAATGTCTTTTTGCATAAATGGCCAGTAAAATCGTTCACGTGCTAGGTGGGTTACCTTGTCAGTACCAATGTGACCCATGTCATCATGAAGATTTCTTAAGACCAATGGTTTTAACTTTTCTGGTAGAACTAGCTGTTTTCGGGTTCCAGAGTGTCGGTAGAGGATTCCTTCATCGACTCTGAGTTTATTCCATTCATGTATCAAACGTCTTGTTTTGCTGGTCATACTCTCCTTTTCTTTGTGGTTTGGAATCCAGTCGTTCTCCTTAAGCCAGACCACTTCTCTAATGTTGGTATCGTCTTGTTGTAATGCTCTGATATTCTCCTGAGTCATTGGGCAGATTGTCTGTCCTTTCAGCAATTCTTCAGCCACATCACTTTCTGAGTGAAGAGTCAATGAAGCCACCCATAATGCCTCTTCTTCGTCAACAGCTTTGCTCCCTTGCCACATAGCTGACACAACCTCAGATGGTACAAGCTCTGTGTACTCACTCAGATTCTTCGTGAGTTCCACCGGAAATCGTGACAGTGTATCTGCGTCTGCATTCTGTTTACCTGGCCTGTACTTGATATCGAAGTGGAAATCAGCCAACTCGCCAACCCAGCGATGACCCACAGCATTCAGTCTGGCAGTACTCAATACATATGTCAATGGGTTGTTGTCTGTGTAAACGGTGAATGTTGGAGCGTAGTACAAGTAATCTCTGAATTTGTCACAGACTGCCCACTTGAGAGCTAAAAACTCAAGTTTACCAGAGTGAAGATGGTAATTGCGCTCTGCTGGAGTTAATGTTCTGGAGCCAAACCCAATAACACAAAGTTTTTCTCCTTGTCGTTGGTATAGTACAACACCTAGGCCTTCATTGGAAGCATCAGTGTGTAAGACGAAGGGTAAGTCAAAATCAGGGTATGCTAGAATTGGTGGATTGGTTAGCATGTCCACCAGTCTGGATACTACAGCTTGATGTTTGGGTGTCCATTGAATCAGTGTTTTAGATGGCACTTGTGCTTTGTTCCCGTTTTTCTTTATAGATTCCCTCCGATTGTTTTTGGGGATGGATGTAGCAGATTCTTTCTCAGTGTTCTCCAAAAGTTCATACAGTGGTTTAGCAAGTCGAGAGAAATCTTGAATGAAGGACCTGTAGTAGCTCAGGAATCCTAACAAAGATCTGACCCCTCCCACTGTTTTGGGTTCTTTCCTTTTCAAATGTAATACCGCTTCAAGATCTTTTGGGTAAATTTTTATGCCTTCTTCTGACACCATTCGTCCAAGGTATCGAATCTGTCGTTTAAAGAGTTCACACTTCTTCGGTCTAAGTTTGATACCATGCTCACGCATTCGACTAAGCACTTGCCTAATATCATTGACATGCTCCTGAAAAGTTTTGGAGTAACAAAGTACGTCATCCAAGTATGGAGAACAACATTTGTCTCTGATGCCCTCTAATACATTCTCCATGCATCTCTGAAAAGCTGCTGGGGCATTCGTTAATCCAAATGGAATACGGTTCCACTCCAGGAGTCCCCAGGGGGTGCTGAAAGCTGTCAGATGTCTGGAGTCTTCATGCACAAAGCCTTGATGATACGCACTACCCTGGTCCAGGATTGAGAACCACGTAAATCCTCCTAAGCTATCCAGCAGATCTTGTATTCTGGGTAGTGGATGTCTATCTGGGATAGTCTTTCGATTTAACTCCCTAAAGTCAACACATAGTCGTAGGCTACTGTCCTTCTTTCGAACACAAACAACTGATGATGAGTATGCGGAAGAAGATTTTGTTACCCAACCTCGGTCAAGAAGGTTTTGGATATATTCTTTCACTTCTTTGTATAGGGGTTTCGGTATCGAATTGTAGCGTTTCTGGACAGGAGTTTCATCTTTCAGATTTATCCTCAGTTTCCGGTTAGGGATGCATCCTATGTCTCCCTCATCTCGAGCAAAGACATCTGATTCATCATATAACATTTGTCTCGCTATCTCCTGTTCTTCTTCTGAGAGATCTTCCAAATTGACAGGTGGGTGCCACTTAACAGATTTGTTAGTGGGTAGCTGATTTCCAGTGTCCACTTGATTCAACTGGTTTACATGAAACACCTTTTTCTTCTGGTCAATTCCCTTTCCATCATCTTTGTTTGGAGACAATGGTAGAATCTCAGCTGCTGGAGAAATGGTACCCAATACTGTTCTGGGTGGAAGGTAGATGTCATGTTGAGCACGGTTCAGTATAGGTATCTTCACCAGTTTAGAGAACCCATTTGGCACATCTACCACTGAAGGAAATAGTTCAAGTCCTTCCTCGACTGGATATTCGGGAAGTGGTTCAAATGGCATGATTCCTCCTTTCGGCCACGCTCTAATTCTGCATTTGACTTCACAGAGCTCGCCTCCTTTAATCTGGAGTCCCTTCTTCCCCACTTTGACCATACGACTATCGAATATTTCTCCTGGGTCAGTTGCTTGACTGACAGCATTGACAATGTTATTCGCTACACTCTGTCTTACTTTCATAGCTTCACTCAGCAAGATAGTCAGGTTTTGGGTGCTGTTTGGTCGGTCACGGTTTTCTCTGATCAATTCTTCGATAACATTAAACCCAAGAATTGGATTGTCATTACAGCAGTCACTCACCAGCATTGGCACATAAATGGCTGAGTTTCCATGTCCACTACTTTTGAATTCCAGGCAGACTTCAATCCATCCGATGAATGGAATGAGAGAACCATTTGCAGCTGTAATGGATAAGTTGTCATCACAAAGTAAATCTTGTATGTGCCTAATGGAGACGCTGGGTAGAAACTTTTCTAACCATGCCTTCCCGACAATGCTGACCTGAGCTCCTGTATCCATCAACATGTCAACCGGTACACCATTCATCTGACATGACAGTAGGCATTTTTCTCCAATTAATTGTGCTACGTGTTGTTTGGAGAATCCATTCTCTTTTGGGAGTGTTCTAGTTGACCGGTGGGTGAATACCCTGTTTAACTTAGCATGGGACAGATCATTTGAGATGGTCACTGGTTGTCCCTTTCCCAGTGACCGTCTGTCGTTTCCCGACTGCCTTCTTTTCTTCAAGCAATCAACCGCTCTGTGTCCTGTCCAACCACAGTAGAAACAATGGTAGCAGTTCTGACTCTCTCGTTTAATGCAATCATCACACCTGGGCTTGCAGTGAGTTGTATCTGGAACTTGAACATTGGTTAGTGGCTTAGTCATTTGGTTTCCAACAATAGGAGTTTGCTTCATCATCTTTTCCAGGTTCTTTGTGAGAGCAGAGACCTGTGTTGTTAGTTCCATTAATGCAGTGTGATTTGCTCTAGCATCTCCCTCAACTCTCTTTTGCAAGGTGTCTTTTTCACTATTACCTGGTGTCTGTGATGAATGAACAGTAATAGGTTTATGTTTAGGAGCACTGTTTAAGCGTCTCTGCCTTTCTGTTTCCTCATCAACTGATCTGGTGACTTGCTCTATAAAAAAGTCATCCGTTACTGTCAAATCAGACACATAAGGCTTGATATCTCGTCTAACATTAGAATTTTTCTCATTTAGTCCCTGATACAGTGTATGAAGGAATATGCCTTGCACCAGTTTTTTGTCATAGCTAAGCTCTTGCCTATCATGCTGTGATGTAGACAGAACTTTTTGTTTTAACCCCACTAGCCTGTAAACAAATTGTTGTGCTGTTTCTCTTTCTTGCTGGGTAGCATTGCTAAGGTCCTGAAATAACTCATTACCACTTCGTTCTCTCATATGTGACTTCAAAAACCTTTTAAATTCAGCAACAGTAAGATCATCTTTGTCAGTCAACATATCTTTAAAATTACCAGGTTTGATTATTCTCAACACTGTGCGTATAATTTCAGATTCAGGGAATTTTTCTGTTAGACCCTCGTCAATTTGTCTGCACACGCTACTGTAACCCATGTCCGAACCATGATCTGAAATTACACCACCATGCATTTTAAATTCTCTACGTGGCAATAAAGCAACAACATCAGTTAATCTCACCACCTCCGATACCTGTTCAGTCCTTGCAGTTCCACTACTTATTTTTTTTGCCGCGGTTGCAATGTCCACAGTTGGTGTACTTTCCTTGTTAAGTTTTAGTTCATTGATCTTGTCTTGGATAATGAGTAGGTAAGACATACCTTGATCTTCCAACTTTTCCAGCTGATCACTTCTCAAGTAGTCTTTAATAAATTCAACAAGTTCCATTTCGTTGGTACCAGTCACTGATGGAACGTCCATGTCTCTTTCATCTTCCAGCGTAATAGCGAGGCTATGCAGCTGTTCTTCATTAAGCAGATGAATTTGTTTCCGGATATCCCACATCAGCGCACGACGAGGAGACGCCATCTCTGTTTCAATCTGAAGACTTGCACTCACAAGGCAGACGACACTCACGACTCTCCTTGTAGCGCTGTAGCAGGCTCACGCTTGTCTCGCGCTTCCTTCTCACTGGTAACACAACGAATCCCGGACGAGCCCCCAAAATGTTACCGGCCTCAAAATGTGAATTAAGAGAGCCGATGATTGTAGACGTGATGAGATAAGGTGATCAGCTTGGCGTGGACTGCAAAGAATCACACAAACAGCATGAGATATGACCACTGACTTTATGGCTGGAAGTAGTTTTATTTTTACATAACAATACATCTTTTACATTTTTATAGTCACATGTTTATAACCATTAACAATATATATAATACAGATTTTAACTAAAGTATTTTAAAACGTAGTTATAACAATGAACATTACTAAATTTAATAACATATATATCCCTGTTATTCAGTGTTATAGATAATTATCTTTATCTCTCTGGTACACTTTAAGTGTGCAATAATCATACTAGCAATGCATTGCTTTAATACAAATATTTTCATGGTAGTACTCTTTTTTAACCACTAGATGGTGCACATTGCATGTCTGTATGATGCAATACATAAGCTTTACATACAATAGGTTTTTTTCTATATTAAATAACAGAAAACATGTGCTTCTATAAATCTATGCCATTTTCAATAAATCAGGTTTAAATATACCTATTTAGAAAGGTTTAGTGTTTATCATAGACATTTGTTCTGACTAATGCAGTATTTTCATGTTCTTATGCACTTTTCACTTGTTTCTGACACATGCTGTTCTAAACTTCTAATTACAGCAAAACTATAGCATAAAATCTGCTGAGACTTTTTCTGCATCTGCTCAAGATGTTTAGGAATCTTTCTATCACAGGTTAATACAGATTAGGAACAATTTAGAGTACATACCTGCAAAGAATCACACACAAACAGCATGAGATATGACCACTGACTTTATGGCTGGAAGTAGTTTAATTTCCAGTCACATGGTGTGTGGCCTTATATAGACTCTGTTTGTGTACCTTCTCTGCCATCTACTGGTTATTAATAGAATAGAAGGGACATGTTTAGAAATATAAAAAAAAAATGAATATGTACTTTGCTTTGGGGTGTCTGTTTTGTGACCATATAAACCCCAGTCCGTCACAGATACATCTGGTAGCTTTATACAGAGTTCTAAATGCGGACTGCCACTGTTGATTGGTATAAGTGGTTGTCAGGTCTCTCTCCCATTTAATATGAGATGATGTTTTAGCAAATACTGTTTTTTGTTGAAAAAGTAAAATATAGATATTCCCTTCTTTTGAGTCTGTGTTGAAGTAAGATAATTCCACGCTGGTTCGTGGATGTATAATTTATGGGATGGGAGCGACCTAAAGAAGTGGGAAACTTGACTATAAGGATAGTTGTCTTGGATTTGGAACTCATATTGTTTGACGAGATCATTGAAAGATTTTATAGAGTTATCATGGAATAAGTCAGCAACCGTCTCAATCCCCTTATCCCTCCATCTTTTAGTGGGTATATTAGGAATAATATCTGCCAGTATATCTATAGGGACGGGGATATTAATGAAGTTATCGCCTGACGAAGGGGCTGCACAGAGAGCTCTCCAAGCTAGCAAAGAGGCCTGTACAGTCAAAGGGAGCTTCTTAAGTGGAAATGGTTTCCACATGTCTATCAAGAGCATGGCTAGCAGCGTACTAGTAGGGCTTATTGTTTGTTCAATAGATCCCCATGGTGAGGACTTTGTATCCCGAAACCACTGTCTAAGTTGGACAAGTAGTGAAGCCCTATAGTAATCTAGGAGTATTGGATAACCTACCCCACCTGCATTCCTGTGTTTCAGTAGGTGAGCTTTCGAGCATCAGGGTCTTTTGGGTTGCCAGACATATTTGGTAATTATGGCGTCTAGTTTCTTTAAGTGTGTATGAGAAAGAGGTACAGGTAATGTACGAAAAACATACAGGATTTGCGGCAGGAGGAGCATTTTATAGGATGCCAGTCTCCCCGACCAGGAGAGTTCCACTTTGGATATTCGGGTAGTTTCTGTAAGCAAATGGTCAGAGAGCTGGCGGTAATTGATATCAGCCAACTCAGTTGGGTCAGCAACTATCCGGAGACCCAAGTAAGTTATGCCTACCTCACTCCAGGTGTAGGGGAACAAGGCTTGTAAGGTGTCTCTGAGATTGGTAGGAACATTGATCGGTAAGATTAGAGATTTGGAAAAATTTATTTTATAATATGAAATTTGGCTAAAACTTTGTAAAATAGAGTGAGCAGAGGGTAAAGACCTTGCGGGGGCATTTAAAAATAAGATGACATCGGGGGGCGTGTCCTGACGTTGATGGCGGCGGACGTGGATTTCAACAGTTCCCAAGACCCAAGAAGAAATCCACCGCCATCCGCGTGATTAACGGCACTTTTTGTCAAAATCATACCACCACAGTGATCAGCACAAACAGCAGCTCATACCTGGGCAATTATTTTGAGCACATTTGCTCCACGGACGCCTTTGTCCCCTCGCCGAGGATCCTTCTTGTCCGCCGCCATCTTGGCTACACGAGGCCTCCCGGAGATCCCGCTAATGACACCCTCCTGAAGGTAAGGGACGACCATCTGCCCACCTTCCGTCACTCTCCCGCACCCCACATAGGGTCCGGTGGCCGCCCAGAGCTTTTCTGATCCCCGGGGGAGCCGTGGCTGGTCCCGGCCTAGCGCGGCCTAGTCGGGCCTAGGAATCCCCGGACTTTCCTAGAGCAGTCGCCCGGAGGAGCGGATAGCGGCGGGCCCGTACCTCGTTGGACGTTCATCTGTCCTTCCAAACCACTCATCCTATCTGGATATAGGACCCGGAGGCCGCCCTGATCTTCTACATTCCCACCAGCACTGCTGCAGGTCCCGGCCTGGTGCGGCCTAATTAGGCCTCAGAATCCCCGGCCTTTCCTAAATAGGCTACCCGGGGAAGGGTTCCACAACCGGCCTGGCCTTTTTCTGTGGCCTTATACAGTAACCCACAACAGGCAATCCTCTTTTAATAAAACACACATAGAGGCTCAGTAGAAGACTTGCTACCCCAATATTCAAAGCCTCACGGAATCAACGGGCAACCCAGGCTTGGGTGATTGAGACACCCTCTCTACCCCTTTTTTTTTTTTTTTTATTTATGGGGAGCATGCGCGGCGTGGAGCGGGGCAGCCGCACTTAAGGAGAACCCCAGCATACACGGGGCTTTCAGCCACAATCCCGGGGCTATAAACACCAGATAACGCTTGTTTTATACACACCCCCGACGATAAGACTTTGTGCATGCCTAATTCGCAGAAAGGGAGACGTGGGAGCCACCAGAAGTCCCGTTCTTTATACCCTCTCAGATCACAGACTCCAGGAAGCATGGCAAAAAATGGCGCTGGCAGCGGTCTTCCGCCATCTGCTACCCTCCCTCACACTATAGAGCCTCAGCAACATGACTCAACTCCCGCAAATAACAGTGAGTACAATCCACTTTCAAAAGCTGAACTGGATGCTAGCTTAGAGGCGTTATATACTAAACTACATTCCAACTTTCAAACTGAGATACAAAAATCTACACACACGCTGTCTCAGGAAATAGCAGCCATTGGAACACGCACAGACCTATTAGAGAACAAGCATGATGAGCTTGCAATCGCTTTTAATGACCTCTCGAGAGAACATGAAACACTTTCTTCTGCATTTACACAGTTACAAGCGCACGTGGAAGATTTGGACAATCATAACAGAAGAAACAACCTTAGAATCAGAGGCGCTCCAGAATCAATCACAGATTTAATCGCCTATTCCACTAAACTATTCCATTCTCTACTACCAGACCAAGACCCTATCTCCTTTAAATGTGACCGTATTCACCGCGCTCTGAGGGCTAAACCTCCTCCTGACAAACCCCCAAGAGACATTGTCTTATGTCTAAAAGATTTTCTTATTAAAGAAGAAATAATGCGGGCAGCACGTGGTATCAGGAATATCACATTGGATGGGGTACAACTGCAACTCTTTCCAGACATCTCCCAAGCAACGCTGGATAGACGCAGAAATATGAAGGAGATTACTTCGGCTCTCTTCACAGCCAGAATCAGATATAGATGGGGCTTTCCCTTTAAGCTGATAATCCCTCATAATGGCACCACATATATAGCTACCAACATATCAGAAGGAAGAGACATCCTAACCAAACTAGGTCTCCTGGACCCCAGCAACATTCCTCGCACCCCAGTTACACCACGTCCGGCTCCAATATGGAACACTCCAGCATCAAGGAGAGAGGGTCGCAGAGCGAGACATGAAAGCGCACAACGGAACTGATGGTCTCCCCTCTCTTACATGAAGATTGACTAAACATTCTTTACGGGTATACCATTCTACCTCCAACAAGCGGAATTTTTTCCTTTTTTTCTTCTGTTTTGCATTTTCAGACTTCACTAATTCTAATAATTTTTCCCTTTTTCCATCTAACGTTTGTTTTTGTTTTTTTTTTATTTTTTTTATTTTTTATTTTTTATTTTATATTATATATGTTCTCCTTTTCCTCCTCCGTATGTTCAGCCCAACAATACAAAGGTTATTACCCCAGACTTCATAGTGTTCAGAGCTATTTTCAATACTACATTTAGTAGTTGGATTGATTTTTCACAAAAGTTACTCATATTTATGTTTTGTTTTTTTACCAAAGCTCTGGTTTACCCAATACTGCCATCTTGTGTCTGTTTAGGGGAACTGCAGAACCTCTGACAGATTTGGCTGAACACATTAGGTTTGCTTTTTTTTAATTAATAAGAGAACCTCTTCACTCACACCTTTTGCCTTATTTAGCTTTATTTAAACCTTCTTTTATCACCTAAACTTACTCTCCGCATATATACATTTTTTTTTTTCTTTTTTCTAACTTTTTATTATTTTCCCCTTTAATTTCGGTCTACACTTTTTTCATATATTCTTGTTTTCTCCCTATACATATGCAGCCTTGCAACATACAGGTTGATATTCTAGATTTTATAATGAGCAAAATTGTTCTCAATACTACATGTATTAGCTATATTTGATTTCACAAATACCACTTATTTACACATGTTCTTTTCTACCAGAGCCCTGTTTCACCTAATGCTGCCATCTTGTGGTTATTTAGAGGTGCTGCGGAGCCTTTGATAGATTTTTGCTGAATATACTGTTTGTTCTATTTAAATCATCAAGAATTCCTCTCCACTTACCCCTCCCCCCTTTTTTTTGTGTATTTATTTATTTATTTTTATTTTTTTTCCCTTCTCTTCTCCACCCTGTCCCTCATTTAATTTTTATTTAAGCTTTTTCACATTCTGGCTTACCCTTTACTTATACACACAACTTTTTATTTATTTTATTTATTTATTTATTTTTCTTTCTTCTCTCTCTTTTTTTTTTTTTTTTTTCTCTCTCATTTTCACTACTTACACCCGTTTCTTTCAGGCAGCACAAAATTATATATCACTTATAACCAGGGTGGCTGCCCCGCCCTATGCCGTCATGATTTACCCCCACTCAGTTACTAAGTTCTCCCTACACGTGGGGACTTCTCAACTATTACCCTTTTTTGATTTCAAAGTTTATACATTCAGATATATCATACTGTTTTTGGTTCTTTTTTGTAATTTTCTTACACTGAGTTTTAGACTAGTTGGTCTAAACAAATTTCTCGGTCGGTTGAGGAACTTTTTTTTTCTCAACCCCTTACAACTTTTTTTTTTATTATTATCATTAAGTCCATTGTTATTACTCTGGTTATTATTACATGTTCATATTTGGCAAAACCGAAAATCTACTGAATAATTTCTAATGTTTTTGTTTAATTATAGATATGGTACAACTTTTCTATTAAGCTTAGATATGCATAGTTTAAGAAGAGAAATATTGACTAATTCATCATACACATTAATACACCCAACCACACTTTATTATTGGTGGTATGAGTTCACTGAATACTTTGCATTACCCTTACTTACAGCTGATCCCAAGACCCATAAAAAATTACAATGACTATTACAATAGTATCACATAATGTTCAGGGCTTCAACTCCCCGAACAAAAGGAAAAAAGCTTTCGTACAATATAAAAAACTCAATGCAAAAATAGTAATGTTACAAGAAACTCATTTCATGAAGGACAATCACCCTACCTTTTTCAATAAAACATTCAATCAATCTTTTTACACAACCTCCTCCTCCAAGACCAAAGGAGTTGCTATTTTTTTACACCATTCCTTCCCACTAGAAGTTCAACAGGTTTACAAGGATCCAGACAGTAGGTTTATAATTATTAAAGGCTCCCTCTCAGGTAGAGATATCACAATTGCTAATATATACGCCCCTAGCGACGCCCAAACCACCTTTTTCCTACAATTTTTCAATACACTACAACAATTTCACTCACCACATATTATTTTAGGAGGAGACTTTAACTCAGTCCCCCAACCCAATCTCGACCGCAGCAGACAAAACCCAAATTCTAAAACTTTCTCCAAAACAACCACCTTACACATTAATGACTTACAACTGATTGATTCCTGGAGAGCACTAAATATAGGTGCACGAGAGTACACCTTCTACTCTCACCCACATGACTCTTATTCCCGGATTGACCACATACTATGTACCCCAATAATTCTAGCTAATGCAAAAGACGCCACTATACTTCCCTGCTCTTGGTCAGATCACCATATTGTCACATTTAGTACCCAATTTATTGGCTTAACCTCCACCCCCTACTCATGGAGACTCAACGAATCCCTACTAACAGATCCCACCCACCAATATGAAATTGAAACGGAAATAAAAGAATATTTTTCATTAAACTCAACACCAGATATATCCCCATCTACGCTTTGGATGGCACACAAAGCAGTTCTAAGAGGTCACCTTATCAAACGTGCTGCCCAAAGTAACAGACTGAAATGGGAAAAAATCCATGCTATCACTAAAGACCTTAACAAATTATACAAAGTCCATACAAACACTCATGACCCAGATATCTTTAATATGATATCCCAAAAACGTAATGAACTGGATTCCTTATTAACGTTTAAAGCCGAAAAGGCACTTAGATGGTCGAAGGCTAAATTTTTCTTATCTAGCAACAATTACTCCACAATGTTCGCACGTAAGCTTAACCAATCCATCAAGCCTACACATGTTTATAAACTCAAAAATAATTCCAATCAAATAATCACACACCCACAAGAAGTACTCTCCATTTTCAGGAATTTTTACTCTAACTTGCTGTCAACCCCATCCTCACCTATCCCTCCCACATCACTCTCTTGGTTAGACAACTTTCCCTTTCCCAAACTTACACAAACACAATTAGATACTTTAAATGCCCCATGCACAGAAGAGGAATTACTTACAACAATTAAATCCCTCAAAAAAAATTCCGCCCCTGGTCCGGATGGATTCTCCTCCTTCTATTACAAACAATTCCACCAAGTATTAATACCATATTTAATAAAGCTATATAATAATGTTCTAAAAGGGAACCACTTCCCAGAAGAGATGTTACATGCAAATATGTCACTCATTCCGAAACCAAATAAAGACCATACATTACCACAGAACTACAGACCAATCTCAGTAATAAACAATGATCTTAAAATATTCAGTCGAATCTTGTCAAATAGATTGGCCTCAATAATCCCCTCCTTAATTTCTCCCTATCAATCAGGCTTCATCCCAGGCAGACAAATCACGGACAATATAAGATTAGTTACAAATGTTATTCAAGATGCCAATATTAACTCCAAATCAGTTCTCCTACTTAGTCTGGACATTAACAAAGCTTTCGACAGCGTATCATGGAACTTTCTAGATATAATTTTAGATAAATACGGTTTTAAAGGGGAATTTACACATGCATTCCATGCACTATACCATAACCCATCCACCAGAATTAGACTACCAGGTTGTAATTCAGATTTTTTTAATGTTGGGAGAGGCACTCGGCAAGGCTGTCCCCTTTCCCCATTACTTTTCGCTTTAGCGATAGAACCCCTAGCAACAGCTATTCTACTAAACCCTGACATTAAAGGCTATACTACAAATGACAACACATATAAATTAAGTATGTATGCAGATGACATGATCCTCTTTCTTACACAACCAAATATTTCTCTACCGAACCTGCTTCAAACACTTAACACCTTTGCGTCTCTATCAGGGCTAACGGTAAACGTTTCCAAGTCTGTAGGTATGCCGATTAATATCCCGCCATCTCAATTAGATACCCTACGCTCCACGTTCAATTTTTCCTGGTCACTAGAATCACTCCCCTACCTGGGCATCTTCCTCACCCCCAACATCAATGATTTATATTCCAAAAATTATATACCTTTAATTAATAAAATAAGAGCTACCCTCAAAATGTGGAAATCATTTAAAATTTCATTCTTAGGCAGAATCACGGCAGTTAAAATGACCATTCTACCAAAAATTTTATATCTATTTAGAGCACTACCAATCAGACTAAATAAAATAATGATTTCAAGACTCCAGACAATTATTAATAAATATGTATGGCTGGACTCCCACCCACGCCTACCCAGACTGGTATTATATAAACCACAGAGAAACGGAGGATTAGGCCTTCCGGACTTTTGGTTATATCATCTGTCTGCAAGATGGGCGCAAATGGCCCAATGGCATATTTACAACTCTAAGATACCATGGGTCAGATTTGAACGAGAGTCTATCAAACCACTATCTATCTCTGGTATTCTCTGGGGCAACAAAATCCCAATAAACACTATTGATGCTCTCAACCAAATAGTCGCACACTCTTATCGATTATGGACTTTACACAATAAAAAATTCAATCTTATTTCTAGATCTCCACCTCACGCTTCCTTTGTAGGAGATCCAAGATCCCCACAGAACAACAATGATATGGTGGACTTGTCATGGTGGATCAACCATAATTTGACCTCCCTTAAGAACTTTATAGAAAATAACAATTTCTCCTCATTTGCATCTCTTAAATCAAAACATCAGATCCCAAATACAGAATTTTGTGGATATCTGCAGATTAGACACTTCTTCAATACATATTTCCAAACAACAAATCCCCCTCCCCCCTCGTTTTTTGAAAATATCTGCCTTAAAACACCAAGGAATCCCGGACTCATCTCAGAAATATATCATAACCTTCTCAATCACACTGAAATGACCAAACTCCCATACATGATCAAATGGGAACAGGAAACCAATCTCTTGCTCTCTTCCCACGACTGGGACATTTGTATTAGCAATCTACACAAATGCACGAGATCAATCACAGTCAAAGAGACCGCACTAAAATTATTTACCAGATGGTACTATACCCCAGTAAAATTACATTCAATATACCCCACAACACCTCGTACATGCTTCAGAGGTTGTAATTCCCCGGGCTCATTCTCACATATCTTCTGGGATTGTTCCAAAATTACATACATATGGAAACAGTTAGAAAACTTTGCCTCAGTGATCTCAAATAAAAACATAAAACTAACCCTACAGAATTACCTCCTATATGCCCCTATCCCCTCTCTTTCCACTTACAATATGAGATTGATTCATACAATATGTGTCGCAATTCAATGGCTAATTGCTTTTCATTGGAAATCGCATTCAGTCCCCTTGGACCACCTTAAAATCAGAATTAATAATATTAATCTGATGGAAAAGATATTCCATATCACACAGAATTCCACACATTTATATAGTAAGAAATGGGATCCCTGGTTTAACCACTCTACCTCCTTTTTTAATACTCCCTGAAATTGGGTCTCCTATACATGATTGTCTACGGTTTACTGCACTATTATGGTTCTAGCCCATCACCTTACCAAATGAAAACACAAACTATTGCAATATATATGCACTGTATCTTGTACAAAATTTTGTATCTATGGTGATTTTGCTATGTTTGTCTTGATATACATTGCATTTATTATATTATATCTATGCTTACTCTCTGTACTTTCTCTATGTACCAAATAAAAATCGTTTGTAAACAAAAAAAAAAAAAAAATAAGATGACATCGTCTGCAAACAGGTTGATCTTATGGGAAGTGTTTTGAAAGGTGAAACCAACTATATCCGGGTGTGCTCTGATTTTTTCCGCGAGGGGTTCAATAAGTAAATTAAAGATGGAAGGAGAGAGGGGGCACTCCTGTCTCGTACCATTCGTGATTTTAAAAATCTGGGACAATGTGCTTGAAGTATACACCTGGGCAGATGGTGACGAGTAAAGGGCAAGAATAGCTGATAATATGGGTCCAGTGAACCCAAATTTTTTAAGGACCTGAACCATATACCCCCAGTGTATCCTGTCGAACGCCTTCTCCGCATCCAAAGAGAGGAGCAGACAAGGCGTCCGACAGGATTTCGCGTGTTGGAGCAAGTCGATAACTCTCCGGGTCGCGTCCGAGGGCTGTCTACCAGTTGTAAATCCCGACTGGTCAGGGTTGATCAGGGAAGGCAGAATGTCCAAAAGTCGTAAGGCTAGTATTTTTGCATACAGTTTGACATCAGTATTTAGGAGAGATATAGGGCGGAAATTTGAAGGGGTATCTGGAGTTTTACCAGGCTTGGGAATAGTAACTACATAAGCTCTAAGCATTTCTGGAGGGAAAGAGGCGTTCAAAATTGCTTTGGAAGAAACGTCTTGTAATGTCGGAGATAGCACTGTTTTGAATACTTTATAGTAGTTATTCGGGAGGCCGTCAGGGCCAGGTGACTTGCCTAGGGGTAAAAATTTAGTTATATACTTGATATAAAAATTTAGTGTGTATACTCGTGTTTGTGTGTGTAGCTGTGGGCAGATTTCTGTCCAGCTTGTCGTCTCATGTAAGTGTTTCTGTGTGTGCAGCAACTCGCCGTGTCTGACCCCCTTAGAGAGCCACATAGAAAACATTTGTTCCCGCAAAAAAGCAGCTACAAGCCTCCACCCTCTGCTAAAATGGACGGGTTTAAGTTACTTCTGCTGGGTTCTGTAGTCCCTCTATGTGGTAAAGTAAAAAGTAGGGATGAGCCGAACACCACCCCGGTTCGGTTTGCACAAGAACATCTCGTTCAGGCAAAATGTTCTAGCAAACATGCAAACTCTATTAAAGTCTATAAACATAAACATGAAAAATCAAAAGTGCTAATTTTAAAGGTTATTGCCATAAAAAGTGTATGGGGACCTGGGTACTGCCCCAGGACACATAGTTACATATGAAGTATCATCACATCACTTCATCCCTGATGAAGTCACATGATGAAGTCACGTGATCCGTGATGAAGTCACGTAATGTGACGATACACGTCGGGATTGGAGTAATAGGCGGAACCAGTAGTGAAAGAAATATGCAAGCTCGGCGCTCGTGTTTTTTAAACAAAAAGTGAGTGTATCTGTGTTTATGTTTTAATAAATTGATCATTTTAAATAGGTTCCAATAGCATAACCCCTTCTTTTATTTCCTACCTCCCCAAACTGAACTTACTAGAGAAGGCTATACCACATTCCATCAATGTAAATACCAAAATAATTAAATTAATTCCATTAATGTAAATACCTGAAGATTGCTGCATCTGACTTATTTATTCTGTAACCTTACAGTAGTAAGGTGAGAGGCTTGCACACATTCAGGTGTCATCACAGAATATCAGCCTAACAACGGCCATTTTTTATATTCACGGTGGAGTTATATATTACTCATCTTAACACTCGTTAGACTGTCACGGTAATTTTTTTTTGGACTGCATTTACACATTTTCCACTGAAGGGCCGGATTCAATGTATGTGAATACATGGAGGGCCGCATTCACCTGCTAATAAATTAAGATAATAATTAATTAAGATAATAATAATCCTAACATAATAACAGTACAGGATTACCTCACTTTAAGGTGCTTCACTAATACAAAGCCAGTTCACCCTGAGGGAGCATGTGGCTGTGGATTCGGATTTTATGGCCCCTCCTCCATCCTGGCACCCAAGGGTAGCTGACGCCAGCCCTGCCAGCCAGCATGGTCTGGGGATGGAGTTCCTGTCCTTAGGGGAGATGGGGTCCCCATCCCAAGGGGTGATGGGGTCCCTTAAAGGTACTCTTCATGGTGCATACACCTTAAAAAATCCTTAGTAAGATGGGAAAAATCTTTTTGCTGGAACAAATATACAAAGCAGTTCTTACAAAAATTCTACCATTTTTCTTGTTTACGTTTAGCTCTGCTTTAAAAAGTCACAACTAATGTGCCTTTTAATTATCTGATATTCATATAAGGAGGATTCCCCTGTTATATGTCTGGTGGTATGGGAGTTTGGTCTGTGGACAAGGAGAACATTCTTAGCAAAATATAGAATGTGAGGGGAAGATGGTTCCACAAAGATGTCTGAGCACAAAGAATTATTTAGTATGAGGCAACAAAAAACATATTTTTGGTTTATCAGGATAACAACTAGAAGCGACTATAACAGTCATATGATGTATGAAAGCACGCTATTATCAGATTTGATTTTATCTCGGTATCTTACAGTATAAAAATAGTTTACACGGAATATGTTTTAGAAAGAGCTGAAATACTGAAAGATACTTTTTTGCGCCACATCCCGTTATCTTTAAATACAAATAAAGTTTCTATTGAACTTTTAAAGAGCGACTACACCATATTATATAAAAATATACATTTTAATACAATTTAGAAAAAATACATAACTGGAATTTTATACAATAAAATAGCACAAAATGAATATAAACAGTTGTAATGTGGATAACATCTCAACATGTTTTGCCATACATTATAAGGCTTCTTCAGGAGATCTAGTTTGTCTTGCATAAGTAAGTATTCACTAAAATACAAAAAGAAGAAAAATCAAAACATGCAAAAAACACTACTGTATACAATACATTTACAGTTAGCCACTATTCAGAATATCATGAAAACCAAAACCCGACCCTGAGAGCTGACCTGTGCATCTGATTAAAACTGTATTAACATTCCACCAGTGGTTGGAAAAACATTGATCAAACAATGATGCCATAGAGAGGGGTATATTAGCAAGACAAGCACCCTTGAGGATCCATCAATTTAACTAAAAATATATAGATTATATATATATATATATATATATATATATATATATATATATATATATATATGGCAAAAAATGCAATAAATCAAATAAAACAAATAGGAGTATATAAACCAAACAATAAGATGTATACCTCCAATTTTTAAGTGAAGGCAAGATGACCAAAACTTTGGTGGAAATAGTTCTGAAAACCTTCAATATATGCACTTCAATGTTTTGATTTTCACATAAAGACCAGAAAAAATGACATCTGAAATGATCCAAACGAAACCCAGTACTAGTGGTATAAAGATACTACAAATAAAGATAGAGGAAATTTCATGAATAAATTAAGATACAAAAGAAGGAAAGGAAAAACTAAAAAGATTTTGTAATCACCTTATAGTACATCATATAAAGTTTTACCTACAGTATTTAGCAGCCAGTCCTCCACACATGGATCAGCCATTGAGACTGATCTTAGCTGGCTTTTATAGCCCTCTCCACCTCGTTTGGCAGCAAAACTTTGGCACCAAAACAGGAAGTGAGGACACTTTGAATGTCATCAT
This sequence comes from Lithobates pipiens, assembly GCF_037356315.1. Classification (NCBI taxonomy): domain Eukaryota; kingdom Metazoa; phylum Chordata; class Amphibia; order Anura; family Ranidae; genus Lithobates; species Lithobates pipiens. Next base: position 639,818,792 of record NW_027507903.1, read on the forward strand.
CAAGGCGCTGTCGCGCCGTAAGTGATGCCCATGCACCGGAAATGACGCCATTGCGCCAGAAGTGACGCCAGTGCCGTTACCCAGAACAAGCATCAGAATAAGCGCAATTAAACAGGAAATGATGACTCAGCTACAGCCACACATAGGAAATAGCTTCAAGGTGTCACAGAGATGCCTAAAATCACAATTCACAACAGCAACTCAAATTAGTGGTCAGCCACGATGATACTAGAATTGGAAGATGAAAAATAGTAATTGACCAAATCATGGGCTGAGGGGTAGTCAGACCTAGTTAGATGTATAGGCATCATATGCCGTTAGATGGATCAACAACATTAAAGATCACCTTAGATGATGACAATATTGGCGCCTCCTGTTGGAGCTAAAATAAACTACTAGCAAGGGAGTGCCCTGAATGTCCATATAGCACATCTGATCAGATAATCCAACCACTATTAAGTAAAAAATAAGTAAAAAGGTCAAACCTGTATTGTAAGACCTAAAATCTTTCGGGCCATAGAATAATTATCCATAATCCCTCAGATTAAATACTCATAATTTTCATTCAAAAATATTCAAATAGATGTATAAATAAATCAGTTTATTTAGAAATACAGGTCAGCTCAAAAATCAGAAGAAAGATCCCCACAACAAACTAACAAGTGGTAAAATATATCTATTTCAACTCCAAAAATGTCAGAAAAAAACTCAATAAATTTGAAAAAAAGAGAGTCGAAAAATCAGCTCTTAATAATGGTAAGTGACCTATAGGAAAGGCTTAAAACATAGGGATTCATTTAGGCCAGGATGGACAGGGCAGCCAGGGTATGAATCCACTTTGATTCTCATTGAAGGAGAATCTTATCAATATCTCCCCCCCTATCGAAATCGGGGACAAACAAGGGCAAAAAATTTCATTTTGGAAATATCAAAAGAATGATACAATCCCATGTGTCTACTGATTGGGGTTTCCATCTTTTTCTTATTAATAAGGGAAACATGATTCCATATACGATGAAAAAAAGGCCTTTTTGTTTTACCCATATAAAAGGCTTGACACTCACATCTCATGAAGTAGACCACCCCTATGGTCTTACAGGTTGCACAGAAATTAGGTCTATATAACTGCCCATTAGGGAGAGTCACTTCAGTGGTGTTCATTAAGAGGCTACAGAACTCACACATTCCACATGGGAACGTTCCTCTATGTGTATATCCAACTCGAGACGTTAAGTGGCTATGAACTAATTTGTCCCTGAGCGAACTAGACTTACGATAGGTTATATGTGGATAGGTTCCAACATATTTTGATAGTACTTCATCAGTAGATAAAAGATGCCGGTATTTCTCAAAAATATGGCTGACCTTCTTGTGTTCACCTGCATACCTAGTGATCAAACAAACCTTAGGCTCATTTTTAGTTTGTTTTATTGAATGAATCAAGGCTCGTCTCTCTTTTTTGTTTTGCCCTCTGTTAAGCCTTTTTGACTGGTGTCACTTCCGGCGCATGGGCATCACTTCCGGCGCGACGGCGCCTTGATGATGACATTCAAAGTGTCCTCACTTCCTGTTTTGGTGCCAAACAAGGTGGAGAGGGCTATAAAAGCCCGCTAAAATCAGTCTCAATGGCTGATCCATGTGAGGAGGACTGGCTGCTAAATAGGTAAAACTTTATATGATGTACTAATAGGTGATTACAAAATCTTTTTATTTTTTCTTTTCCTTCTTTTGTATCTTAATTTATTAATGGAATTTTCTCTATCTTTATTTGTAGATGGGTACCTCGGTATCTTTATACCGCTAGTACTGGGTTCTGTTCGGATCATTTTAGATGTCATTTTTTCTGGGCTGTATGTGAACATCAAAACATTGAAGTCCATATATTGAAGGTTTTTCAGAACTATTTCCACCAAAATTTTGGTCATCTTGCCTTCACTTACAAATTGGAGGCATACATCTTATTGTTTGGTTTATATACTCCTGTTTGTTTTATTTGATTTATTGCATTTTTGCCATATATATATATATATATATATATATATATATATATATATATATATACATATCTATATATTTTTAATTAAATAGATCGATCCTCAAGGGCGCTTGTCTTGCTAATATACCACTCTCTATGGCATCATTGTTTGATCGTTGATTTTCCAACCATTGGTGGAATGTTAATACAGTTTTAATTAGATGCACAGGTCAGCTCTCAGGGTCGGGTTTTGGTCTTCATGATATTCTGCTTAGTGGCTAACTGTAAATTTATTGTATAGTGTTTTTTGCGTGTTTTGATTTTTCTTCTTTTTGTATTTTAGTGAATACTTACTTATGCGATATCAATTACATTTCCTGAAGAAGCCTTATGATGTATGGCGAAACATGTTGAGATGTTATCCGCATTACAACTGTTTATATTCATTTTGGGCTATTTTATTGTATCAAATTCCATTTATGTATTTTTTCTAAATTGCATTAAAATTTATATTTTTATATAATATGGTGTAGTCGCGCTTTAAAAGTCCCATAGAAACTTTATTTATATTACATGGAATAAGTGTTTATTAACCGTTTCAGCTCCTGTACCTTAAGGATCAGAGCTTTTTTTTTTATTTACACCAATGGGCCTGTTTATTCAGCAATCATTTTTTTTCATTACTTATTATTACTAAATCTATGGTCACAGCTAGACATGTGCAGACTGAAATATTTTGTTTCGGAATTTAGTTTTCGTCCGAAAAATACATTTATTTAGTTACCCGAAATTCATTTTTATTTATTTTGTTTTTCGTAAAAAAATTGCATTTGTCCGATAATTCAAATGAATTACGGTCGAATATGTCATTGAAGGCTTATGGTGTCTGTCGAATGTTTAACCACTTGCTTACTGGGCACTTAAACCCCCCTCATGCCCAGACCAATTTTCAGCTTTCAGCGCTGATGCACTTTGAATGACAATTGCGCAGGCATACAACACTGTACCCAAATGAAATTTTTAGCATTTTTTTACCACAAATAGAGCTTTATTTTGGTGGTATTTAATTACAGCTGGGAGTTTTATTTTTTGCTAAACAAAAAAAAAAATCATGTTTAATAGTTTGTTATAAAATTTTGCAAACAGGTCATTTTTCTCCTTCATTGAAGTGCGCTGATGAGGCGGCACTGATAGGCTGCACTGGTGGGCACTGATAGGCTGCATTGGTGGGCACTGATAGGCTGCACTGGTGGGCACTGATAGGCATAGTTAGAGCGGCACTAATAGGCACAGATAAGGCGGCACTGATGGGCAAAGATGGGCACAGATAAGATGACACGGATGGGTGGCACAGATGGGTGGCACAGATGGGTGGCACTAAGGGGCACTGATAGATGGGACTGATGGGCACTGATAGGTGGCACTGATAGGTGGCTCTGATAGGTGGCACTGCTGGGCACTGATGGGTGGCACTGCTGGGCACTGGTAGATGACACTGATGGGCACAGATATGTGGCACTGGGGTGCAGCACCTTTGTTGAGGCAGATTGTGGGCACTGCTGGGTGGCACTGTGGGCACTGCTGGGGGGCACTGCTGGGTGGCACTGTGGGCACTTCTGGGTGGCACTGTGGGCACTGCTGGGTGGCACTATGGGCACTGCTGGGTGGCACTGACAGGGGGGGACACATTTTTTATTGATGTGGCACTGGCAGGGGGCAGGTGGGCACTGGCAGGGCTGGCCGTGATCGGGACTGATGTCCCGATCATGGCCGCCGGTGATCGGCTCTTTTTTTTTCTTCTCGTGCTGTCAGCGCGAGGAGGAATAATAGCCGATTACCGGCTCCTTTGTATCACATGATCAGCTGTCATTGGCTGACAGCTGATCACGTGATAAGGGGTCGGGATCGACCCCTTGCTTGGATCAGTAATCAGGCAAGTCTCATAGACTCGACGATCACAGAGCACGCCGCGCGCGCCCCTCAGGGGGCACGCAGGCCGCTCGTGCACGGGACGACGTCAATAGACGTCGTCCCGGCAAAGGAGATCCGCGCTGTAGCCATCATTTGGCTATAGTGTGGGTCTCAAGTGGTTAAAGAAGATTCAAAGGAGCAGCAAAACCCACTTATGATGCTGCAATCATACATTCCGGTCGAATATTTCAACTACAAGCCATAGTAGGATTCTAATGTATGTCTTCTATGGGTTTTTTTTAAGGGTATTTGCATTGCACACAGGTCATTAGCATTAAGAAAAAAAAAAATTAAGAAAAGAAAATGTGTGGGGGTCTCCCAAAATTCCATACTAGACCCTTTGGCTCTGGTATGGATATTAAGGGGAACCCTGTGCCAACAACAAAAAAAATGGTGTGGGGGTCCCCCTCAAAATCCATACCAGGCCTTCAGGTCTGGCATGGATTTTAAGGGGAACCCCGCGCCAAAGGAAAATCCATACCAGACCCTTATCTGAGTACGCATCCTGGCAGGCCGCAGGAAAAGATGGAGGGATGAGAGAGCGCCTCCCCTGAACCGTACTAGACCACATGCCCTCAACATTGGGAGGATGCTTTGAGGGTCTGTGACGCTTCTCTTCTTCTGACAGTTCTTTTATAACGGAGAGCGGGGCCACCCAGTGACTCCGCCCCCTCTGACACATGGTTCCATGCATCAGAGGTGGGAGTCACCGGGTGGCCCCACCCTCCATTATAAAAGAACTGTCAGAAGAAGAGAAGCGTCACATAGCGGGAGCCTCCCATTGCGCGGAGCGGCCCGAGAACCAAGAAGAGATGCCATAGAGGAAGATGCCGGATGAGAACACGGGAGCAAGAAGAAGCAGATCGGAGGAAGAAGGGGATTGGAGGGAGAAGAAGATGGAGGAAGAAACCAAAGAATGAAGAAGGCAAGTAGACCAGAAGAAAGAAGATGAAAGAAGACTTTAATAAAGTACTTGTCAAAGATCGTCTCCTGTCATTTTTAACACTTTTATCACTTTTTTGTTGAAATGGTAGGGGTACTTTCGTACCCCCTTACCATTTCACACAGGGGGTAAGCCAGGATCTGGGGGTCCCCTTGTTAAAGGGGGCTTCCAGGTTCCGATAAGCCCCCGCCCGTAGCCCCCAACAACCACCGGCCAGGGTTGTGGGGATGAGGCCAACATGGGGAAAAGGTGCTTTGAGGGGCTACCTCAAATCACCCTCCCAATGTTGAGGGCATGTGGCCTGGTTTGGTTCAGGAGGGGGGAATGCTCTCTCATCCTCCCCTCTTTTCCTGAGGCCTGCCAGGTTGCGTGCTTGGATAAGGGCCTGGTATGGATTTTGAGGGGGACACCCATGTCATGTTTTTGGGCGCAGGGTTCCCCTTAATATCCATACCAGACTTGAAGGGCCTGGTATGCTCTTGAAGGGGAACCCATGCCACTTTTTTTTTACATTAAAGTCGTGTTGTAAGTCACGCTGTGATTCACACTCAAGTTGTGTCCAAGTTGCCTCCCAAAGTCATGCTGGAAGTCGTGTTGCCCCTGTGTGAATGAATGGACTGTTATGATACAATTTCATTAGACACAGATTGTCACTGTTATTGTCAGTGTCATGTCGAATCTCCTATCCGTATCGAACTGTGTCAAAATGAAAATGAAAATAAAGCATTTATTTATGTCGGACCTTTAGTGTTTCGGAGAGTGTGTGCTTTTGTTATCATTTGTCAAAACGATAATGAAAATACCTGAAATTCAGACAAAAATGCATTCGGACGGAAACGAATGCACATGTCTAGTCACAGCACACACTGTTATCTTATAACATCACCAATGTAATAGCAATAAAAGCAATAGTTATTTTTGACAATTTAAGTTGAGTTGAAAATCTCCTTTAACGTGGTAAATTCTAATAGTCTGCTGGCCATCTGTTTTCATAACTTCCTGGATTAAAAGTAAACTGCTGTTTACTTTCCATTTCTATTTATAAATTATTTTTATTACATTTTTCACATTTAAAAAAAAAATTACATACTTTGCAAAACACTTTGCAAATCATTCATAATATTACTCAACATTTTCAAAGTTCACATAAATACATAAAAATAAATTTACATTAGGTACTTGACTGGATCGATCCTTAACATACATTTGAATTCAAGAAAAAGAGGAAAAATTAATAATTTAAATATATCTACACCACGGTTTATCCTCTTAGTTCTCCTAGGCCATCTACATTACAAAAAAGGGAGGGGGAAGTAAAAGGGAAGGAGGGGGAAATTTTCACAATCAATATCCCCACGTGACCTGTGTCTATTTATCTTTTACTTTCAAGGAGAGAGAATCTAACCTCTCTACCTCAGTGTTATCCACCTTCATGTTGTGAAAGAGAAAAAGAAAAGGGGGGTTATCTACCCCCCTATAACCTACATCAGGGGTTGACAAATTTGCTTTGAATTTAGGAGCCAGTTAGAAAAGTTAGGAGCCAGTTTTTTTTTTTAGAGTGGTATGGATTGTCAGCTCCCCGGGTAAGACCACTCATTTTCACCCCCTATCCCTAACTCACAATGGAGCACCCAGTCAATAACTCCATTGAAACGCTGTTACATCAGGGCTATGGGCTGACCAGAAAGAGTAAGGCTGGCAACAGATGGAACTGGCTGGCACAGGCAGGTGGCACTGGATGCCACTGGCAGGCACGTGGAACTGCCAGATGGCACCGGCAGGTGACACTGGCATTGGCAGGTGACACTGCTTGGAACTGGCAGGTGACACTATTGGCACTGGCAGGTGGCACTGGCGGTGGCACGTGGCACTGGTTTGGAAGTGGCAGGTGGCCCTGGTTGGTGATGGCAGTGGCACTGGTTGGTGTTGGCAGGTGGAACTGGTTGGCGGTGGCACTAGTTGGCACTGATTGGCGGTGGCACTGATTGGTGGTGGCAGTGGCAGGTGGCACTGATTGGCAGTGGCACTGGTTGGCACTGGCAGGTGGCACTGGTTTGTGGTGGCAGGTGGCACTGATTGGCGGTGGCAGATGGCACTGGCAGGTGGCACTGATTGGCGGTGGCAGATGTCACTGGCAGGTGGCACTGATTGACGGTGACACTGGTAGGTGGCACTGATTGGCGGTGGCACTGGGTGGTGGCAGGTGGCACTGGTTGGTGGTTGCAGGTGGTATTGATTGGCAGTGGCACTGGTTGGCACTAGCAGGTGGCACTGATTTGTGGTGGCAGGTGGCACTGACACTGGCAGGTGGCACTGATTGGCAGTGGCACTGGTTGCCGCTGGCAGATGGCACTGGTTGGCGATGGCACTGATTGGTGGTGGCACTCGGCACTGGCAGGTGGCACTGATTGGCACTGATAGGTGGCACTGATTGGTAGTGGCAGGTGGCACTGATTGTCACTGGAAGGTGGCATTGATTGGTGGTGCCACGTGGCACTGGTTGGTTGCAGGTGGTATTGATTGGCGGTGGCACTGGTTGGCACTAGCAGGTGGCACTGACACTGGCAGGTGGCACTGATTGGTGGTGGCACTGGTTGGCGGTGGCAGGTGGCACTGGTTGGCGGTGGCAGGTGGCACTGATTGGCGGTGGCAGGTGGCACTGGTTGGTGGTTGCAGGTGGTATTGGTTGGAGGTGGCACTGGTTGGCACTAGCAGGTGGCACTGATTGGCGGTGGCAGGTGGCACTGACACTGGCAGGTGGCACTGATTGGCGTTGGTGCTGGCAGGTGGCACTGGTTGGCGCTGGCACTGATTGGCAATGGCAGGTGGCACTGATTGGCAATGGCACTGGTTGGCACTAGCAGGTGGCACTGATTGGCGGTGGCAGGTGGCACTGACACTGGCAGGAGGCACTGTTTGGCGCTGGCAGATGGCACTGGCAGGTTTCACACGGAGCACTCTGTTACTGAATTTGTCCAACTCCTGCAGGATCCTAGGAAGTGATTGCTTAGGGTTCCTTATATAAACCATAATATCATCTGCAAACGCAGATATCTTATGCTCTTGCCCTGAAACCATTATTCCTTCAATTTCATAGTTCGCTCTTATGGATACCAAAAGAGGTTCCAAGGAGAACACAAAGAGTATGGGAGAGAGTGGGCATCCCTGGCGCGTCCCATTATAAAGCCTAAATGTGTCTGACAGAGTTCCATTCACCTGAATCTGAGCTGTGGGGTTGGAATATAGAGCCTCTATCCACCTAAGCATTTGTGGGCCAAGGCCAAATTTATATAGTGTCTGCAGCATATATTCCCAGTCTATCCTATCGAAGGCCTTTTCGGCATCTACTGATAGGAAAGGGGAAGATTTCTTCCCCTTTTTTGCTTCATGCATTAAGTGGGTTGTCCTCAGTATACTGTCCCTTGCTTCCCTACCTGGGACAAAGCCTGCCTGATCCCTTTCTATGCAATCTGACATATACTGTTTCAATCTTTCAGCCAAGATCCTTGCATAGATTTTTACATCCTCATTAATCAGGGAAATGGGTCTTAAGCTGGAACATAATGTTGGATCTTTCCCTTCCTTTGCCAATATAGTTATATAGGCCCCCAGAGGTTCCTCATGTATCTTCATTCCTCCTCCAATGGAGTTCATATACAGGTGAAAGTAGGGTGTCAGAGATCCTATAAACTTTTTAAAATATAATGACGTATACCCATCTGGCCCTGGACTTTTCCCACTCTTGCTATTTTTAATTGCCTTCTCTATTTCCTCCTTAGAGATATCACTGTCAAGCTTACTTGAGTCTTCTTCTGTTATACTTGGTAGTTCTATCTTCCGAAGATACTGTTCAATTTTATTCCTTCTATTTTGTTTATCCTTGGAGTCTTGGCTATCACTCACTTTGTATAATAGCAGATAATATTTTGATTTTTTTTTTTTACTGATATCTCTAGTTGAATGTTTCATCACTCCCTTTTTATCTTTAATTTTTGCAATATAATTAAAATTTATTCTAGGTTTAATTACCCCTGCCAGGATTCTCCCCGATTTATTACCAAATTCATATTGCCTAATATCCTGTTCCAGCAAATCTCTCAATGCTTCCCACTTTCCTATTAATTCGACCATTATTTTAGGGTCATTTAACCCTTTATGTAGCTGTTCCAACTCCTGGATTTCCTGCAGGATCAGTTGTTTTTGCGCTGCCCATATTTTCCTTCTCTTAGCTGCTTCTGCTATCAATCTGCCTCTCATATATACCTTATGGGTTTCCCACAGTACAGTTGGTGCAATATTTTCTACATTATTTTCTTTAAAAAATAGATTCAGATCCATTTCTTATGGCCTAGAATATTTTATGGTCATATAGGAGAGATTCGTCTAACCTCCATGATCTTTGCCTATCCGGTAAATCCAGAGTGGCCATGACCGGGGCATAATCCAAGAGGGTTATTGATTTCACTTCCACTTTCCTTAACCCTTTTAAAAGCCGATGATCCAGAAAAATATAGTCGATTCTTGAATAAGAGAGGTGTACCTGAGAATAATAAGTAAAATCCTTCCCCCTGGGATGAACAATTCTCCATACCTCCACTAGTTGCTGCTGATGTAATTTTTGTTTAATTACCTTAAAATATTTCCTTTCTGAGTTTAAAGGTTGGGCATCCAGAGCAGGATCAAATACAAAGTTAAGATCCCCTGCCATAATTACCCCTCCCTCCTTAAAACTTTCTAATTTATTCAGTACTTTCCCAAAGAGGGGACAAGGGAAAGAATTAGGGCAGTAGATATTAACTAATGTATATGTTTTATTAAACATGGAACCTTTAATAAATACATGCCTCCATTCAGAATCCGATTCCATAGCTTTTAGAACAAAGGGGGTATTTCTATCAAATCCTATAGTTATTCCTCTGGACCTCTTGTTGGGAGAGTATCCATGGAACCAGGTTGGGTAATTTTTAGAGTTCAGACCAATGCCAGTGACCATTTAAGGTGAGTCTCCTGTAGAAAAACAATATTTGATGACCATCTTTTCAATTCCTGCGAAATCTGATACCTCTTACTGGGGCTATTTAGCCCTTTACCATTGTATGTAATAATCTTCAAGGGGGCCATTTTTCACAGGAATTAGATGTATATATACATGGACATACAGCCGCAGTGTCAAAAATAAAAAAATATTTTTTTTTACCAGAATCGATCCAGTCAATGTACCAAACAATAACCAACATAACAAAACATATTCTTCCCCTTCGCATTTCCCCCCCTCTCTATCCCTTTACACATCCCTCCTCTCCCTCCCTCCCATTCATACATTGAATATCAATGTTATAATCCACCAGTCTAGCACCTATTACTGGACCCCAGCCCTGGTTGGACCTCCCTTGGGGGGTTGTAAATGCCCGTATGGGCCCCCGAGCCTCACCCCCTTTCGGGGGTGGTCTCGGGGGAGCAAGCGGTCACCGCCAGGCCTTCAGCGCCCTCCCCTCCCGAAGCGAGCCTACTTATTTTTTCCCTACCCAAGATTCTATTACTTATTTCCAAATTTTTCGACCTTATTTCTGCCCGGGAACCTATTATTTATTTTAAATGTTTCCTAATTTTTCCTCTTCCATCCCCTTCTCCTCCCTTTTAACTGAGAGGCCCCTATGCTCTATTCCATGACTGATTTCTAAGTTCCAGCCATTCTGGAGATTTCTTCTCCCAATTTTCTAAATTAATACATGGCAGATCTGATTTGCTGCAAAATTCTTTCAAATCCTCTGGGAATCGCAAGGTAGCTGATATTCCTTAATTTTTAGATGTCAAGCATACTGGAAAACCCCATCTATAAGAAATCCTCTTCTCTTATAGATTATTTATTAGGGGTTTCAGGGCCCTTCTACGAAGCAATGTCTCTTGTGACAAATCAGAAAAAATAAGCAGCGTGGCTCCATCATATTTAATAGCTTCAGGGCTTCTTGCACCTTGCTAAACTTGTTGTTTTATTTCATATTGGGCAAATCTCACTATTACATCTCTCACCATCGCAGATGGTGACTTCATCGTTGTTTGTATTCTATGTATTCTATCAAAAGCTATAGGGGATGTTACTTATTTTTTCATTATTTTATTGAACACTTCACGGATCACGGTTTCCAACTCGCTACTTTTCACGGATTCTGGCAGCCTGAGGATTCTTAAGTTGTTTTGGCTATTCCTTTTTTCTTGATTTTCCAATTTATATCTAATATTTCTCATTTCTATCCAATCCAACTCTGCCCTCTCCCGTAATTCCGAGATATCTTTTTTATGTTCTTCTAACTGTACTTTTGATTCCTCTACCCTTTTTAATACATTCTGGATATCCGCTCGAGTTGCATTCAGTTCGCCTTTAATCATGCATTCCAAATATGATATCATCTCTGCCATGTCCTGTTTAGTAGGGAGTAATTGGGGGTAAACTCCTTCCTTTTCTATTTCCCTCACTTTTTCCATCTCCTTTTGTTGATGTTGTTGTTCTTTCTGTCTTTTCTGTGGAGTTTTTCCCTCTTCTGCTCCGTGATGTTTATTTACCTGCCCTTCCCAGGCAGGGGGTATTTCTTCCCCCCTGTCCACTTCCAGTTCCCCCTTTGATCTTCTTTACCCTGCGCCATCTATGTTTTTATAGAGTTCCCTTTCCCACTTTCTGTTTGATTAGCTTTAGCTTCCCTCCTTACCATTATACCCTCTTACCACTCCACCCACAAATTAGCTTTCAAATTTACGTAAATACTGTTTTGCTTAACTCACCCACCCTATCTCCCTCTAATATTATAATTACCCTTAAGGAAAAGCAACTTTTTCTTTTCCCTTTTCTTCTCTTTTTTCTTTGTCCCTTCTCTTGCCTTCCTCTCAAGACTAAAGTGCTATGTGCTATGTGCAATCAATTGTGCAAAAAGTTATACTAGTAATATACAATTGTCCAAAAATACAAGATATAATATAAATCCTATCAATTATATACCATATGTATAATTTCTCCAAAAAAACATTAAAATATCAGTGCAAAAAGCGCAACCAGTGCAAAAAGCGCAACAGTGCAAAAAGTGCAAAAAAAAAAAAAAGGGGACGGGGGAAGGGTACACAAGAGGAAGGGGATAATTACTGCCACTTAAATATCCAATTGTCCAGTTGTTTATTATTATATTTCTCTAGAGTGCTGAGTTGTTGATAATCCAGAGGGTACACAGTTTTTTTTCCCCAACCCTAAAAAAAGGGGGGGCTGAAAAAAAAAAGGGGGGGATAAGAGGTGGGGAGAGGAAAAAAGGAAATAAGTGTACCGAATGTCCAATATATTTAAAATGCAGGAGATAATGTCCAATGATTACATCTAAAACATTTACGCTTTATTTATATTTAATTTATAGGTAATTTCTGTATATAGTCATTGTAATTCATACTTTCACAAGTCTCAATCTCTTTGTATGAACTTGCAAACTGAAATCTGAAAACATATAATTCTGCACCTTCTCTATTTGCAGGGTAACAGATTATTTTGTCAAAAATTCAGATGTAGATTAGTGTAACAGAAAAAAAATTACATGGATTTGTGGAGACGTTTTATATGAAGCATCTCATTGTTAGTTCAATTATTTTTCCAATCCAATACTCCCTTGGCCTCGATATGGGCGAGTGAGAAAGGCAATATATCCTTCAGCTAGTAGAACTTTAGAGAATAAATAGTAATACCAGCTAATCTTACCAGTCTCGCAAAAAAATGATTGAGGAGGATCAGCTGTTTTCTCCGGACATCTCCCCACCTCACTGTGGTGGTCAGCAGACAGCAAACGGTAGGTGGAAATTCCCCCCAGACTCCTGAATCCCGGGCTCCGCAGCTGTTTAAACTCCCACAGCGGCTCTCTTTCTCTCCCCCTTACCGCTTCTATGCCAACGCCGCTCCCACCCCATTCTTCACCTCTCCTTCAGGGTACAGGGGTTCGGATGCTCAAGTGCCACCCCCTCTCTCTCCACTCTCTCGTGAGGGGGGATTAGGCAGAACCATCTCGGCTGCGACCAATGTTCCTGCTCTGGGCGGCCCGAATCACTCCTCCTCCAGCCGACCTCCTTCTCCTCCCTCTCCTCCTCTGCTCTGTTCCACGCTGCCCCTGTATCTGATCTAGTGCCTACAGGGAGCTGACAGGAAGCAAACAGGGAGGAGACATGCAGACACGCAAGGATCCGACTTCAAGCATCCGATTACCCGCTCCACTGTGAGCCTTATTGACAGGATACTTGGGCTCAGGGATCACCTTGTGCTGACAGCATACTCTCAGCTCGCCTCTGGGATGGTGTGCCTACGGCCTCAGCGATCAGCTGCTGCACTGCGCCATCTTCCATAGCTCCACCCCCCTGCCTACGGACGAAAACGAATGAACATGTCTAGTCACAGCACACACTGTCATCTTATAACATCACCAATGTAATAGCAATACAAACAATAGTTATTTTTGACAATTTAAGTTTAGTTGAAAATCTCCTTTAATGTGGTAAATTCTAATAGTCTGCTGGCCATCTGTTTTCATAACTTTCTGGATTGAAAGTAAACTGCTGTTTACTTTCCATTTCTAAAGACTGCATATCCCATGGTACCTATTTATTTTATGCATGGTGACTTATTGATGACTAGGTTTTGCACGTATCAGTCCTAATTAGAGCATAGTCACACATTTTGATTCTTTACTTTTTGACATTTATAGCCTTTTAGTAACCACAGCTTTGGTCTATCTAGCGCAGATAAAGGTAATTAGTGTCTTGCTTGTTCATTTTATGGAACTAGAGGCCGGGCAATTTTGTACTCATCTTGATTTTCTAAAGATGATGGCTGGTTTAGGAGATAATAATTTCTGTTTGGGGTCTGTTTGTAAAAAAATACCAAAAATGTTTTTTTTTTAATCCTATCAGTTGACTTATATCTGGTGTTACACTGTGTTAAAAAAGGAATATCATGAGATGTTAACTTTTTTCTCTACTTCTTATTCCAATATTTTTCTATTAGAACTTGTATTGACCACCCACAACAATCTTTTTTTAGGTTTTTCAAAGCATGATATATAATCCTCAGCAGTGGCGATTGGTGCTCCCAATTTTTTTTGGGGCAAAATTCTGAAAAATACTGAAAAAAAAAACCCATCAAATGCAGCCACTGTGCCCATCAAATGCCCCCCCTGCCTACTGGCCCGCTAGCACACTGACTGCCCGGCCCTTACCTCATCTTGCTGGGGATCAGACAGCAGGTCAGGATATGAACTGTGGGATGAGCAGCGGGTGATGGTGGCGGCTCCTGTGTCCTCCATTTGTCTCGTCTTCCTTCTGCTAGGCATCCAATCACAGCTCCGGTGCTCCATGTTATTGATGTATATATACATTGATGTCACATCAAGAGACAACTAAACAATGTTCTTGTTCCAAATAAAATTTGTAAGGATTCTTAAAATATATTTGGTGTTTGGTGTATACTGGAACAGGAGCTGCTAATCATTGCAAATAAGGGTAATTTTTTTTCTCTAATATATTCTCTATATATAGATCTATATTAAAGTGGTTGTAAACCCTTACAAACCACTTTGACCTACAGGTAAGCCTAGATTAAGGCTTACCTGTAGGTCCAAGAAATATCTCCTAAACCTATATGGTTAAGGAGAAATTTGCCCGAAAACAGGCACCGCTGTCTACGGCGCATGCGCCGTAGACAGCTGCGCGCAGGCGCACTGAGCGCGGCATTCTCAACGACGGAGCTGCCGCGCGTGTCGGCTCCCGTGCGCATGCGTGGGAGTGACGTCATCGCGGCTTCGCCGAATGACAGCGGCGGAGCTGCGAGACCCCACCAAGAAGATGGATGCGGCGGACTACAGGGGACAGCGGCGACTTCGCTGGCTCCTGTGTCAGGTAAGTGACACATAATGGACTACTATGCGATGCATAGTAGTCCATTATGCTTTGCCTTTGCAGGGAATGAAAGAGGAAGTAAACTCATCAGGGTTTACTTCCTCTTTAAGTAGTACATCTCCCTGATTAAACTCATTGTGAAACGTGTTGAATAAACTACTTACCAATGTCTACAAACAATTATTTACTGTTATGGGCAATCTGTATTGAATTGGGATGTTCAATGTTACAGGTCATACTGCAAAAGGTACATGTATCTGATGTGTTGTGAGTGATTATTTAAAATGTAGAAACTATCCATGCTAACAGTACACCGGGCCTATAAATCAGCAGCTAGTATCAAATTTGTTAGTTACAAATAAACCAAGAATAATAATATGATCTGAATAATGAATAATTATTACCCAATGATTTTACGATGACAGATTTTAATGAATGGTACATATTACAACAAAGCATATTTTAAGGTTTTTTTTTTGCTTTGTTTTTACTACTGGCACCATTAACCGGTTCCCGACCGGCGCACGCCGATGTACGTTGGCAGAATGGCACGGGCAGGCATATTGGCGTACAGGTACGTCCAATCTTTAATGCCGCCCTGCCATCTTTAATGCGCTTGCTTGCCGGTCAGGACCCCCGTGGGTCCGGTCGCGGGTCCCGTAGGCTCGATCGCCGTGGACATACCCGCGATCGTCTCACGGAGCGGCTGAATGGAGAAATGCCATTGTAAACAGCATTTCCCCGTTCTGCCTAGCAACTAGTGATGCTGATCTCTGCTCCATGTGATTGGAGCAGAGATCAGTGTTCACTAAATGAAAGCCCAGCCCCCCACAGTTAGTAACACACCCCTAGGAACACTTAACCCCTACACTGCCACCCACTGGTTAACCCCTTCACTGCTAGTGTCATTGATTGCTGTATAAATGACAATGGTCCCAAAAATGTGTCAAAAATGTCCGATGTGTCTGCCATAATGTCACAGTCACAATAAAAATCGCTGATCGCAGGCATTACTAGTAAAAAAAAATATTAATAAAAATGCCATAAAACTATCCCCTATTTTGTAAACGCTATAACTTTTGTGCAAACCAATTAATAATCGCTTATTGCGATTTTTTTTTTTACCAATGTAGAAGAATACGTATCAGCCTAAACTGAGGGAAAAAAATGTTTTTTATATATTTTTGGGGGATATTTATTATAACAAAAAGTAAAAAATAATGCGTTTTTTTTTCAAAATTGTCGCTCTATTTTTGTTTATAGCGCAAAAAATAAAAACCTCAGAGGTGATCAAATACCACCAAAAGAAAGCTCTATTTGTGGGAAAAAAAAGGACGCCAATTTTGTTTGGGAGCCACGTTGCATAACTGTGCAATTGTAAGTTAAAGCGACGCAGTGCCGAATCGCAAAAAGTGGTCTGGTCTTCGACCAGCAAAATGGTCCAGGGCTGAAGTGGTTAAAAACCTATTATGCACATCAAGACTTTGTAATACTGAGAAAATTTGTATAGAAAAATGTGCTCTCAATAACCAGTTGACCTCCAGAAGTTTCCCCCCCCCCCCCTTCATGACCAGGCCATTTTTTGCTATTTGGCATTGTGTTATTTAACTGTCAATTGCACAGCCATGCAACACTGTACACAAATAAAATTTCTATAATTTTTCAAAAAATAGAGCTTTCCTTTGGTGGTATTTAATCACCACTGGATTTTTTATTTTGTGTGCTAAAAAATAAAAATAGACTGAAAATTTTGAAAAAAAGAACAATAATTTGTACTTTCTGCTATGAAACATTTCAAGTAAGAAAAAAAAAGTCTTCATAAATTTTCATCCAAAATGTATTCTGCTTTGGTAAAAAAAAAATCCCAATAAGTGTAGATTGATTGGTTTGCATGACAGTTATAGAGTCTACAAATGATTTATTTTTTACTAGTAATGGCAGCAATTGGCATCCTATAGTGGGACTGTGATAGTGCGGCGGTAAATCTAACACTAACTGACACTGGGTGGGAGCTGACTAACTGCCACTGACATCTCCAGTGATACTAATACAGCGATCATTGCTAATAATATGTACTGTCACTGTATTAAAGACACTGGGTAGGAAGGGGTTGACATCAGAGGCAATCAAAGGGTTAACTGTGTGCCTAGCTAATGTGTAAAGTGTTTACTATGTGGTGCTTTTACTAAGGGGTGTGACAGTTTTTCTTTCCTGCTTTGCAGGGAGGCCAAATACCGCACATCCCAGCTGTCAGTAGAGAGATCTGAGTTGTTTACCAACACAGATCTGTCTCTTGTCATCCACTCTGCTGATTGGCGGGCCCCGACCATAACTCATTTGTAAGGAACCACTGATCGGCAAGTGCTGGAGCCAGTGGCAGAAGAGCCAGACTAGCCTAGAGGCGATTCAGTTCGCATTGTGCGCTATACAAGTATTTCATTCATTCGTTCATTCAGACTAGGGGGTGCGCATGCACAATTCTGCACAGCTGGCCTGCACTACGGCATTAAAACTACAGTGCGTGGTAGGCAAGTGGCCAATGTATAAGTAAAGTCTTTGGTGCCCCAGGAGCCCTGGCTATAATCTATGGAAAGTATAGACAGTATGCAATGTATGGATAGCATGTTAAACCAAAAAATAGGTTTTCTATTGCTTCATACTAAATAATTATTTGTGCTCCGACATCTTTGTTACATTTTCTTGACTTCAAACTCTGTATTATGCTAAGAACACTGTGCATCAAACTATCATACCACTAGAGAAGAGGTCGGTGTTTGGACCAAACGTTGTTCTTCTGGAGCTACTCCAAATGCCGGAGCTTTTAGCCATTCAGTGGAAGCCAAATGACTTTTATAATAATGGTGTTTCTACAGGTACTATATATGACAGTTTCTTTCCGGTCAATGTTTGCTAAGGAAGCGGATGGTGTCAGCACCCGCTGCATTCTTAGCAACCAGTGACATCACCCAGATCATTTATTTGCTGGCTGAGGATCCCCAGCCATGTAAAAAAATGGTGGTGATGGTGGTTTACATCACTGACCAAATCTGGAAATGAACAACAGGGCCGGGACAAGGGGAAGGCAGGAGGGGCGGTTTCCCTGGGCACTGTGGTATCATGTGAAGTGGGGGGGGGGGGGCACCACAATGAGATGAGGGAGGGGATTTGTGTTGAGAAGTGGAATTTGGGGGGAGGAAGCAGGTAATAAATGTCCTAAGAGGGTAAATATGGGGAGGTGTGCTAGGAATGATGATTTGGGGGGTTATGTTGGGAGGGGTATAGGGGAAGAAGATTTGTGCTAGTAGGGGTGGTTGGGGGTATCTGTGCCAGATTGGGAGAGGGGACTTTGTGCTGGAAGGGGGGATTTGGAGTGGGGGAGAGGATTTGTGCTTGGATGGGTAATTTGAGGGTTAGGGGATATGTGCTAGGAGGGGGAACTTTTTTGTGGGGGGGTTTGTGCTAGAGCCATATGTGTAGAGAGAATTTGAGCAGGGCAAATAGGGGGCAAAGATTTGTGCTCAGAGGGGCAATTTCAGGAGGGGTGGATTTGAACTGAGAGAAGGAGGAATTCTTGCTTAGGAATTGAGCATGCTTATTAATATACATTTTTTTTGGAAGGGGAGGTTTATTTTTGCTTAAACATAATGCTCATACATGTGGAGGGGGGCATATGGGGGGGGGGGCGCAATTTGGCATGGCTGCCCTGGGCTCTAGATGACCTTGTCCAGGCACTGATGAACAGTCAGAGAAGTCTGCCACTATCTAAATCTTAAGGAGGAGAAGTGAATGGATACAGTTTGCTTCAATCTTCTGGGGTTGATTTGAAACCTTTCTTTGTTTGTGAAAACAAGGTTTTGAACCATGGCAAAAAAAGAGAAATTGTGTCTTGTTATAGTTAAAATACACAGAATAATAGATTAAGGAGTATAGGTCAGTTTAAGAAAAAGAGCAAAGTAAGGTAATTAGAAATGTTATTACAAAAATATGACTTTCTTGTCATAATAAAATATTAGGATTGTGATATGTAAAATGAATAAGAACATTTTTTGCATTAATAAATTACCACTAATGATACTGCATTCTATTTAAGAATTTGACTTGTAAGTCACCAAAAGAAAAGGAATGTAATATTTCTAGACCTTCCACATGAAAACAAAACCTTGAAGTTTAAGAATATCATTTCTGGGAGAAGAGTTGATAAGAAGAAATTAATTTGTTATAATTAGTTTAGTCTATTAGTCTAAATAGTCTAATAAAGTTTTTTCAACTTTACAGAGTGTAGGAATAATAATAAGAAGAAAACACCTCAAGATCTCTAATAAGAGAGAAACTTCTAAAAACAATTGACTTTTTATTTTACTGATGAAAAAATGTATCCATCAGATATATTGCAGTTTTATTTATTTATATATATATATATATATATATATATATATATATATATATATATATACATACATATACATATATATATATATATATATATATATATATATATATATATATATATATATATATATATATATATATATATATATATATTTGTGACGTGATATGTTTATCATATCAAGATGAGACATTTTTTACAATCACATATAGTGTATTTTCAGAGTTGAAAGGGTTAAACATCCTTACAATAGAGTCACTCTACTTAGAAGAAACTTCTGGTGCTAATTAAGATAACAGTACATTTTTCTAAAGTCATATAGACAAGTTAGGACTAACTTTTACATTGTAATATGTAATTATTTTTAAAAATAATCTCACATATATGAATTAATTGAAGTTAAGGTTCAAATTTTGACAAAGATTATTTGAAAGGTTGTATGGATTATAGATTTATACTAAACACAATTTGGAGGGAAAGCATGAAACATATATTTCTGAAGAGACATCCATATTTTAGAATATTATATATCAATGTTATATTTATGAATTATGAAATTAAGGGGATTGATTATTTGGTAAAAGAAAATGATAAGGGTGAAAATATTCTTTATGGTATAGGAAGCAAAAGGTTTAAAAAGTTCACTTTTCCTTATATAGAATCAAAATTTAAATATATTTAAGTCAATTATCTTAAGATCTAAAAGTATGTATGGATACTACTGTGACGCATTTAAGGTATGAATGGATTTAGATAAGAAAATTATTAAGATTGTTTAATCAATCATTTTGAGAGGGAAATGTTAGAATATTAATATTTATGAATGGATTAGATCTTACAGAATAATTGAGTTTAAATGAATATATATGTAGCGCACTACTCCCGTAGGAGCTGCTGGTTTAGTTTACTGCTATACACATCACAACCCATAAAAATTGAGACAGTCCATATTAGAATTTTATACTTGGTTTTATTAGCATAACTTGAACTTGGATAGGAGAAGGATTGTTTGAGATGCTCTTTTACTGCTTATCAATTCTTCCCTTGACTTCTTGTGCAAATACTTAGTGCAGTACTGTGGTGGAGAGTCACTCTGAATAACCCTTCACCCGTAGGCCTTTTCCCTTAGAGCATTTCTGTGTCCCTTCCAGTCATACTTGCTGATCTATCTAGGGACAGTTGACCACTACATCCATTTGTGCAGCACTCCCAAGTTAAACAAAAGGGCATTACTCTGAATAATTCCTTCTATCTGACTGATTAGATTTCCTTGGGTGTTGAACCTAGAGCCACAGGCCATTATCGCCTATTTCCATTTTCCGCCTATTTCCATGACTCACGTGCCAACCTCCCTCAGTCTTTGGAAGTACTGTTATGTAATTTATACTGTGGTCTGTAGATTCAAAGTATGTAGCTTAAATTCTCCTCTCCATTAGTTTCCCTGGGTTTCCACTCACTTGTCCTCCAAATCAATAATCCATGTTCCACTCACAGAAAGTTGATCACCCAGTCTTCTTCTTCCGCTTTGCTCCTACTTCCTCCTGATGGCTCCTCCATCTCTTCTCTCCACATGGCACGTTACCCTCCCCACAGGGGGATGCCCAGGCTGCAACAGCTACTTCCTGCTGTCTTCTTCTCCTGCCAGACTCCTTCCTGGGAGCATGTGACCCCAGCTGATATGAGAGACATGCCCCTGCCAATGCAAATTAATCATTGGTCAGAGCTCTCACATGAGCGGCCAGCCCCTCTTTCAGAACAATTCTTCTTAAAGCATGAGGAGGCATCTTTGAGCCAGAGCACAGGTGGCCACACCCCCCACTACACTGACACTCCCATTCCCCAGATCAAAACATCCAGGCCTGTCTGAAGTCACAGACCTGGCTAAATTTGCCTGAGGCTGCATTCTGTCACTAAACCAATACTAGATCACCTATCTTTAGGTAGTGACCACTACATATATATATATATATATATATATATATATATATATATATATATATATATATATATATATATGGAAAAAGTGAAATTATATAAGATCTTTATATTCGTGAAAGTATATGCTGTTAAGAGCTTCATAACATTCCTACGGAGAACTAAACATGTGTTTGTAATTAAGAGTGAGCTGAGCTCTCACCGCCCCCCATCTGTGAGAAGGAAGGATTCACATACTTTAAGATGTAAAGGTTCATGTTTTAGTTAAGATCATAATTTCTTTATATTACAATATTTCTTGATTAGGATATTAATAAGAACATTGCGTTTTAAATGAATATACCTACTGATATATGTAGTATTTGATTTAGAAGTTAAAGGAAACTTATATTGTATATGTTTAAAACTTTACCCATAGCAGTCTTGCCCATCCCCATGGAATGACTTGCATAGAGATGGTTTTGTATTTCAACATCTGGCATCAGACTGAAAGATAGAAAACCCTTTGCCACAGTTTTCAGTGGAAATATAAAACAAAACAAACCTTTAAGCCAGCCTTTATAGGAGAAGGTGTGGGCTTATTTTAGGCGTAAAAAGCTAGTAACAGAGGGCAGACATTCTCTCCATGAGAGGGCAACTACACACATCACAAGACATTGCTGCCACAAAGACATACACACACACATCTGATTCAATCTTCATCTTAAGAATAGTATACATTATTAATGGCATTCTATAAGTTGATATTGTTCTTGCAATATTTTTCTATTTTTATTATTAAATCAATTTTTGAGTTTTTAAAGAGAACTGAATGGACTTTCTTGGAACTTTCCTCATTACTATGAATTATTGAAATATTGTTATTATTACCGAAAAAATTAGATTATTACACTCTGACCAGCTGGCTAATACACGGTGACATCAAGGATTAGTGCCCCACCCTACTCATTATAAGGTATTGCGTCTGGCTCCCTTGTTGGTGTTTCACTTTGTTATTTCTTCCCTAAGCTTCATTCTCCTTCTCATTTACTTTTCATTCACTTGGTCTCTGTATTTTTCTTGCTTGGACCTCCTAATTAATTATTTAACCCTTGGTCTGAGCTGCATCTAGTTATTTTCACTTTCATTACCTTCTTCTCTCCACTTTTTTCACCTTCTTATTTTTATTCATTCTCACTTTATCTTTCCTATTATTATTTTATATTTACATGTCCTAGGGTTCCTTTCCTTTTGGTCCCCATGTCTGCCTTGGCCACAGGCCTGCTCCACCTTCAGCTCCAATAACAGAGCTTATTCTGTGGATGTACTCCCATGTCTATGCTATCCCTTTTGCATTTATTGCTTTAATTGCATTCTTTGTGTTTTTGTTGATTTAATCTGTTTGATATGTATTTATATTCACTAAGGGAATGAATAATTACTACTCACAGTGGTCCTATACAGGATAATTTTCCTATATACTCTGTATATATACATACAGTACAGGCTTATTATCTTATTCTTTTTCTGACATTGTTTCTCCACAGATACATTATGTAGCACACCGAATTTCCATGAGATCCCAGAATCAGAGAACAGTCAATAGATTTGTTTTGCTTCTTTATTAGAGGGTTAAAGGAGAAGTATGGGTTTGTGTTTTTTCCCTTATCATAATTACCTAGGTGGATGCAGCTTCGGTCCGATGCTACATCTGTTCCTCTGCGTCTCTGCACTGAGAACCGAGTGATTGAACACCACTGATGGCTCAGTTCTCACAGATCCCTGAGCGGAGAGCTGCTGACTGTCAGTCAGCAGCTCTCCTGCTCTGCTCCTCCACGCTCATTGGAGCATCGACCTGTGGAGGGGCAGGGAGCGGCTGTCTCAGCATCTTATCGGCTCACTAAGACGGCTATCAGTACAGGCACCTGGCAGATCCAGACGTCCAGTGTCAGGATGACACAGATCTTGGTGATGTCAGCAGTGAGAGGACTTTAGACCGTTCTCTGCTGAAAAAAAATGGGTCACAGGAGTGCCAAACGAATTGCACTCCTGTGACCCTTAGAAGTCCAGCCAAACAAGATCAGGCTGGACTTCTCCTTTAATACCTTGGATAGGGATGGGAAGTTATGCGAAGCCCACTTAAAGTGGTTGTTAAGCCACAGTACATGCAATCCCCTACATTCATTGTCTGTGTTTTGTACAAAATATGCCCCATTACTACCTTATTTCACAGCACCGACTGGCACTCATGTGACTTTTCATTCTTCCCTCTCCCAATTTGACAGCTACAATGGGAGGGTCCAATAATCCCCCACAGATGTCAGTCAGGGAGGAGGGGAGGAGAGGAGGAATAATCTGAGACATCAGCCAGGGAGGAGGGGAACATTGAGGAGTCACGTGAGCGCTGAGCAGTGATCTGAAATAAGGTAGAAATGGGCATATATTTTACAAAGCACAGTCACTGCAGCATAGAACGTTTTCTAACAGAGGGGATTGTACTTGTTACTGTTATTACTGTTACTTCAGCTCCAGAAGGGGGGGGCAGGCCCTGACACAGAGCTGGCAGGCAGGGAGGGGATAGGGGAGAGAGGACAGACAGGGGAGCTGCAGATGATGGAGGCATGTAAACTGACCACAGTGTCAAGGCTCAGCAGCCATGATAAACCGTGGTCAGTTTACAGGGGGAAGGGCATAGCCAGGCAGGATCAGCCAGGTAATTCAGGTGATATAAAGGGCCAAATGACACAGCTTTAAAGGAACTGGATTTTATTTTTTATTTTTTAGGGTTACAAATGCTTTTACTTCAACAAACTTCAGGGACATTCTTCCTTTATACACATATATAAAGTCTACTTCACTTTCCTCCTGCACACACTTGCTTACTCCAGCTGAATCACTGCAGTATGATCTGACAGGCTTCCTGTCAGATTTAGTAATAACCTTTACAGGCAGGAACTCATAGACCCTTTTTATGTAGCACAGAAGCAATGAAAAAGCATGTAACTGTTCCTCTGTGGCTATTAATTCCAGCACCACCTTTTCAGGCACTACCAACTCACCTGACTGCAACTGCCCCTTTCAACGGGCCTCCTGGCTGTTTCTCTACACCAGTCCATCCAACTGACTCTTCACCAGCCCACCCAGCTGAATCTTCACCAGTTTACCTGGCTAACTCTTAGGATATCTCTCTGGGAAGGGATGAACACTTAAGCACACTGGTGTCTCCTCCCTTTGTTAGACCCCAACAGTGTTGCTCTACTCACTGTCTCTCTCTTGCGCATGTGCCTCCAGGAAAGCCTCCTCCTGTGTGTTTTGATAGGATCCTTCCAGCACCTGAGCCCACAGCAGGAAACCCCCCTATGATTGGTGATACCCCTGAGGGCCACCGACAACCTCCCAACACTATATCTCCATCTTACACCCAACTCCCCCTGCTGGCATGGCCCATGTCTATTTATGGAGTGGTCTAAGCCTCCTGCCAGCCTACCTCTGAGGATTGGCCAAGGATCCATAAAAATTCAAGGCAGCTCCTCCTAACCTCCAACCTCTAGTTACAGAAGATTCTCCAACCTCCTAAACCAGGGGAGGGCATCAGAGGGCTGCCAGGATGAGTCAGCCAGCCCTGAACTTTAGTAAACCCCTGACCCAGATACCATAGCTCATGCTTAGTCCTGAGCTAAACTATAATTTACCTACTCTAACTTCTAGCACACACTAAAGGGTGCTATAATTAATTTTGGCTGTCTCCTGAGGAAGTCAGTGCTGTTCTATGAAACGTGTTGAGATTTTAGTCCAATGTGCATCCATTTCAGTGTATTTGCAATATTGTATATACCTGGTTTTTAATTCTAATATGGAATACACTTTGTACTTTTTAAGAAACTTGTTATTAACTTTATTATTTCACTAAAGTTCTATGGGCAAATTTCTTTTTAGAGTCCTACATGTAATTAAATTCAGTGTTTCATTTTTTGGTTAGGCTGTTGCTTACCTTTTCTGTGGAAAACACATATATAAATTGTAGCACTAAAAGTGAGCCTGTTTTAAATGTTTCATTTAAAAAAAAAAAAGGAGTTGAAGTTTATTGTCTAATAAACATTCAGAACCTTTTTCAAATCATGGGAACATATTCATTAGCATCTACCCAAAGGATTGTAATCAGCTGGAATGCATTCTCTGTTCAGGACTGAGCTATACACCAACCACAGCATTAACATCAGTAATCTTGGGAAAAGATCCAGTTTCAAAATAATTAAACACAGGAGACAGAGTGCAGAGAGGTGTCAGCAACGATAACCATATTCCTCACTAATACCATTTAGATGCTGCCAAAATGTCTGTTTTTAGATCTAGACTTCAGTCATCATGAACATACCATCACCTCCAGAAAACACTAATTCCGCGTACACATGGTCGGACATTCCGACAACAAAATCCTGGATTTTTTTCGATGGATGTTGACTCCAACTTGTCTTGCATATATTCACGGTCCCAGAAATGTTATTGGAAATTCCAAACGTCAAGAATGCGGTGACGTACAAGACGAGCCGAGAAAAATTAAGTTCAATAGCCACTGCCAGTGCGGCTCTTCTGATTGATTCCGAGCATGCATGGAATTTTGTGCATCGGAATTGTGTACACACGCTCGGAATTTCCAACAACAGATTTCGTTGTTGGAAAATTTGAGATGCAGCTCTCAAAACTTTGTTGTCAGAAATTCTGACAGCAAATGTCCGATGGAGCCTACACACGGTCGGAATTTCCAACAACAAGTTCACATGGAACATTTTGTTGTCGGAAATTCCGACCGTGTGTACACGACATAAGACAGTTGCAGGTAATTCCTGTTATAAGTTGCCACAATCCAAAGTGGAAACATGACACACCCTAGAACCAGTTCTGCTGACTCTGGAAGAACTGTATCCTACTGGATGGTTATACTCAGCGGAATGAGGTCAGAAAATTTCAGGACAAGCAATATCAAAAAGAGGTGGTGGAAGAAGCCAACCAGTTACTGTATAGTTTAAACTCCAGGTTACAAAAAATACTTTTCCTAATAATGACCTAATAACATCTTTAGGGAGGTTAGATTTATTACCCAGTTCCATAGCTAGTTTAAGCACATGGAACAAACCTTGAACATTGTTGTGCTTTTTAAGGACAGTTTCCCGCACAGTATTTATTAACCACTTGCCGACCGCCGCACGACGATATACGTCGACAGAATGGCACGGGCAGGCATATGGGCGTATATATACGTCCCTGCCTTCCCGCGGGTGGGGGGCCCGGTCGGGCCCCCCCCCCTGGTGCCTGCGGCGGTCGGTATTCGTTCAGGAGCGATCCGGGATGAGGGGGCGGCCATTCATTCATGGCCACCCCCTCGCGATCGCTCCCGACGAATAGAAATGCTCCGTGACATCACTTCCTCTCCTGTAATGTAAACACAGGCAGAGGAAGTGATGTAATCTCTCCTCCGTGTCAGTATTTTTCGTTCCGGCACCGTGGAGAGAGGATCAGTGAGTTGCACCAACACGACACTACACAGTAGAACATGCCAGGCACACTCACACCCCCCTTCACCCCCCGATCACCCCCCAATTACCCCTGCCCCCCCAGTCACAGTGACACCAATTGCATTTTTTTTTTTTTGCATTGGTGTCATTTGTGACTGTAATAACTGTTAGGGCAGTTAGGGTTAGCCCCCTTTAGTTCTAATGCACCCCCCTACCCCCCCCCAATAAAGGTTTAACCCCGTGATCACCCCCCGTCGCCAGTGTCACTAAGGCTGGGTTCACATTGCAGCGGTTTATGAGAACGGATGTGATTCGCACCGCACTGCAGTGCAAATCACATCCGATCTTTGTGCGATTCGAGTTCAGCCATACAGATAGTATGGCTGAATTCGCGCCGCACCCGCCGCAAATTCGCACGGGACCCTTTTTTTGGTCCGCAGCAGAATCGGATCGCATGGGTGTTCACACCATGCGATCCGAGTTTGCAGATCGCACTGCGATATGCGAACTGATCTGGGGGTATCATTAACATTTCACTGACACTCCCAGCAGTTCGCATAGGGCAGTGTGAACTGCCGCCGGGAGGCATGCGATGCGGGAACCCGCCGCGGATTCGTGGCGTTCCCGCATCGCTCCAGTGTGAACCCAGCCTAATAAGCGATCGTTTTTCTGATCGCTGTATTAGTGTCACAGGTGACGCTAGTTAGGCAGGTAGGTATTTAGGTTCACCGCAGCTTTTTATAGCGCCAGGGACCCCCATATACTACCGCATAAAGCCCCCTGATTGCCCCCTAGTTAACCCTTTCACCAGTGATCACCATATAACTGTTACAGGTGACGCTGGTTGGTTAGTTATTTTTTTATAGTTTCAGGGCACCCGCCATTTATTACCTAGTCTCACTAGTGTACCCCTAAATTTAGGGGTGTCTACTTTCCAAAATGGGGTCATTTGGGGGGGGTTTGTGCCATCTTGGCATTTTATGGCCTTCAAAACTGTAACGCCCTTAGAAAGCCTGAAGGCGGTGCTTGGTTTTCAGGGCCACGTACGCGGCTAGGCTCCCAAAAAGTCCCACATATGTGGTATCCCCGTACTCAGGAGAAGCAGCAGAATTTATTTTGGGGTGTCATTTCACATATGCCCATGGCATGCGTGAGCAATATATCATTTAGTGACAACTTTGTGAAAAAAATAAATAAATAAAGTTTGTAATTTTCCCGCAACTTGTGGCAAAATATAAAATATTCCATGGACTCAACATGCCTCTCAGCAAATAGCTTGGGGTGTCTACTTTCTAAAATGGGGTCATTTGTGGGGGTTTTGTGCCATCTTGGCATTTTATGGCCTTCAAAACTGTAATAGGTAGTGAGAAGTGAAATCAAAAATTTACGCCCTTAGAAAGCCTGAAGGCGGTGCTTGGTTTTCGGGGCCCCGTACGCGGCTAGGCTCCCAAAAAGTCCCACATATGTGGTATCTCCGTACTCAGGAGAAGCAGCAGAATTTATTTTGGGGTGTCATTTCACATATGCCCATAGCATGTGTGAGCAATATATAATTTAGTGACAACTTTGTGAAAAAATAAATAAATAAATAAAAGTTTGTTATTTTCCCGCAACTTGTGGCAAAATATAAAATATTCCATGGACTCAACATGCCTCTCAGCAAATAGCTTGGGGTGTCTACTTTCTAAAATTGGGTCATTTGTGGGGGTTTTGTGCCATCTTGGCATTTTATGGCCTTCAAAACTGTAATAGGTAGTGAGACGTGAAATCAAAAATTTACGCCCTTAGAAAGCCTGAAGGCGGTGCTTGGCTTTCAGGGCCCCGTACGCGGCTAGGCTCACAAAAAGTCCCACATATGTGGTATCCCCGTACTCAGGAGAAGCAGCAGAATTTATTTTGGGGTGTCATTTCACATATGCCCATAGCATGTGTGAGCAATATATCATTTAGTGACAACTTTGTGTAAAAAAAAAAAAAATTTTTTTTGTCATTATTCAATCGCTTGAGGCAAAAAAATAAAATATTCAATGGGCTCAACATGCCTCTTATCAATTTCCTTAGGGGGTCTACTTTCCAAAATGGGGTCATTTGGGGGGGTTTTGTACTGCCCTGCCATTTTAGCACCTCAAGAAATGAGGTAGGAAGTCATAAACTAAAAGCTGCGTAAATTCCAGAAAACGTACCTTAGTTTGTAGATGTGACAACTTTTGCGCAAACCAATAAATATACAGTTATTGACTTTTTTTTTACCAAAGACATGTGGCTGAATACATTTTGGCCTAAATGTATGACTAAAATTGAGTTTATTGGATTTTTCTAATAACAAAAAGTAGAAAATATCATTTTTTTTCAAAATTTGCGGTCTTTTTACGTTTATATCGCAAAAAATAAAAATCGCTGAGTTAGTCAAATACCTTTAAAAGAAAGCTCTATTTGTGGGAAAAAAAGGACGCACATTTTGTTTGGGTACAACATTGCATGACCGCGCAATTACCAGTTAAAGCAGCGCAGTGCCACATTGTAAAAAGACCTCTGGTCATTGACCAGCAAAATGGTCCGGTCTGAAAGTGGTTAAGTAATTTTTAACAAGGATATTTTTAAGATACAGAATCAATCTATATGACACAGTCTATACATCTGAAACTTATACATGGAGACAAGTGATCATACAAAATAGTTACATTTATTGGTTGACAAAAAAACTAATATTTACATGAAATTAAAATACAGATTGCATTACATGAACATCTTGACAATTAATGGAAACACCCACAAAAATGGGAGTGTAGTACCTTGGATGTAATATTACCATGATAATTTCTCTGTAGAATCAATAACCTTAAGATAATTGACAATTAAACAGAACATCTGCATTCCATACATTCAACCATTACTATACTGCAGGTAAGTAAGTGGTTATCAATGTGAAATAAATTAGACTTTTGTTTTTCAATAAAAATGCCAACTATGCAAAAAGAAATATATAATGAAAACTTGAATTTAGGGAACAAATCTAAAAGGTGGTTATTGATTCGGGAGAACGATTAGCAATAGTAGAATATTCAATACATCAATATTTGAGAGAACATACAAGATATAATCAACATGGCATATTTTCCTATTCCAAAATGGCTACTAGTCTGGATTGTTCCAAGGAGCAGGAATCTTCATGAATGTAAAAATATGTATTCATGCATGGTGCATGAGTGTCAGTCTGTCTGGGAGTGTGTGTATCTCCCAGTGTCCCTTCTCAGGGTGGGTCCCTGAGCTTCCTCCCTCATGGCATTTTTATTGCTTCTTAAATATCCTCTTAAACAATAAGATCATAACATTATACGAAGTTCTGCCCAAAAGGTATGTGTTTCCTCCTCATTGGCAGGCAAAACGTAATAATTGACCTTTCCCGGGAGCCTAGTAATAGCACTTTCAACCACCAGGGGTCTCACATGTGTTTGGTGTATATATCTTTAAGTTAATATATTTTATATTTATAATGTGTATTATTTTTTTATATATGTTCTAACGAATATATCTCCAGTGTTCAGGGATGCTAGTAACCAAGAAAATATACAAACAGAAAAAAACAGCGCCAACCTAAGTGCAGTATAATAAAACACAGGTATTTATTCACAAGGTAATCCACTCACTCTCTATTGCAGTAAATCAGGCACATCGTTTATACTGTCATTGGGTACATCACAGGGCTCCCTGGGGTATGCTGTCCTCTTTAGCTGTGGGTTCTCGTCCGGTGGCGCCAGTGGTTCCCAGCGTCTCCGTCTCGGTATCGCAGCATCACGGGGGTCAGCTGATGGAATGTTCGGGGTCGCGCTGTGATGACGTCGTTGCGCATGCGTTCGGAGCATACATGCTCCTTCATCAGGCATACCGACCACCATGTTGGAAGTGGTCAAATAGGGAAGAGGTGGTGTTGATTGGTCAGTGGAATTACAAAACCTCCCCTATGTGTGGGCGGGGTATTGTAATCTACCTACGAATATCACATATAATTTGAATGACTTATAATCACCATATAGGTACATACAAAATATGTCTGACTTGCATATCCATTCGCATCTCTCTAACACCATGTGTTGATATGGACTTTGAGTAGTCCAATAAATGTTTAGATAGTTTAGCTGTGTTCACAAGTTCCTAAAAATTCACACAATAGGTTTTTTTTTGGACAAGGTGTCAGCTATTTAATTTTGTCTTCATGGTTGTATATTGTCCAAACAGTCTTTACTTGAGCACAATGTTTTTTTCTAGTTAAGGATTATTTCAATGTGATAAATACTTAGTCATTCCCTATGCAAGTTTGGTCTTCTCAATCTAACCAACAAAGATAAGTACACATCTTTTTGTTTGGTGACAAAAGTTACTATTGTTCCAGTCTCTTGTTTCAACACAGGGCTGTTTTTTCTTGCATCCCAGCTTATGCATTATGATGGGAGGGGAAGTGATCCTTTGGGAGCAAAATGTATTATTTCTTCATAAATTCACAACAACATGCACTGGCCCTTTTTGCTAAGGGACCCACAATGGGGCCCACATCTCCCTAAGAAACCTAGAGTAGTCTACTATAAAAACCTGAGCAAATAAGGAAAAGTTGCACCTAGTGAACTTAAAAAGCCAAATCCACTCCACTGTATTAGTGGTAATATGTTTGAAAATCTAGTGTGGATGTATCAATGCTATAAATTGCTCCACACAGTCTGTAAAATATTGTTTAACCTGACCTGCTTTATGTAAGCCCCACTATCTGAGCTCCCCATAGTCCTTTTGGCGATCACATAAGATTTATTAAACAGGGTGAAGATGGTCATAGTGTCTCTAGACACTTCTTAGAGAAGCACATTAGTTTACCAAATGTGCATTCTGGAAACCATACCAGGTAGTCTTTCCCCTGTTGAGCAGTTTAAAAGGCTTTGTGAGAGAAAGAGACGTCCTGGACCTACAAGTTTGACACCTTGTCTCCTAAAGGGTTAAATTAAATTATTGATATGAATATGGTACTATAAATCTCCCTTGTTTGTGTATATATTATACACACACAGCTTTTTTCAGTTTCCAGTATGTTTATCAGATTGTGTCGTTTCATTACTATTTACATTTCACGTCTTAATTTGTTACTTTTCTCTTCTCAGTGATGCTCATTGTATCCATTCATTGACACTTGTTTTTAATTTCAGCCCTCCCTCTGCTCATTAATGGAGCACAGTTATTGCTAGATCCATGCAGTGTATTATCTGTGTATAGGTAGAGATCTAGGGAACACACTAGTCTCTTTGTTATGTCTTTTGTATCTCCCAATACGTATTTCCCATTGGTGTTCATATTTTACAATTTTTTTTACGTTTTTGTGTGTTTTTTTCTTCTGATTTCATCAATCCTGATATTTTCAGTAACTTTCAAGTATCCACATTATTACTATAAATCAGGCTTGATGAAGGGGAAGAAAGCCCAGAAACATGTTGTCTGTTGTTTTTCAGGCTGCGTGTGTGCTGCTAGTCCAATGCTCACTGTATGCTGTGAGAAGATCTCTAGCACTTCAGCACTTCTCCATAGCGGAGTTTATCTGTGGCCACTGGTTGCTTCTGATTACAGACGGTCATATCTCCAGCGATGTCTCATGTCATCCAGCGCAGCGCAGCATCCTTCTTCTGTCTCCGTGTAGGAGACACTTCAAGGATTCCGGCGGCTGACGTTTGTTATATACGGAGGGCGGGGCCACCCGTCACCTGACCCCGCCCTCCTCTGACGCAAGGGGAAACCCGGGGTTCCCTGTGACGTAGGGGTGACCCGCACCCCTCTGATGTAACACAGGCAGGTTTCCGTTAGGCACGCTGGTATGGATTTTTAGGGGGAACCCCACGTCAATTTTTTTTAAA
Organism: Lithobates pipiens; assembly: GCF_037356315.1. NCBI lineage: Eukaryota > Metazoa > Chordata > Amphibia > Anura > Ranidae > Lithobates > Lithobates pipiens. The sequence continues at coordinate 639,851,295 of NW_027507903.1, forward strand.
TTTGACGCGGGGTTCCCCTTAATATCCATACCAGACCTGAAGGGTCTGGTTATGGATATTTAGGGGGAACCCCACGTCAAATTTTTTCTTAAATTTGAGGCAGGGTTCCCCTTAATATCCATACCAGACCTGAAGGGCCTGGTAATTGAATTTGGGGGACCCCCACGCTTTTTTTTTTATTTATTTATTTATTTTTTTATCAATGACTTTCAATGAGTGTTCTCTGTATTACGGGAGCCGACAATTCATAATAGCTGCGAGTGATTTTAAAGGACTTTTTTTCCTGCATAAATGACACTTTGTGCAGGGACAATTCTAAGCACGGGAAACATGCGCCCCTTCACAGGCATACTATAGACAACCCCCCCCTACGAAATTTAAAGGAATATTACACTTTTATTGTTTCACTTTAATCATTATTAAAATCACTGCTCCCGAAAAAACGGCCGTTTTTAAAACTTTTTTTTGCATTGATCCATGTCCCCTGGGGCAGGACCCAGGTCCCCAAACACTTTTTAGGACAGTAACTTGCAAATTAGCCTTTAAAATGAGCACTTTAGATTTTGAACGTTGGAGTCCCATAGACTTTAATAGGGTTCTAAAGTATGCTATATACTAGCTCCGTCGAATCTTCTTTATACATTCGACAGACACCATAAGCCTTCAAAGACAGATTCGACCGTGATTCATGTGGATTTTCGGACGAATGCAATTTTTGAACGAAAAACGAAATAAATAAAAACGAATTTCGGGAGTAACTAAATAAATTAAGTTTTCAGACGAAAACGAAATTCCGAAACGAAATATTTTACTCTGCACATGTCTAGTTCACATGTAGCATAAAAGCCGAGATGTTTCGAGACACTCGCGGGGCATTCATTGACTGACACTTACACGTACCCTCATACTCTCACAGACACACACACACCCTGACATATTCATACAGAGACTGATGACTTGGGACAGCTGAATTCTGCCAGAAGTCTAAGAACGTCATTTCCTGTTGCTTCTTGAAGGACACATAGGACAGCAAGACAGCAGCCATTGAAGCACACGCTTTCATAAGCTTATTACAGCTTTTTCATTATTCTATTTTCATATATTTTACCTACACTGAACTGAACTATTATACTTTTTACATTGTATTTATGATGCCAACTGTGTGACAAATAAACGCACACTTTCTTTTAAGTCAGTTTGACTATCAATGCTATTGATTCGGAAACGCCTCTGAGATACAGAATATTAGACAATAATAATATTCTTTAATTTGGCGAGCCAGACAGTGCCTTCATTTCTCAATTTTTACGGAAATCTCGATCCTTGCTGAGGGGGGAGAGATTAGCGCAGTCATGCGAATATCAGGCTCAAGAATAAAGACAGTTCAGAACCTATCAACCAAGAGGCGTTTGTGTTGCATCAGATGTGGTCAACAGTCCAGTATCAGACGGTTGAAGACGAGAAATTCTTCTAAATATGGTGAGTAAAAGTTATGGAATTTATTGATGATATAGTGAGAGAAAGCAAACTAGAGTTTAAAGATGTCTCTTTTTATCCAAATGACAGTGACTTATGGGCATATATGTACAATGAATGTTTACAAGCCAATTTGCAGATAGAGAAAAATAAATTTACTGTTATGAAAGAGCATAAAAAGATAGATATCGAACATTTTGAACCTAGTGAGAATATTTAATAAGATGATTATTAATATTTTACCTGCCAAAAATATGTGTATACTAAAGCAGAGAGAAACTAACATTGTACAGAACACAGGAATACATGAAAATGTGTGCCAAGATTCTCTTAGTTGTCCAAACTGTGAGATTTTTTGTAATTACATAGAAAATCTTGAAGAACAATTAGAATCTAAAAAAATGAATTTGCTAGAGTTACAAAATGACAGTAGACAGGTTGCTGTAATAACTACAGATGACAAAAAGACTGTATCCAAGTCTAAGCTACCTTCTTATATTCCGGAAAATTCGGATATAGAGAATGTTGATGTTACTAATGAAGTAGAAATGAAACATAAAAACTTATTACGTAGAACTGCAAAACTAAAGTTGCAAATACATGACCAACTTATGAAAGTTTTAAAAGATTTTCCAATTTATGACATTGAGGCAACTGTATTTTCTAATTGGGATTTATTTGAAATGTTTGCGGATCGTTTTAATCTGTCAAATGATCAGCGCAATTACATATTTCAGTTGTGGATTCCTGTTAATTTTTGCTAAACGAATTAATTCAACTGTTATTGATGATGAAGGTCAGGAAAAACAAAATGACGCAACAGATAGACTACGACAATTATTGCTATGTGCAACTGGTGAGCAAATACCGACTATAGAAATGTTAGATCTATTACAGACTACTGTAGAAGAAGATCCATTTGGGTTTAAAATAAAATTTTGCAAGGTTTATGAAATGATTTTTGGAGTAGATAATGACAATAACCCAGGTTTAAAAATAGCTTTCATAAAAAAATTTAAATACCTTGACCCAACTTCAGTAGCCATAGCACAGGAACGTCAAAATTTAAATGATGTAGTAAGTTTCATTGATAAAATTAGGAGACAATTGAATTAAAGCAATCTCACACACGAGGTAGCTATAATTCAATGTGACAAAAATAGTCAGGCTGCAGACATGTCAGAAACTACAGGTCTTAGCAGGAATGACAAGGACAGGTGCAGGCAAGTGAGGCAAGGAGAGCCTATCACGTGTCTTTACTGTCATAGATCTGACCATATGAGAAAACATTGCTGTACATTTAAGAGAGATTCACAAATAAAAACTAAAGATATGGAGAATGAAAAATCAGCTTTTGTACAACCTGTTTTTTCATATCAAGATAAAATTTTGACTGAATTGCCTTATGCCACAGAAGTCAAACAGATCAGTAATTTGACTCTTAACAGCAGTTCAGACAATACTGTCACTGAAAGAGAAGGTTTATTGCCATTGCCAAAAATAGAATCACATCGGGATTCAATTTCTCTGCCATTACAATATGTAGCACCAATTATATTGAATGAGAATGGTAGCCCATATATACAATGTTTGCTGAATGGTAAAAATATAAATTGTCTCATTGACAGTGGATCTGAAATTAGCCTTACCAGAGAAAACATACCTGTGAAACCTAATTCTCCTATGTGCAATATAGTGGGTTTTAATAATACAGGTAATTCCACTGCTAGACAGGTATCTAATGTAACATTTGAGGTACCTGGATTAGTGGAAACTAAAATTAACATTTAGGTTTGTCACAAAGCAGAGAATATACTTGGCATTGATGTAATCAATGAACAAAAGTGGGTGATTGATTTGGCAAATAAAAGTATTTGGAAAGATCCATCTAGGCCCAAATCAGTGCTTATTGATCCCTCTGTATACAGTAATGTTGGTTCCATTACCAATATGTCTACAGAACAAAAGTGGCCTGATGTTGATGGTAATAATGCCTTAAAGGAAGTGGTACAAAGTTTTCCAAGTTTGTGGTCAAAGTTTAAAAATGATATTGGAACTTTGAAAAATACTGAATTGAATACTGAGGGAAAAAATCCAGAACCCCTTAGTCAGTATGAGTTACCACTAGAATCAATTGGTCCACTTTCTGCCATTATTCAAGAGTTTGTACAACTTGGAATTGTAAAGAAAGCTAAATCAGTGGTAAATAACTGTATTTGGCCTATCAAAAATACTGATAATTCATATTCTTTATCAGTTGACTTGCGGACATTGAATAAACACATCACAAATAACCCAGTTCTTCCTGATAAATCTAATATCAATTTAAATTTGAATGCTGAGGACAAAGTATTCTCTGTACTAGAAATCGCTAATAGCCATTTTTCCATTCCTTTAACGAATAGTTGTCAGTACAAACTTGCATTCACATTCAGAAAAGAGACTTATACGTTCACTCGATTAATACCTGGTCTAGGTATTGGTGATGGTATAGTTCATGAAACTATAGCAAAAATACTTTCAAAATTTTCTAGACCAGACTGCATTTGTCAGCATGTAGATACGATTTTGCTGAGTACTCAGAATATCGATGAAAATATTGCTCTTTTGTCTGAGTTGTTTATGACGTTACAAGCTGAAGGTTTAAAATTAAACACAACGAAAGTTCAGCTGATTAAAAAGTCAAGTGCAAATTCCTTCACATGCAAATTAGTCAAGGAAAGAGACAAACAATTGTTGCAAGAGACAGTTAGAGATATCACTGCAATTCTAACAACTCATAAGGCATTGCATCAATTTTTGCATAAAATAAATCTTTGCAAAGAGTTTGTACAATGTTTCGCAGAAAAAGTTAATCCACTCTATGTTCTTTTGAGAAATAAAGGTAATATAGTTGACCAATGGGGTCCAAATGAGAAAAATGCCTTTGAAATGTTGAAAAAAGATTTGCAGAATGCTTCAGCATTAAATACAGTAGAGGTTTGTTCTGAAATATCTTTTGTTTTGAAAACTCATGTATCTGAGAATGCCATCTCAGTAACGTTGTCTCGATTACTAAAAGGTAAGGAGAAAATAATTGCCTATTTCTCCAGAGATTTATCATTTTTGGAAAAGACTTTTGAGCCAGGTGTAAAGCAACTGCTAAGTGTTTACTATGCAATTAAAGCTACAGAGAGCATAGTAAAATCAAACAAAATCATTGTACAGATACCTGATTGCTCACTAAAAGATATTTTTGAGGAAGATAGTTTTAAAGAATGTCATAAAAGATATCCTCTATGGTTCAGAGCTTTATCATCCAAACACATTCATTTAGATGTAGAAGGAAGACATCTTCAGAAATGTACACCAGCACATGTTTATACAGCTGTATCTGAGAAGTCTTCATCTCAGGTTTCCAGCATAGGAACAGAGAAGGACATAGAATCAGTATTTGTTACTGCAGAACATTCTAACACTAGAATAAAAGCTTCAACACAGAATACAGTTACACATATTTTTAATCTTTTCGAAATGAGAACAAAGGCATAGTCCATTGTTGTCTTTGGGTGATATAAAACCTTTGTTTGTGAAAATATGGATTTGTATCATGACTAAAAACAAATGTTGCATCCTGTCATATCTAAACTTCACAGTCATATGTTTTATAGTTGAGGTCATTTTAGACAGGATAAGGACAGTACATTGTCATACAGAAGTTCTCTTTGAAGGAAATACAAGATAGTATTATTTTACATATAGTTTAATGAATTCACAAAGTTATGTCCTACAATGTTTTAACATTTGTTGAAAAAATAAAGAATAAGTTACAAGAATTTAATGTAAATATTTTATGCCTAATTAAAGCGGGATTCCACCCTAAAGTGGAACCTCCGCTGATCGGATCCCTCCCCCCCTCCGGTGTCACAATTGACACCTTTCAGGGGGGAGGGGGGGTGGAGATACCTGTCAAAGACAGGTATTTTCACCCACTTCCGGGCATAGACTCCCGTGGGAGTCTACGCCATTTCCTGCCCTGCCGTGCTGTCTGCTGGGACACACACGGGTCCCATTGACAGCGCAGAGATTTCCTATTGCGCGGCGCGGCTCGCGCATGCGCAGTAGGGAACCGGGAAGTGAAGCCGATTCGCTTCACTTCCTGATTCCCTCACCTAGAATGGTGGCGACAGCAGCCGAGAGCCGAGCGATCGATCGGCCTCGGCTGCCGGCATCGCTGGAACCCGGGACAGGTGAGTGTCCATTTATTAAAAGTCAGCAGCTGTAGTATTTATAGCTGCTGGCTTTTAATATTTTTTTTTTTTTTTGGTGGAATCCTTTTTAATGATACTGCATCTCTTTTACAGATATGGCATCTAAAATCAAATAAATATGGAGGATAACAAGCTCCTATGAAGAGCAAAGAGAATATCAGGAAATTCAAACTTAAAGAAGAGATCCTCTCGGAAAGAATATTGGGCAAAAGATTTATACTTCATATTTATGACTGATTTATCTTATTCAACAAGGTTTTTCTAATCTAACAGAACTTGAAGAAGAAATTTTAAAGACATTTCATGAAGAAAAAAATGAATCAGAAGAAACTTTATCTATCTACTATAGATAAACAATTTAGGACTGAAACATTTATCCACATATACATTTTTGATAAATCCAATTATTCTGATAGTAATGTTCATATTAAGTTAAGATTATCATTATTATTTTTATTTATTTTTCCTTATTCATATATTGAATATTTTTAGGTTACAAATGCACAATCATTCATTCTAGTTAGGAAACATATCACTATTAATAGAACTATGGAAAGTTATGACAAGTTTTAGAGTGTAAAATATATTTCCAAAGAGCTAAAATATTATTTGAGCACAAATATGGAAATATATTATTGCATCATTTATTTATTTAAATAATAATTATAATTATTATTATTATTAATAATAATAATTATTGATATGAGTCATGATTATGTTATACTTTAAAAAAAAAAAGAAACTATACAATTATTTTAAGATTTTGAATAGATAGATCTAAGAGGAGATAAAAGTAAAGAGAATAGCATTTAGAATGAGAGTTATTTCTAGCTGCTTCAGTTCTGAGGAATATTGTGTCCGATCATTTGATACAAGGATGAGTGAATGGGACATAAATGAGGTTATGAATGTATTTAATCAATTTGATATGATTAATCATAATTCAGGGGGGATTGTTAGAATATTATTCCAAATTCATAATTCGGCACTTATAGGTGTTATAATATATTTATGGCAAGCTTGCAAAACATATTTGGTTTTATGATTAATCATAATAAATAGTATGTGTGAATGACCTTGATCAAGTGTTCAGTGAAATATATCCTCATCGAAAGCTGAGTTAGTAATAAGTTTCTGAATGTAGCCAATTTGAGCATGACATATATGGTATCTTGGTACAGAATGTCATGAGAAGACAAAAATAGACATGTGTCTACGTAGTTAAAGAAATGATACATTGTAGATTATATCTTGTTAAAATAAGTTTAGAGTAGTCTCAGTCATGTTAATACATATTAGTATATAGTTATTTAATGTAAAGTTGCTAATATGTGTTCATATTATGTAAATGTATGGTTATATGACATTACATGAACAGCACATTATGTTAAGTATGGAGTGTTACATGTGAGCTTGTCAATCAAGCGCCATATGACTCTCTGAGTTAGTTTTGGATCGCACATTGTGGAAGTTAGCAGACATGAATGTGTGCCATACAAGGTTCTAAATGTGTGAGGTTATGACGTTCACATGTAGCATAAAAGCCGAGATGTTTCGAGACACTCGGGGGGCATTCATTGACTGACACACACACGTACCCTCATACTCTCACAGACACACACACACCCTGACATATTCATACAGAGACTGATGACTTGGGACAGCTGAATTCTGCCAGAAGTCTAAGAACGTCATTTCCTGTTGCTTCTTGAAGGACACATAGGACAGCAAGACAGCAGCCATTGAAGCACACGCTTTCATAAGCTTATTACAGCTTTTTCATTATTCTATTTTCATATATTTTACCTACACTGAACTGAACTATTATACTTTTTACATTGTATTTATGATGCCAACTGTGTGACAAATAAACGCACACTTTCTTTTAAGTCAGTTTGACTATCAATGCTATTGATTCGGAAACGCCTCTGAGATACAGAATATTAGACAATAATAATATTCTTCAGATACCAAACACGACATGCTTTAAGATTGCGCATAAAAACGTGCAGCATCGACAAACTACATACATTTTTAAAAGCCTTTAAACACCTTTACAGGTGACCACTTTCGATTTACGGAGGAGGTCTACTACTAAAATTAGTACCCTCGATCTGACCTTCGTGGTGATACCTCACATGCATGGTGCAATTGCTGTTTACATATGACGCCAGACCAACGCTTGCGTTTAACGTTGCACCTTAGCAGGGGGAGGCAGGGGTGTGTTTTTTTATTTTTTTGTTTTTTAATTATTTATTTTGCTTTTTTATTTTATTTTTAAACTGTTCTTTTCATTTATATATTTTTTTATCATTTTTATTGTTATCTCAGAGAATGTAAATATCCCCTATGATTGCAACCCTAGATCTCTCCTCTGCCCTCAAAACATCTGACCACACCAAGATCGGTGTGATAAAATGCTTTCCCAATTTCCCAATGGCGCTGTTTACATCCCGCAAAATCTAAGTCATTAAATCCTCATGGCTTCCGGGTTCTTAGGCCATAGAGATGATTGGAGCCATTCTGGTCTCTGATCAGCTCTATGGTCAGCTGGCGGAACCACCGGCTGCATTCTCAGGTTCCCTATTGGGACAGGAGGGCCTGAGAAATCCATGGAAGACAGTGGGGGGGGGGGACATTTCCCTCCTACTGCTTGTAAAAGCAGTCTTGTAAAAGCAGTCTAGAGGCTAATTAGCCGCTATGATTGCTTTTACATGAAAGCCGACCGCTGGCTGAAAAGAATGATACCAAGATGATACCTAAACCTGCAGGCATCATTCTGGTATAAGCACTCAAAGTCCAGCAACATACCAGTATGTTGCTGGAACTGGTTGGGCATATATCGTAATTTTTTTTCATGCAGCCTGTGGGCTGAACGAAAAAAAAGATATTGATCGGTGGGCATGCCCACCATTAGAATACCTCCCTTCATCCACCCACTTCTAATGGTGGGCATACATGCACCAATTATATATGCCGAAGCATGGGGGCATCCTCCCGCAAAAGGTAGGAGCAAATCGCTCCTCCACCCCTGCTGCCCCCATGCTTCAGCATATATGATCATTTTTTTAACTGTGGTGGTGAAATCACCTCCAACAGAGCTGGAGTCGCGGCTTTATGTAATATGGGAGCAAACGCTGTTGCTGTCAAGATAAATAAATCTGCGTTGCTGCTGAATGGCGTACCTGAAAACAAAAAATGGTTAAAAATAAAATATTGCAGAATAGAATACAGTATAAAGGAGCAGAACAATAGAGAGAGAATATATATATATAGAGAGAGAACAATAAAACGACAACTATTTTTTTTTTTTAACACTTTATGTAACTGTAACAGTTCTAACTTGTAACGGTTCCAGCGGTTTGGGTCTCTCAAAATGCAATGGCATCTTGGGAGACCCTGTGAACGTGTGCCTAGCCTGTGCAATGCTGTACCCTACACTAATACTCAACTAGTTCATGGTAGCGTTCAAAACATTCACCAATGCAAAGACCAGGATTGTCAGGACAGCGGGGACAATAATGACGGGTGTCACGCCTATATCCGCGCTTTCTGCAGACACAACTTTTTCTTTGGGGGGCTCGTTGGGTAGGGGTACTCGGGAGGACATAAGAATAATGCCTCTCATGCAGCCGGCTTACTGCATCTGGTTGGGGAAGGTGAGGTGGAGCACCGTTTGGATACAGAAGGGCTCTGACGATATCCTCCTGGAATTTAAGGAAGGATCCCGTCCGTCCTGAAGCTTTGTGTGGTACATAAGCATTCAGTATAGCCAACTGGAATAAATAAACAGACACTTTTTTGTACCAGCGTCTGGCCTTATGGGCAACTAGATACGGCGCCAACAACTGGTCATTGAGGTCCACCCCTCATATATTTTGGTTATATTTGTGGACACAGAGGGGTTTCTCCACAATACCAGTCACCGTACGAATTTGGACTGTCGTGTCTGCATGAAGGGAGGTAAGAACGAAAACATTCTTATTATCCCTCCACTTCATAGCGAGCAAATTATTACACCGATAGCAGGCTCTCTCCCCCAGCCTAGGACAAGACTCTACAAGCCGCTGGGGAAAGCCCCGGCGATTAGGTCGCACGGTGCCACATGCTACAATCTGATGATCAAACAAGTGACTAAACAGTGGCACGCTCGTGTAATAATTGTCCACATATAAATGGTACCCCTTTCCGAATAAGGGTGACACCATGTCCCACACTATCTTGCCAGCGCTTCCTATGTAGTCAGGGCAGTTCTCCGGCTCTATGTGACTATCTTTGCCCTCATAAACCATAAAACTACATGTATAGCCTGTGGTCCTGTCACAGAGCTTATACACCTTGACCCCGTATCTGGAACGCTTGTTGGGAACGTATTGTTTGAATGACAAGCGACCAGAAAACTTAATCAGGGACTCATCAATGCAGACAACTTGATGGGGAGTAAACAAGTCTGCAAAACATTGGTTGAAGTGGTTTATGAGGGGCCGAATTTTGTAGAGCCGATCGTATGCAGGGTCTCCATGAGGACGACAAAGTTCATTGTCACTGAAGTGCATGAACCGCAAAATCTGCTCGTATCATGCCCTGGACATGGAAGCAGAGAACACGCGCATATGGTGAATTTGGTCAGTGGACCAATATGACCGCAACTCACTCTTTTTGGTTATGCCCATGTTGAGGGAGAGGCCCAGAAAAATCTTAAATCGGAAACAGTAATTGGTTTCCATTGTCTGGCAAGGGCGGACTGGGGAATAGTGGCGATGTGTTGACCAGTGTACAAATTGCTTTGGTCCACAATAGATCTATAGAGATCTTCGGTGAAAAACAGTGAGTAAAAATCAAGTGTCGTAAAATCAACTGTTTCCACGTTAATGCCAGGTTGGCCAGTGAATGGGGGAAGTACGGGTTCTGTAGAAGTTGTGGGCACCCAATCAGGATTGGCAAATTCTGCAGGAAGGGCACTATGGGAACGACGGGCCTGTCTTTGTCTTCGTCTTGGTGGCAGCAGGACACTACTTGTGCTTGCCACCTCGCCAGCTTGAACTGCACTTATGGGACTCGCCACGTCACCACGTGTTACTGCAGTGCTGGATGTATGTCCAGGGTGTACTAGGCCGCTGGTGCTTGCCAGTTCACCAGAAGGATGAGTGGCTCTAGTACGTCTCTGCTCCATATGAGGGACCTGCGGGTTCCTGCACCTGAACAACAGAAAAAAATTGGGATCTGGTACACCTGCCCTTAACAGGGACCTCATCTCCGTCGCCAGAGCTATCTGTCATGGAGCTGCTGTCCTCTACAGGATCGTATTCTGAGCCTGAATCTGACAGATGAGTGACTTCCTCTTCACTATCTGTCATGCTCAGAAACGTGTAGGCCTCTTCACTAGTGTAGCTTCGCTTTGCCATTTTGGGCTCTAAATTTGAGACTCACAGGTAAAAAAGCACCTAGGCAGTCAGCGACTGTATCAAAACGCTACAAAAAAAAACTGTTAGCGATCGCAGGGATCAGGCCTGACTCTGCGAACGCTGCAGTTATGTGTGTTGTGTTTTGTAAGTGACAGTGATCGATCGATACTGCACTTGGGTGGGCTGGGCTGGGCTTGGCGGAGGGGCTAAACGCAGGTGCTAGCAGGTATCTGGGCTGATCCCGCTAACAATGCGTTTTGGGAAACCTAAACTGCTGGCGACGCTAATATAGATCTGATCAGATACTATATTACTAAGGGAGGTGTATGCTTTGCGCGTGGGTGTTAGCGGTACTGGCACTAACCTGACGCTGCCTGGGGTGACGCAGACCCTATCTGACCCTCAAACTTATATCACCCGCCAGGTGATCAGGGGGTTAAACCTTTATTAGTTAATAAATGGCGGGTGCCCTGAAACTATAAAAAAATAACTAACCAACCAGCGTCACCTGTAACAGTTATATGGTGATCACTGGTGAAAGGGTTAACTAGGGGGCAATCAGGGGGCTTTATGCGGTAGTATATGGGGGTCCCTGACGCTATAAAAAGCTGCGGCGAACCTAAATACCTACCTGCCTAACTAGCGTCACCTGTGACACTAATACAGCGATCAGAAAAACGATCGCTTATTAGTGACACTGGCAACGGGGGTGATCACGGAGTTAAACCTTTATTGGGGGTTAGGGGGGTACCCTAGAGCTAAAGGGGGCTAACCCTAACTGCCCTAACAGTTATTGCAGTCACAAATGACACCAATGCAATAATAAAAAAACAAAAAAATGCAATTGGTGTCACTGTGACTGGGGGGTGCAGGGGTGATTGGGGGGGGTGATCGGGGGGTGAAGGGGGGTGAAAAGTGTGCCTGGCGTGCTCTACTGTGTAGTGTAGTGTTAGGTGCAACTCACCGATCCTCTATCCTTGGTGCCGGAACGAAAAAGACCGACACGAGGAGAGATTACATCACTTCCTCTGCCTGTGTTTACATTACAGGAGAGGAAGTGATGTAATGCTGCCATTCGTCAGGAGCGATCGCGAGGGGGTGGCCATGAATGAATGGCCGCCCCCTCATCCCGGATCGCTCCTGCACGGAATCCGACCGCTGCTGGCACCGGGGGTGGGGCCCGATCGGGGAGGCATGGACATACCTGTACGCCAATATGCCTGCCCGTGCCATTCTGTCGACGTGCAGCGGTCGGCAACTGGTTAAATGACTCAAGTCATCAAACATATTTTATTATTACACAAAAGATAACCTGAGTAAATACAAAATGCAGTTTTTTTAATGATGGTTTCATTTATTAACGCAAAAAAGCTGTCCAAACCTGACTGGCTTTATGTGAAAAAGTAATTTCCCCCTAAACCTAATAACTGGTTGTGCCACCCTTGGCAGCAACAACTGCAATCAAGCATTTGCGATAACTGGCAATGAGTCTTTCACATCACCATGGAGCAATTTTGGTCCACTCTTCTTTTCAGAATTCTTTTAATTCAGCCACATTGAAGAGTTTTCCAGCATGAATGGCCTGTGTAAGGTCATGATACAGCATCTCAATTGGATTTAAGTCTGGGCTTTGACTAGGCCACTCCAAAACTTAAATTTCGCTTTGTTTGAACCTTTTGGAGGTGGACTTGCTGTTGTGTTTCGGATCATTGTCCTGCTGCATAACCCAAATGCACTTGAGCTTGAGTTCATGAACTGATGGCCGGACATTCTCCTTTAGGATTGTCTGGTAGAGCTCAGAATTCATGGTTCCATCAATTATGGTAGGTCGTCCAGGTCCTGAAGCTGCAAATCAGCCCCAGACCATCATGCTACCATCGCCATGTCTGACTGTTGGTATGATGTTCTTGTTATGAAATGTTGTATTAGTTTTATGCCAGATGTAACGGGACACACATCTTCCAAAAAGTTTAATTTTTGTCTAATCAGTCCACAGAATATTTGCCTAAAAGTCTTGGGGATAATCAAGATTTTTTTTGGTAAATGTGAGATGAGCCTTTGTGTTCTTTTTGGTCAGCAGTGGCTTTGGCCTTGGAACTCTCCCATGGATGCCATTTTTGTCCAGTCTCTTTGTTGTTGAATCACGAACACTGATCTTACCTGAGGCAAGTGAGGCCTGCAGTTCTTTAGATGTTGATCTGGGTTCTTCTATGACCTCCTGGATGAGTCCTCGTTGTGCTCTTGGAGTAATTTTTGTAGGTCGGCCACTCCTGGGGAGGTTCACCGCTGTTCCAAGTTATCTCCATTTGTGGATAATGGCTCTCCCCGTGGTTCACTGGAGTTCCAGAGCCTTAGAAATGTCTTTGAACCCCTTCCTAGACTGATACATGTACATTACTTTGTTTCTAATCTGTTCTTGACTTTTTTTAGATTGTGGCATGATGTGTGGCTTTTTGTGATCTGTTAGCATGCTTTACAGACAGCTTCTATTTATGTGATTTCTTGATTCAACAGGTCTGACAGTAATCAGACCTGGGTGTGGCAAGTGAAATTTAACTCAGCTTTCCAAAAAATTGTGGTTAATCACAGTTCATTTATGATTCAGCATGGAAGGGGGCAATTCATTTTTCACATAGGGCCAGGCAGGTTTGAACAGCTATTTTCGCTTAATAAATGAAATAATAATTTAAAGAAACTGACTGCATCTTGGATTTACTCAGGTTATCTTTGTGTGATATTAAAATTTGTTTGAGGATGTGAATCATTTAAGTGTGAGAAATATGCAAAAAAATAAAAAAAAAACAGGAAGGTTGCAAATACTTTTTTACAGCACTGTATATATACATATTAATAAATGCACAATTATAAAAACAGGGGAAAAAAGGAATTAAAACAGCAAAAAAAACAAACAAAAAAGAAAAAACAAATAACAAGATTAGACAATATATTCACATTTTGTAGAGTAAGGTATATCGCCGTTTGTAAAAGCACGCACATGCGTTCCTGCATGCCAGTACAGGCACAAAAAGGATCATGATGTTTTATATTAAAAGAACATATATGAATGAAAAATAGTGGGGGGGGGGGGACTAGAAAATAAATTCCAAAAATATATATATATATATATATATATATATATATATATTTCTAAAAGATATACATATACGTACACATATACACGCATACGTGACATTTTTTTAATTTTTTTTGTTATTGCATTTTAGTGTAAATATGAGATGTGAGGTCTTTTTGACCCCCAGATCTCATATTTAAGAGGTCCTGTAATGCTTTTTTTCTATTACAAGGGATGTTTACATTCCTTGTAATAGGAATAAAAGTGACACATTTTTAAATTTTTTTTAAAAACAATGTAAAAATAAAAGATAAAATAAATAAGAAAAAAAAAATTTCCTCATCCTGACGAGCTTGCATGCAGAAGCGAACGCATACGTGAGAAGAGCCCGACGAAAATGGTGTTCAAACCACACATGTGAGGTATCGCCGCAATCGGTAATGCGAGAGCAATAATTCTAGCCCTAGCCTCTGTGAGGCTGCATTCACACCTGAGCGTAGTGTTTTCAAGCGTTTTTTGCGGCGTTTTTTACCGCGATTTGCGGCGTTTTTTTACCGCGATTCGCTGCGTTTTTTACCGCGTTTTTACCGCGATTTGCCGCGAATTTGTGCAGGGCAAAAGGTCACCAATGTTAAAAGAAGAAAAACGCCCAAATCAGCCCGATTCGCGCGACAAAAAAGGGTCTGGAACTTGTTTGAGCTTCAGGCGTAGGGCTTCAGGCGACTTGGAGTGGAGATGTGAACCATCTCCATTGAGAATAATGGATTTTTTCCCCTCCAGCGTTTTGTAGCTTCAGGCGTCAAGCTACAAAACGCTCAGGTGTGAATGGGGTCTAAGTCTAAACATACAACCTATAGAATCTTTTAAACATCGCCTATAGAAATTTTTAGAGTAAAAGTTTGTCGTCATTCCACAAGCGGGCGCAATTTTGAAGAGTGACATGTTGGGTATCAATTTACTCATAGTAACATTATCTCTCACAATATGAAAAAAAAAATTGGGCTAACTTTACTGTTGTCTTATTTTTTAATTAAAAAAATATTTTTTTTTTCCAAAAAAAAGTGCGCTTGTAAGACCGCTGTGCAAATATGGTGTGACAGAAAGTATTGTAACGACCGCCATTTTATTCTCTAGGGTGTTAGAAAAAAAAAAGTATAATATTTGGGGGTTCTAAGTAATTTGCTAGCAAAAAAATTTTTTTTCCTGGTGCCTCCATGGCAGCATACCTGTGACAAGCTCCGCCTTGGCTCCTCCCTCAGGACTAGTGAATATTATAAAAGAAAAGGTTAGTACAGCCCCCGCATTCTCCTTTTTTTCCTCATACCTCATGGCAGTGAATCCTGGTCGGCGTCCTTACCTTCTGCATTCGGCAGCGTCCGTCCGAGTTCAAGCCTCTCCCGGACGCAGTTCCTTCTCTTGGGCAGCTAAACGCGCTTATAAGGTTGGAAGTCCCTTCTGTAGGATCTTTTGGGACAAGCAGTTTGTCTCTTAAGTAAGAGCTTTACCTGCAGTATGGGCGTTCAGGCTCCAGTCTATGGCAGCAGAGGTGGCAGCTTTGCTCTGTTTCTGAGACTTGTTGTTCCTCTGCAGTCTCACCTGTCCTTTCTCTCTCTCTCTCTTGCGCTCTGGTTCCCCTGGTTCCCATAGTTTTAGGAGGTCCCCCTTCCTTTCCCACATGCGTTTGTCATCCTTAGACTCACTAGGGGCCACGCGCGGCGAGTCTGTGTTATTTTATGATAGTTCAGCATTCCCGCCGTCGTCTGCGCATGCGCCGGCGGGTCGTATGTTTCGAAGGCCAGTCTCGACGTTCGGCGCATGCGCGGTAGCGTCGGAGGATTCGACGGCCATTTTGACTGAGGGCGAATGGTTCCTTTTGCCCTCAGAGTGTCAGGGGAGGAGCTCAAGCGTGCCATCACTCCCCCTCCTCCTATTTATTTCCCCAGCAGCACAAGTGAAATGCCTGTGGTCAACAAGAGAATTACACTCTAGAGTTCCAGGCTATACCCACCCCTGTTAAGGTAAGGCATGTCTTAATGCATTTGTTTTCTTATACATGTGAGTATGCGAATATATATATATGTATAGCTCTGAAGGAATAACTCGTTCATTGAAAGTGTATTAATTTATTGATTTATTAAATTATTAAATTATTTAAAAATTTCTTTTTTCATCGGAGCCTCCAAAAAAAAAAAAAAAAATGGATGTTTAAAAAAAAAAAAAAAAAAACCCACAGCACACAGTAACAGGGGGTGGAAGTCGTTACTTATGCAGGCAAATTCCCTTTTTTTCCGTGAATCAGCGCACGACCGGTTGACGTCTTTTCCTCTGACTCTTTCCTAGCCGTTACCTCTGCTAAGCCGTCTAACATGAGCCTTTCGCCGCCCGCTCAAGATCCTACTCTACTCCCAAGGTAAGGACCTAAGCCCAGGTAAGTTTAAAAAAAAAAAAGAGTGCACTAAGGACGGTACTTTCAGTCCTGTACGCCAGAAGACGTCTAAGAAGACCTCAAGGTGATATGAAGATGATGATGATGATTTCTGTCACAGCAGGGACAGGTCGCCCAGACATGGGCATTACAGAAGTGGCAGGAAAGCTTCAGCCAAGAGGCGCCGTCATTCGCGCTCCCCGAGACCTAGACCTACTAGATGTCAGGCCTGCGGAGGCACTCCGCTTCCGGATAAACTGATTTGTCGAGATTGCCTTAGAGACTATGCAGCGGACAGAGAGTCTGAGGGCCTTCGAGTGGCAGATCTCCTCAAAAAGGCAGTAAAAGACCCCCTTGCGGAATTGGTCGCCACAATGCCGACGCAACAACCGGCATCCCCTCCTCAGGAACAGATGGCTGAGGCCTCCATTCCTGGACCATCCACGAGTGCAGGTGGTTGTCCGTTCCCTCCCTCCTCCTCTAAGCATCAGGACGAAATGGCCATTTCAGAGGATTCTTCAGATAACGCAGATGCCTCTGGCTTTGCCTTCGCCATGGTCCAGCCTTATGTGCAGGCTGTCAAACAAGCAATCGGTTGGGAGGATTCTATCATGGAGGTCAGGAAGTCCAAATCATACTTCCCCTTCCTTAAGCGCCAGATCTCCTTCTTCCCTCTTTTGGAGGAAATCAGGGAAGTGATCGAGGAAGAATGGGCGAGGACAGACAAAAGACTTTCCACCAATCGATTGGGAAAATTATACCCTCTCTCTGAGGCAGATTCCAAAATGCTGGAGGGCCCTCCGGTGGTAGATGCCGCAGTGGTAAGGCTGGCCAAGAATTTCACTTTGCCCCTAGAAGATTCAACTTCCTTCAAGGACCCTCTGGACAGGAGGATGGACCTCGACCTTAAGAAGGCCTATCAGATGGCAGGAAATGCCTGTAAACCGGCAATAGCCCTGACATCAGTGTCCAACGCATTACGCGTCTGGACAGATAATATAGAGTCGGCAATCCAACAGGATATCCCTAAAGAAGATATAATCAAGGCATTGGATGAGCTGAAGCTCTCAGCTGACTTCATTGGGGAGGCCGCCATCGACTCGATTCGTTGCTCCGCAAGGGCAATGCTTCACACAGTAATGGCCAAAAGGGCACTGTGGCTAAAACCATGGGCAGCGGACGTTGCCTCAAAGCAAAATTGGTGCAAGATACCTTTTGACGGTAGAGCCTTGTTTGGGGTAAAACTTGACAAGGCCATCACTCGGGTCACTGGCGGAAAGTCAGGCCTACTTCCCCAAGACAGGCGATCCAGACGTTTCAGATCATCCGCACCAAGGTTCCAATACTCCAAAAATAGGGACTACCATCAATCCAGACAAGGGAAAGGCTTCAGGCACAACTGGAAAAGCACACAGTCTACGTTTCTCAAGTCCAGGAGGCAGAGGCCAGTACCCACCCCACAGGATCCATCAAAATCCTTTTGACGCCAGGCCAGCCCAAGTGATCCCTGTGGGGGCCAGGTTGAAACAGTTCTCAAAGATTTGGGAACAAAAATGCAGGGATCCTTGGGTAGTTGCAACAGTCAAACACGGTCACTTCTGGTCTTTCCTAAACAAACCTCCCAAGGACTTTTTTTTCCCCGACAAGGGTATCAAGATCCCCTCAAAAAGCGGAAGCTCTAAAGCAATTTCTTCTTTCCCTACAGGAGCAACGAGCAGTAGTTCCAGTGCCTCCATCCGAGAGATTTTTAGGTTTCTATTCCACCCTGTTTCTAGTCCCCAAGAGAAACGGAGGGTGGAGACCCGTGATAGACCTAAAGAGGCTAAATCGCTATATCTTTCTGGAAAAATTCAAGATGGAGTCTCTACAGACGATTATTCGCGTAGTCCAGCCAGGGGATTGGATGTTGTCAATAGACCTGCAAGACGCTTACTTACACATACCCATACTCCCTACGTTCCAGAAATACCTGAGATTCGCGGTGGGGCAAGTACATCTCCAATTTCAGAGCCTTCCATTTGGCCTCTGCACGTCACCAAGAGTCTTTACAAAGACCCTGATTGCCATCATAGCACCTCTGAGAGAATTGGGGCTCCGGGTGTATCACTACCTGGACGACCTTCTACTCCTGGCCAGGGACCCAGCCCAGTTATTGGAACACAGGAATATCCTGTTGACAACACTAGTGGATTTTGGATGGAAGATAAACCACGAGAAAAGTCTCCTCTCTCCGACTCAAGAGATGGTCTATCTGGGAGCCCTGTTCAATACAATGAACGGAACGGTGTCTCTCCCACCTCAGAAGGTATCTTCCATTGTCCAACAAATGAAGAAGCTGAGCTCGAGATCCTACCTGACAGCCTCAAATTGTTTGAGCCTGATAGGTCGGATGTCATCATGCATCCCTATGGTCCCCTGGGCCCACTGGCATTTGAGACATTTTCAGCTGGAGTTCTTAAGACTGTGGAACAGACGATATCTATCCCAACCCATACACCTGACGACCCGGATGCTCAGGAGTCTACATTGGTGGATGAAGAGACAGACGCTTCTGAAGTCTCGCCCGCTAGGGCATGTCGACTGGATCATAATTACTACCGATGCCAGCGCAGCTGGTTGGGGAGCACATTCCAACCAGACCTCAGTACAAGGAAGATGGTCCTTCAATGCAGCCGGCATGGTGTCCAATGTCCTGGAGCCCAGAGCAGCCTATCTTGCACTGCTAGCCCTGGAGTTCGAGATTTCGGGCAAACCAGTTCTCCTCAGGATGGACAACAGGGCCGCGGTATCCTATGTGCACCGACAAGGGGGAACACGCAGCAGATCTCTCCTGAACGAGGTGGAACCCATATTCCTCTGGGCCGAAAGGAATCTGAAGGACCTGAGGGCAGTCTATCTGCCCGGCCATCTCAACTCAAGGGCGGACGACCTTTCCCGCAGGTTCGCAGATACCAACGAGTGGTCCTTACAGCCGAAAATCTTCAGCTGGATAGTGATCCAGTGGGGGCCCCTCGAGCTAGACCTCTTTGCGACAGCATCCAACACCAAACTTCCAAGGTTTATCTCGAGGTTTCCGCACCCCCAGGCGGAGGCAACAGATGCCCTCTTAGCCCCTTGGGCATGCGATCGGGCCTACGCTTTTCCTCCGCGGCCCCTCATACCGAGGTTCCTGTCAAGACTCATGAGGGAGACATCGACGGGGATAGCGATTCTACCATACTGGCCAAGAAGGCCTTAGTTCCCTACGGCAATGGATTTGAGCACCAGTCCTCCAGTCAAGGTTCCAATAGTACCCCTCCTCCTGTCGCAAGGATCTCACATCCACCCAGATCCCCACAGGCTGGACCTTCACATCTGGCAACTGAAAGGAAAAGGTTCCAATCCCTGGGCTGGGGTGCTCCGACAAAGTGATCGCAACCCTGCTCAAAGCGAGAAAGCCATCCACGAACAACATATACGATAAAGTATGGAACAAGTTCAGGGCCTTCATGCTTGATAGAAACTGTGACCCAGGTTCCCCTTCGTCATCTCAAATTCTTGAGTTCTTACAGGCAGGCCTGGACCTAGGCCTTGCGTTAGGTACATTGAAGGTACAGGTATCAGCGATCTCAGCAGCAACCAGTAAAAGATGGGCGGAGGATCCATTGTTAATCCAATTCTTTAAGGCCGTCAGGAAGATCAGACCACCAACCAAACAATCTTTTCCCGCTTGGGACCTTACGGTCATCCTGGAGTCCTTAGCCAATCCATCCTTTGCCCTTTTGAACTCAGCATCGCTCTGGAATCTAACTTTAAAATTAGCCTTTCTGATAGCCATAACCTCCGGCAGACGGGTGTCAGAGCTCCAAGCTTTGGGAGCAGATCAGGATCACATTATATTTTACCCAGATAGAGTGGAACTCAGAACAGTACGAGGGTTCATTCCCAAGGTCGCTTCATCCTTGAGCATGTCAGAACCCTGGGCACTCCCAACATTTTCTGAACAGGACTCTGTCGCTCTTCATGAATTAGACATCGCCTCCACTCTGAAATGCTATCTGCAAGCCACAGCTTCATTCCGGGCTTCCATCAGACTGTTCATAATTCCCTGGGGAAAATACAAAGGAAAGGAGGCATCAGCCAGAACGATCGCCTCATGGATCGTCAAACTCATCCACAAGGTGTACAGGACAAAGGGACTAGAGACTCCACAAGAGCGGTTTCTGCCTCTTGGGCGGCAAGAGCGAATGTGTCGATCGAAACTATTTGTCGGGCAGCGACCTGGTCGTCCCAACACACATTCCTGAAACATTACAGGGTGGACCCAGGAGCTCTCTCCTCAGTGGAGTTTGGCAGACAGGCAGTCACTTCGGCCTTCGCCTCTTCTAAATAATAAATTCTTTAATAAACCTCTAAGCATTATCCCACCCGTCTCAGCTAGTTATTTGTCACAGGTATGCTGCCATGGAGGCACCAGGAAAACAGAAAATTGTACCATACTTACCGTAATTTTCTTTTCCTGGTGCCTATCCATGGCAGCATACATTCCCACCCTCGGTATTCTATATTAACGAGAATGCGGGGGCTGTACTAACCTTTTCTTTTATAATATTCACTAGTCCTGAGGGAGGAGCCAAGGCGGAGCTTGTCACAGGTATGCTGCCATGGATAGGCACCAGGAAAAGAAAATTACGGTAAGTATGGTACAATTTTCTGTTTTTTAACTTGTAAACAACAAATCTCAGAAAGAGGCTCGGTCCTTAAGTGGTTAAACTTTGCTAAAAAAAAAAAAAAAAGAGAAAGTGTGTTTTGCTTAGTTTTGTCTAAGGATTGCAAAAAAAAATAAAATAAAAAAAATAAAAATAAAAGCATTGTTGCAAAACTGTATCATGAGTAGAATGCTTTGATTCTCCTTAAAAAACTAAATATGTATTACCTTGTTATTTTTAGTAATGGCAAAGTTATCGCCAAATAAACAGGTCCATAGCAGACATGTATAAAATGCTCTGGTCCAGGGGAAAAAACAGGTGTGAGAGGTAAAATGGTTAAACACTAGTAATTTTCCCTTTTTAGGACCTGAACAGAAGCCGACCAGAATTATACAAGATGAAACTTCCCAGAAGTCAGATATCAAATCGTTTTTTTTTTTGTTTTGTTTTTTGTCCCGGATTTGGAACTTTTCCTATTGTGAATTCTGGAGTCTTATTATGTTGCAGTACTAAAAGACTCAGTGATCCTTATATATATATATATATATATCATTATATCTATATCTCTATCTATAGCTCAATGGGTGACTTATGCAGACTTGTAAAATTACTGGTAGATAAACATTAACTGAGATGAATTTGTTTTTGGTTGGAGTTTGTTCATATGACTGCAAGATTGTATCTTGTGGCTTTCCATATAATCTCGTATCTTTACATAACATTATAGAAGATGTTTCTCTTTATACCTCCTCTGTGATTAATGACACAAAAAAATGAAATAAAGAGGAACCAAAACCGCAACCACGAACTAGGCGAAGATCAACATGATGAAGGGAAATGATGATGTTTTTGGGTGCGGATAAGATTTGACATATAAAAATATTGAAAATAAAAGCCTGGAATTAAATTAAATTAAAGTGGTTGTAAACCCTGGTAAAATAAATAAATAAATAAATAAACCCTGCAAGACAAAGGTGTAATGAGCTAGTATGCATAGCGTACTAGCTCATTATAAATTACTTACCTGAAATCGAAGCCCCCGCAGCCGTTCTCATCTCCCCCTCTGGCTAGCAACATTTCTCCTGGGGGTTACTTCCGGTTATCGCGGCTCCGGCACTGTGACTGGCTAGAGCCGCGATGACGTCGCTCCCGTGCATGCGCATGGGAGCGTGCTGCAGTTTGCCCCAGTGCGCATGTGCCGATGACGTAGGCACATACATGTAGGGGACAGGGGATATCTCCTAAACCGTGCAAGTTTAAGAGATATCCAGGGTAGCTAGAGGTAAGCCTTATTATAGGCTTACCTGTAGCATAAAGTTGTTGTAAAGGGTTTACAACCACTTTAACCACTTGCTTACTGGGCACTTAAACCCCCCTCAGTCCCAGACCAATTTTCAGCTTTCAGCGCTGATGCACTTTGAATGACAATTACGCGGGCATACAACACTGTACCCAAATGAAATTTTTATCATTTTTTTCCCACAAATTGAGCTTTCTTTTGGTGGTATTTAGTTACAGCTCGGAGTTTTATTTTTTGCTAAACAAACAAAAAAATATGCAAAAAAATAAAAAATAAAATCATGTTTTAATAGTTTGTTATAAAATTTTGCAAACGGGTCATTTTTCTCCTTCATTGAAGTGCGCTGATTAGGCGGCACTGATGGCTGCATTTGTGGGCACTGATGGGCTGCATTGGTGGGCACTGATAGGCTGCATTGGTGGGCACTGATAGGCTGCACTGGTGGGCACTGATAGGCATAGTTAAGGCGGCACTAATAGGCACAGATAAGGCGGCACCGATGGGCACAGATAAGGCGGCACTGATGGGCAAAGATGGGCACAGATAAGATGGCATGGATGGGTGGCACGGATAAGTGGCACGGATGGGTGGCACGGATGGGCACTGATAGGTACCACTGATAGATGAGACTGATGGGCACTGATAGGTGGCACTGATAGGTGGCTCTGATAGGTGGCACTGCTGGGCACTGATGGGCGGCACTGCTGGGCACTGATGGGCGGCACTGCTGGGCACTGATGGGCGGCACTGGGGTGCAGCACCTTTGAGGCAGATTGTGGGCACTGTGGGTGGCACTGTTGGTGGCACTGCTGGATGGCACTGTGGGTGGCATTGTGGGTGGCACTGTGGGTGGCACTGTGGGTGGCACTGTGGGCACTATGGGCACTGATGGGGGGCACTGATGGGGGGCACTTACTTTTATTCAGGATGGCACTGCGGTGGGCAGGTGGGCACTGGCAGGGGGCAGGTGGTCAGCTGTATTGCTCCGTTCTATCACATGATCAGCTGTCATTGGCTGACAGCTGATCACGTGATAAGGAGTCGGGATCGACCCCTTGCACGGATCGGTGATCAGGCGAGTCTCACGGACTCGCCGATCACAGAGCGCGCCACGCGCGCCCCTCAGGGGGCGCGCAGGCCGCTCGTACCCGGGACGACGTCAATAGACGTAGTCCCGGAAAAGTAGATCCGCGCTAATGCCGTCATTTGGCAATAGCGCGGATCCGAAGTGGTTAAATTTACCTTGAATGGAAATATTTACACAAGAAGCATTCATAATCAGTGTACAAATTAAAAACAATTAAAGATTAAAGTGTTTGTAAAGCTTCATTTTATTTTTGTTTTGTTTTTTAATAACAAACATGCCATACTTACCTGCTCTGTAATGGTTCCTCTTCTGGGGTCCCCCAGCAGCACTCCTGGCTCCTCCTCCTCACTGAGTGCCCCCACAGAGAGCCGATCTCCATGGGGGCACCTGTGCGGGCATGCTCACAAGTCCCGCTGCTGTGTCCATTGACGCTGCTATCAATCTATCCAATGAGGACCTGAGACAGCGGCTGGAGCTGCTGGGCTTGTGATTGTCGCTGGAACGATCCTGTTCAGGAAAGAAAAAGGGGGCACTGGGGGGCACTGGGGGGCACTGGGGGGCAGCTGCAGCACAGAAGGTTAATGCATAAGGAGAGAAACCTTCTGTATTGCAGCTTCCCCAAGCCCCCCCCCAGAGCCCCCCTTTTTTCATTAAGGTGAAAAACCTTAAGGCCGCGTACACACGCGCGGACTGTTCGCCCAACTTTGTCCGTCAAACAGTTTCGGCAAACAGTCCGCTCAAACTTAGCATGGACGGACATGGCCACACACGACGGACGAACAGTTTGCTGAAACCGTGCGCGATGACGTGAACGGCACGTACGACGGGACGAAAAACACGACGTCCTATACACTGCATTATAGCTTTCGGCGTGAAAATCCTTTCTGAGCATGCGCGCAACTTTGTTTGACGAACAAGCCTACACACGAGCGGACTGTTCGCTGAAACAAGGTTTCAGCGGACAGTTTTACGGAATTTCCGAAAAACCTTGTCCGTCCAACTGTCCGCTGAAACTGTCCGCTGAAAGCCCACACACGAGCGGACTGTCCGCCCAAACACTGTTCAGCGGACAAAGTTGGACGAACAGTCCGCCCGTGTGTACGCGGCCTAAGACTTTACAACTCCTTTAATGTAATGCCCTGTACACACGGTCAGACTTTCCGATGGAAAATGTGCGATCAGATCTTGTTGTCGGGAAAAAACGATCATGTGTGGGCTCGGAATTTAAACGATCGGATTTTGTTGTCGGAAAATTTTAGATCAAACTTTGTGTGTCAGAAATTCAGACGGAAAAAGTCCAATGGAGTCCACATACGATCGGATTTTCAGACAACACGATCCGATCGCACATTTTCCATCGGAAAGTCCGACTGTGTGTACAGGGCATAACTCTCACTATAGCCCCAACCCTTACACCCCTGTGCACTAACTCACCCTGCAACCCCAACCCTAACATTCCTTCACACTATCCTCCTTGTAATCCCAGAGCTAACACCCCTTCACACTAATGCTGCGTACACACGAGCGGACTGTATGGCGTACTTAGTCCGTTGAAACACATTTCAGCGGACAATCCACTCGTGTGTGGGCTTCAGCGGACTTTTTCAGCGTGCAGTCCGGCGTACTAAGAATTTCGTTTTTTTCGAAATTCTGTCCGTCGTACTCGCATTTCGGCGGACAATCCGGCCGTGTGTATGCCAGTCCGCCGTACTTTTGAAATGAGCGGACTTTTCCCGCCCGGAGAAAAGTCCGCTCATTTCGAGCGGGTCTCCAGGTAGGCGGGGCCCGTGAAGGAGACGTCGCTGGCCCCGCCGCCTGGTATGGGCTTAAAGGGGAACCCCAACGCCGAAAAAAATCGGCGTGGGGGTCCCCCTCAAGTCCACAACAGACCATTGTCCGAGCACGCTACCCGGCCGGCCAGGAAAGGGGGGCGAGCGAGCGCCCCCCCTCCTGAGCCGTACCAGGCCGCGTGCCCTCAATATGGGGGGGTGCCTTGGGGAAGGGGGGGGCCGCGCGGCCCCCCACCCCAAAGCACCTTGTCCCCATGTTGATGAGGACAAGGGCCTCTTCCCGACAACCCTGGCCGTTGGTTGTCGGGGTCTGCGGGCGGGGGGCTTATCG
This sequence comes from Lithobates pipiens, assembly GCF_037356315.1. Classification (NCBI taxonomy): domain Eukaryota; kingdom Metazoa; phylum Chordata; class Amphibia; order Anura; family Ranidae; genus Lithobates; species Lithobates pipiens. The sequence continues at coordinate 639,877,120 of NW_027507903.1, forward strand.
GAATCCGGGAGCCCCCTTCAATAAGGGGGCCCCCGGATACCGGCCCCCCACCCTATGTGAATGAGTATGGGGTACAATGTACCCCTACCCATTCACCTGTAAAAAAAAAGTACAAAAAAAAAACACAACACACGAGATAAAATACTTTATTGCACAGCTCCGGGGGTCTTCCGTCTTCGGGGGTCTTCTCGCCGGACTCCTCCGCTATCTTCTTGTAGCTCTTTTGCTAGCGGAGGAGTCAGGCTTTCTTCCTCGCCGCCGGCCTCTTCTCCCAACTTCGGGGTCTTGTCCCCCTCTTCGGTTCTTCTGCCGGGCCACCGCGCCTTCTTATAGCTCTTTTACAGGCGGTGGCCCGGTCTTCTGTCGCCGTCGCCGTCGCTGCCGCCTTCTGTTCTTCTTCTTCTTCTTCTTCTTCTCCAGGAGATGTTGACTCGACGCTCTCTCCGGCCACAATGCCAGGGACGCACTGCGCGGCCACTTATATAGGGACAAGGGGCGGTGTCACATGGGTTGGTGTCACATGGTGACCCCGCCCCCTTACGATGTCACAGTCCCCATGTGACATCAACCCATGTGACCAACCCATGTGACATAAAGCCATGTGACACCGCCCCATGTCCCTATATAAGTGGCCGCGCAGCGCGTCCCTGGCATTGTGGCCGGAGAGAACGTCGAGTCAACATCTCCTGGAGAAGAAGGAGAAGAAGAAGAAGAAGAAGAAGAAGAACGGAAGGCGGCGGCGACAGAAGACCGGGCCACCGCCTGTAAAAGAGCTATAAGAAGGCGCGGTGGCCCGGCAGAAGAACCGAAGAGGGGGACAAGACCCCCGAAGTCGGGAGAAGAGGCCGGCGGCGAGGAAGAAAGCCGGACTCCTCCGCTAGCAAAAGAGCTACAAGAAGATAGCGGAGGAGTCCGGCGAGAAGACCCCCGAAGACGGAAGACCCCCGGAGCTGTGCAATAAAGTATTTTATCTCGTGTGTTGTGTTTTTTTTTTGTACTTTTTTTTTACAGGTGAATGGGTAGGGGTACATTGTACCCCATACTCATTCACATAGGGTGGGGGGCCGGTATCCGGGGGCCCCTTATTAAAGGGGGCTCCCGGATTCCGATAAGCCCCCCGCCCTCAGACCCCGACAACCAACGGCCAGGGTTGTCAGGAAGAGGCCCTTGTCCTCATCAACATGGGGACAAGGTGCTTTGGGGTGGGGGAGCCGTGCGGCCCCCCCTTCCCCAAGGCACTCCCCCATGTTGAGGGCACGCGGCCTGGTACGGCTCAGGAGGGGGGGGCGCTCGCTCGCCCCCCTTTCCTGGCCGGCCGGGTAGCGTGCTCGGACAAGGGTCTGTTGTGGACTTGGGGGGTACCCCCACGCCGATTTTTTTCGGCGTTGGGGTTCCCCTTTAAGTCCATACCACGCGGCCTACCTGGAGACGCGCTCGAAATGAGCGGACTTTCCTCCGCGTGTGTGGGCGAGTCCGTTCATTTCAAAAGTAGGGCGGATAGTACGGCGGACTTAGTACGCCGTATTAGTCCGCTCAAAAAGTGCGGTGTGTGGACAAGTAGCCCGTTCGGAAAGTCCGACGGACAGTCTGGCGGAAAGTACGCCAGACTAAGTACGCCATACAGTCCGCTCGTGTGTACGCGACATAACCCACCTTCTAACCCCAACCCTAACAACCCCTTCACATTATCCTCCATGGGACCCCAACTAACACCCTCTCCATACTAACCCTCTCTGTAGCCCCAAACCCTAACACCCTCTTTACCATAACCCTTGCCTGTAATACCATCCATAACACCCCTTCTCACTAATCCACCATTTAAATGCATCCCTAACATCCCTTTATACTAACACTACTCCCCCTCCCCTGTAACCCCAATCACGTTTTCTTTGTTTCTGTTATAAAAATTTGCAAATAAATAATCATTCTTCATAAATTTAGGCCAAAATGTATTCTGCTACATTTGTTTGGTAAAAATAACCCAAATAAGTGTATATTGTTTAGTCTGTTTGAAAGTTATAGAGTCTACAAACATACGGTATATATCTGAATATTGATCAATCCTGATGTACTAATTTTTTTAAGGTCCTAAAATACCAGAACAGCACAAATACCCCCCAAATGACCGCTTTTTTGGAACGTATACAACTTGCTTACTGATGACTTGCTGTGATTGGCTACAGCTAACCACATGGTACAGGGTGCTGTGATTGGCCCAGGTACCATGTGATAGCTGTGGGCCAATCAATGTATCACAATAGTAAGCAAAACAGTCATGAATGGAAGCTGGGTAGTGAGCGCTGTGATCCGCTGTGATCTCTGGGGACACGTTAGTGTGCATGTGCTAGGCGTTGTACCAGTATGTTGCCTGTACTGGCTGTGCTGCCTGTCTGCAGTAAATGTACTGCAGATGAGTGGCAAGAGGGAAAAAATATATAAAATAGAAACAGAAGTCAGAGGTAAAGTTCTCCAAACATCTAAGTTCATATTGTCGACTACTTAGAGAACTATGACTCGGGGGGGGGGGGGGGGGTGTTGGTCCTCTGCAGAGAGACCAGAGAGCAATGGTCGTTCTCCGCAGCATGCTGGAAGGGGGGTAGTCTTTTCTACTCAGGCAGCGATTGTTCTCTAATGAAAACAAACTGTAATACGTTATAGGAATAAAAAGGAATAGGTTACACTGGCAATTTTATAAGACTAAGGTCTGTAGGTGGACCAGATGGTAAACTGTAATACTGGAACACCATGCTGGCACCACCCTCATGTCCAATGAGATCCACTTTGATTACTAGTGGGAGCAAATTCTACATAGGAAGAGACAGCTCCTCCCGCCAGTCATCTGAGCAGACCTGAAGAAGAACCACCATGCTGGCTCCACCCCTCTCATGCCCCATCAGGTCCACTCTGTTGGTCAATAGAGGTCATTTCTGCCTGTGTAGAATGTCATTAGCCATCTCCCCAGAATAGACAGAAACAGCTCCTCCCATCAGTTGTCTAAGAAAACCTGACGGGGGAACTGCTAACCCACCACCCATGTCCCATCAGGTCTGCTCTGATGGCCAATAGGAGGAACTATTTCTGTCTGTGTAGAATTTTAGTCGCCCTGACCCTACAGAGCAGAAGTGGCTCATTTCAATAGTCTTTAGAGTAGACCTGATTGGATATACAGTCATGGCCAAAATTGTTGGCGCCCCAGAAATTTTTCCAGAAAATCAAGTATTTCTTACAGAAAAGTATTGCAGTAAGACATGTTTTGCTGTACACATGTTTATTCCCTTTGTGTGTATTGGAACAAAACAAAAAAGGGAGGAAAAAAAGTCATCTCCAATAGAGTGCATTTAAGCTCCACATATGTGATCATTGATCAAACATTACATGCATATGGGGCACTTGTTATTCAGGATCTCGCTGACTGTGGAAAGTGGACATATTTTTTATATGCGCCAAAGTGAATGAGCCCTTAGAGGTATTTATGTACACTTTACATATTGTACAGTCACATCAACTTCTGCCCCAAAGTAGCTTACAATCTAAAGTCCCAATTTCACATACACATACTAGAGCCAATTTAGACAGGAGCCAATTAACCTACCAGCATGTCTTGGAGTGTGGGAGAAAACACAGTGTGCACAGGGAGAACAGGCAACCCTTGCGGATAGTGCCCAGTTTGGGCTTCAAATGACCCTATTGCTGTAAGACAGGAGTGCTAACCCCCAAGCCACTGTGCTGCCCCACTGACGTGGTTCCTTAGCAAATTAATAAAATCTAGTTAGGTTTATGATCTATTTTAAATATGTATTATTTCCTACAGAGATCACAGAACACCTAACAATGCATTAGTTTGGTGTCCTTCCCAGAAGGACGGTTCTATCTTTGTTTAGGCATCACCAGGGCTTTTTTTTTTCAGCTGGAACTTGGTGGAACTCAGTTCCACTACCTCTGGCTCTGTCCCTCTGTTCTCTGCTCATCACTATCGCTTGTAAACACAGACGTCTAGCTTCTGTGTTTACAAGCGATAGCTTGTCTCCAAGTAGCTCCCACGGATCGGATCTTCTAAACAAATCCCACTGAGTGCCGGACAGGCACAGTGGAAGTGCAGGTGCCTGGGGTGCAGTGCAGTCATGGGTGGGAGAGGGCGCATAGTAGGCGGCACCCTGTGTAATCTCCATGTTTTCCCTGGTGCCCAGATGGTAATGGCCCCAATTAATGATCTCCCCGCAAGTAAGTATGTTGGCGCCACCTACAGTGTGTGGGGTTGTGTGGTTGAGTTCCTGCACCTATACTTTGAGAAAAAAGCCCTGGGCATCACCCAATGTACTTTTTTTGGACTGGAATCCTGGCTCAGAGATGACACAAACACCATGCTTGTGCGGTTCTTGACTGCGTTCATAAATGTCTGACATAGATATACCCCTGTCGCCAGGGCCGTCTTTAATATTGATTGGACCCGGGGCAAAAATTTTCTTGGGGGCCCCCCTCCCCCCATGCAATTTCACTCTTCTAGCAGCTAGACTTAAAATCAGTTTACTGTATCAGATCAGGCAGCGATTTGGATGGGTTGCCAGAGGTTACAGCATATCATTACCGCTTATTGACTGGTTGCTAGAGGTTACAGCACACATTAAGGCTCACTGATTAGTTGCTAAATGTTACATCACATGATTTCTGCTTGTTGATTGGTTGCTAGAGATTACTGTACAGTAATATTGCTCACTGGTTGCTCTAGTTTACAGCACATCTTCTCCTCTCTGCAGGGGGGCATGATATGCATATGAATGCCACCTTTATTTACCCATCAATGCTCCCAGGCTCATATATTTACATATGAATGTTACTGCTATTTACATACGAATGACGGCTATTTACATGTAAACACAGGGTCTGCAGGTGAGTCATCTGTACAAAACAATGGGGCAGAGCTGGGCAGCACTTCACACTGAGATATCAGGACACAGCACAGGTCTAAAACCTCAAGGGAATTTAAACTGGGATAGCTGGCAAGTATGAGGGAACTACTCTGGGCCCCACAACAATGACAGGGCCCAGGGCAGCTGCCCCTTTTGCTCTGCCTTAAAGACGGCCCTGCCTGCTGCAGCCTCTCATATTTAACTTGATACAATATTAGAGTTTGATAATTAGGGGAGAAGAGACTAAGGAAATGCTTCCTCCTGCCTGCAGCAGACTGATGACAAGGAATGTGCAAGTGGTTTGGGCTGAGCATGAGTTCGTCTCTAACATCACCCATTCAGGTGTTCGCCAAAAACCTGAATTTTCCATGCACTTGGTGGGATGCCCGCCCGCTGAACGCTCAGCGATAATGATAGGTTGTTAGGGAGCAGGGCCAGGAAGCTGATAATGAGTCCGCGGAGTCAACAACAGGCTTCCCCCCTGACAGTCGAATAAAAAAAAAAGACTTTGCCGAATTTGCCATTAATAAAAACTTTTTTTTTTTAAAACAGCGTGGGGGTCTCTCTCAAGGCAAAATATTTTTTTAAATGGCATGGGATTCCCCAAAATCCATATCGGATCCTTATCCAAGCATGCAGGGAGATGAGTGGGCACCCCGAATGCTCCACTCACAAAGAGTCTGCCTGCTGTACTGTGTGAAAGCTCCTAAATAGGTAAAGGGTGGGGCCACCTGGTGACATCACCTGCTTTCTTGTGTTAGAAGAGGATTCCTTCTGGGACGACAGCCATGCAGACCAATTTGATGCAGTGTGCGGCGTGTGGTCTGAGCACTGACAGGCTGACCCCCCCACCCCCCACCCCTTCAACCTCTGCAGCAATGCTGGCAGCACTCATACATCTATTTCCCAAAGACAATCTCTGGATATGAAGCTAAACACAGGCACTCAACTTCTTTGGTCAACCATGGAGAGGCCTGTTCTGAGTGGAACTTGTACTGTTAATCTGCTGTAGGTCTTGGCCACTGCAGCTCAATTTCAGGGTCTTGGCAATCTTCTTATAGCCTAGGCCATCTTTATGTAGAGCAATGATTCTTTTTTTTCAGATCCTCACAGAGTTCTTTGCCATGAGATGCCATGCTGAACTTCCAGTGACCAGTATGAGAGAGTGAGAACGATAACACCAAATTTAACAAACCTGCTCTCCATTCAGACCCACAACCTTGTAACACTAACGAGTCACATGACACCAGGGAGGGAAAATTGCTAATTAGGCCCAATTTGGATATTTTCACTTCGGGATGTTGCCAGTGGTTTAGACATTAATGGCTGTGTGTTGAGTTATTTTGAGGAGACAGCAAATTTACACTGTTATACACTCACTATTTTACATTGTAGCAAAGTGTAATTTCTTCAGTGTTATAAGATATAATAAAATATTTACAAAAATGTGAGGGTTGTACTCACTTTTTTGGGATACTGTATGTAATTTTTGCTGCATCAGGTTCTATACGCGGTGCAGATGTGCCACTTTACAGGCAGACTAAGGGGACCCCCTAGGCTCTATATTTAAAGGATTTTTTCATGTTTATTGTTTCACTTTAAACATAATTAAAATCACTGCTCCTTTAAAAACTGTATTTAAAAAAAATGCATTGATACATGTCCCTCACGACAGTACCTGGGCCCCCATACCCTTTTTATTGCCAATTACTTACATAAAAAAAAAGAGAAAATCCCCCTAGGGGTGGGACTTTAGAGGCACTGGATTTAGTGCCTCTAAAGTCCCACCCCTAGGGGGATTTTCTCTTTTTTTTTGTTATATTTGGGATGTGGCACACCACTTTCAGTTTTCCTTATCAGAAACCCTTTTCAATTACTTACATATAAGTCTGTTCGGGACCCAAACACTTTAATAGAGTTTGTGGCTCGGGTCCGAACTTTTTAGGCAATCATTACTGATGACACTATTTCAGCATGTAGAAAGCTACTGGACTGGAGCTGAAGGAACGCTTTTCAATGGTAAAAGGTAGAGATACTCTGAATAATGATGCAATTTTTCTATATTGTAACATTTTAGAAATCTACCTATGCAGACTTTACTGAAAGATCCAAATTATGTGACAAAAATATGCTACTGCTTGGAATGTGATGCACGACAGTCTACAAGATTGTATCTTGTGGCTTTACCTCTTATCTTTACCAGCTTGCAAGTTGATTCTCTGTAAATGGTGTTGCAGAAAAAAAAGGAATAAATGCAAAACAAACTCGACCACAAAGATACTAACAGATTTTATTTTGTAAATCTAAATGATAATGTTTTGGGATGCAGCTAAGACTTCAGAGGTAACATTGTGACCGGCCCAATTACATTTTGAGTGTCCCATCAGCACCCCTTTACATCAGAGTCCTATCAGCAGCCCCTTACATCAGAGTCCCATCAGCAGCCCCTTACATCAGAGTCCCATCAGCAGCCCCTTACATCAGAGTCCCATCAGCAGCCCCTTACATCAGAGTCCCTTCAGCAGCCCCTTACATCAGAGTCCCATCAACAGCTCCTTACATCAGAGTCCCATCAGCAGCCCCTAACATCAGAGTCCCATCAGCAGCCCCTTACATCAGAGTCCCATCAGCAGCCCCTTACATCAGAGTCCCATCAGCAGCCCCTTACATCAGAGTCCCATCAGCAGCCCCTTACATCAGAGTCCCATCAGCAGCCCCTTACATCAGAGTCCCATCAGCAGCCCCTTACATCAGAGTCCCATCACCAGCTCCTTACATCAGATTTGTCAGGCTAGGTGCAGATAACAAGTAACAGTTCAGGTGTGCTGATTATACAAAGAGTTCAAAGCACATACCATGAGCAGGTCTAAGCAGAGCAGGTCAGCTGGGACTTGTAGTACACCGCTGCAGACGAAGGTAGGTGATTGCTGGACCTTGTAGTTCACTGCTGTAGATGAGGGTAGATGAGTGCTGGACCTTGTAGTTCACTGTTGTAGATGAGGATAGATGATTGCTGGACCTTGTAGTTCACTGCTGCAGATGTGGGTACTAGTAGAATCAGGCAAAGCGTAGTCTAGGCAAGCTGGGTCATACACAGGTAGATCAGAATCCAAACGGTATAGAATCAGAAGCAAGCAAGGAAGGTCAAACAAGAAAGTCACAGAGCAAATATCAGCTGGATTAAACACAAGTGAACTCTAACACGAGCGCTGACTGAATGCTGATACAGGTGATTTAAACGTGAGCTGGCCAATCACTGTTGTTTCCCAGACACAGGCTGTGTCAGGTGAGTTGTGCTGGGTCCTAAAGGGATTCTAGTACTGACAGTACCCCCCCTTTCTCGAGGGGTTGCTCCTGCACCCCCAGGCTTACTTGGATAACGGAGATGGAACTTCTTCTTAAGTCGATCAGCATGAAGATCACGAGCTGGTACCCAAGATCGATCCTCTGGGCCGAACCCTTTCCAATGAACAAGATATTGTAAGGAATTGCGCACTTGTCTGGAATCAAGAATAAATGCCACTTCATATTCTTGACTGTCCAACACATCCACAGGTTCTGGTTCATTTACTAGGAGGCTGGAATGAACAGGTTTCAACAATGAAACATGAAAGACATTTGGAATGCGCATGGATGGGGGCAGTTTTAATCTGTAGGACACAGGATTAACAATCTCCGAGATTTCATAAGGCCCGATGAATTTTGGGCCAAGCTTTTTAGATGGAACATGCAGGGACAGATTCCGAGATGATAACCACACTTTGTCACCAACTTTATATTCTGGTGCCTTTGAGCGCTTCTTGTCAGCAGTTTTCTTAAAAGCCTGCACAGAGCGGGAAATAGCATGATTTACATCGGACCAGATTTTGGAGAAATGTTCAATCGTGGTGTTGGCATCTGGAACATCAGAGGGCGGAAGATCAAAGGAGCACACACGAGGATGCAACCCGTAAACACAAAAGAAAGGAGAGGTCCCTGTAGATGTGCTGGCACAATTATTAAAGGCAAACTCTGCCCATGGAAGGATGTTGACCCACTCCACCTCATCTTTGGCCATCAGACAACGTACCATCTTCTCTAGAGTCTGATTAGTCCTTTCTGTTTGGCCATTAGTCTCAGGATGATATGCTGAAGAATATGATAATTTAATCCCCAGCTGAGAGCAAAGGGCCTTCCAAAACTGAGCTATAAACTAAGAGCCACGGTCAGAGACAATGTTAACTGGTGCCCCATGGAGCCTGAAAATGTGCTTAATGAATAAAGATGCCAGTTCTTTAGCAGATGGAAGCTTCGGAAGCGGAACAAAGTGGGCCATTTTACTGAACCTGTCTACCACCACCCAGATCGTGGAACATCCCTGGGACAGAGGCAAGTCTGTGATAAAGTCCATAGATAAATGGGTCCAGGGACAGGTAGGTATTGGTAGAGGACGAAGGAGACCGGGGGGCTTAGAGGTACTGCTCTTGCTTCTGGCGCAAACTTCACAGGCCTGGACGAAGGCTAACACATCCTGCCTAAGCGATGGCCACCAGAGGTTGCGAGAGACAATCTCAAAAGTTTGTCTAAACCCTGGATGCGCTGCAGGTTTTGATGCATGTACTTGTTGCAATACCTGCAAACGAAGAGCCAGGGGCACAAAGAGCATACCAGGGGGAGTGGAGGGAGGGGCTTCAGCCTGTGCTGGTAACAAGGCCTCAGAGATGTCAGTCTGGGTAAAAGCCAAAATCCTATCCTCAGAGATAATGGGTTGAGGAGGAAGCGGAGGAGGAGACTCTGATAAAAAACTGCGAGACAAGGCATCGGCCTTAATGTTTTTTGGACCTGGTAAATAAGAAATTGTAAAGTCAAATCTGGAGAAGAACAATGACCACCTGGCTTGATGCGAGTTCAGTCTTTTAGCAGAACGGATATATTCAAGGTTTTTGTGGTCAGTCAGAACTATGAATGGATAGCGAGCTCCCTCCAGCCAATGTCTCCATTCCTCTAAAGCTAGCTTTATGGCTAAAAGTTCTCTGTTGCCTATATCGTAATTGCGTTCTGCTGGGGAATATTTACGGGACAAGAAGGCACAAGGGTGGATGGCAGCACTTACAGGATCTTTTTGTGACAAAAGCGCCCCCACTCCTACTTCAGATGCATCTACCTCTACAATAAAAGGTAGCTCAGGAACAGGATGGCGTAGAATTGGTGCAGAGGTAAAGGCTTTCTTTAACTGGGTGAAGGCTGCCTGGGCTTCAGTAGTCCATTTAAATGTACTAGGAGTCTTCCTGGTGAGAGAGGTGATGGGATGTGCAATGGTGGCAAAGTTCTTAATGAATTTTCGATAGAAATTTGCAAAGCCCAGGAAGCGTTGAACTGCCTTCAGGTCTGAAGGTGGTGCCCAGTCTAGAATGGCTTGAACCTTGGCTGGGTCCATGGTGAGGCCTGTGTCAGAAATTAGATAACCCAGGAAAGGTACTTGTTTAACATGGAAAAGACATTTTTCAGGCTTTACAAAAAGGGAGTGAGTCTTTAGTCGGGCTAATACCGAGCAGACATGCTTCTGATGTGTTTCAAGATTGGGAGAGTAAATCAAAATATCGTCTAAATAAACAAGCATGAAGTGACCCATCATGTCACGGAAAATGTCATTCATGAAGTTCTGAAAGACGGCTGGTGCATTCCTGAGGCCGAAAGGCATGACAAGACATTCATAATGACCATCCTTGGTGTTAAAGGCCGTCTTCCATTCATCGCCTGCACGGATTCGCACCAGATTATAGGCTCCCCTTAAATCCAGTTTGGAGAAGATTTTGGCTCCCTGGATTTGAGAGAACAACTCTGTGATGAGAGGGAGAGGATACCGATTGGGAATGGTTATTTTATTTAGGCCTCTGTAATCAACACAAAGTCGCAGTCCTCCATCCTTCTTCGGGACAAAGAAGCATCCTGCTCCTGCGGGAGAAGTGGAGGGACGGATGAAACCCTTAGCTAGGTTTTCCTGGATGTATTCTTGCAAAGCAAGATTCTCTGGTTCAGACAGTGGAAAGACTCTCCCTCGAGGAGGTGTAGTGTCAGGCAAGAGGTCAATGGGACAATCATAACTGCGATGAGGAGGTAAAGTGTCAGCAATTCCTTTAGAAAACACATCCCGAAAGTCCTTATAACAAAGTGGAATCTGTTCTATTCCCACTTGACAGGTATCAAGTCGAACAGGGTGCTGGATGCAGCTCTTTTTACACTGATTGGACCAAGCCAGAATATCTCTTGTTGGCCAGTCAATTACAGGATTGTGCTTCTGAAGCCAAGGAAGGCCTAGGATCAAAGGAGTGGATGGAGAGTCAATGACAAGACAAGAAATCTTCTCCCAATGCAAAGCCCCTAATTGTAACTGGAAAGGGTTGGTGGATTGGAGCACTAGGTCTTGTGAGAGAGGCCGATTATCCACAGAGATCAGGCGGACTGGACAATCTAGAGCATGAGTTTCCAGGGACAAAGAGGTGATCAGAGTTTTATCAATAAAATTCTCAGCTGCTCCAGAATCCACCAAGGCCAGCAGTTCATGAGCCCCTGTCCCAAAGTGAATGACAGCGGGTAAAAGTATACGATTGTCCCCCTGGGGAGATGAGAGTAGACCTAAGGTGACCTCCCCGCAATCACCTAGGTCCTGGCGTTTCCCGGACGTGTAGGGCACGAACGGAGCATATGACCCTTGAGGCCACAGTATAAGCAGAGTCCCATATTACGCCTGCGTTTGTGTTCCTGGGCCGATAACCGGGTGGAGCCTAACTGCATAGGTTCTTCCTCAGATTTGGCACTGGAGATGGAATAATCAGGTGGTAAGGAAGGTATACAGTTTGCCACAGCCATCGTTTGTTCTCGCCTCCTCTCTCGCTGGCGGCGGTCAATTCTAATAGCTAGACACATAGCCTCCTCCAGTGAGGCTGGATAGGAGAAGTTGACCAGAGCGTCTTTAATCGCATCTGAAAGGCCAATTCTAAACTGGCTGCGGAGAGCTGCATCATTCCAGCCAGATTCCGGGGCCCACCTGCGAAACTCTGAGCAATACATTTCAGCTGTGGTAGTTCCTTGTTTTAAGTTACGCAGGGTCGATTCTGCAGTAGCAGCACGATCTGGATCATCATATAGCAACCCAAGGGCTTCAAAGAAGGCATCTACTGTTAGTAAGGCTGGATGGTTAGGTTCCAGGTTAAAGGCCCAAGCCTGGGGGTCACCCTGTAGTAGAGAGATAATGATTTGAACCCTCTGAGTTTCAGGGCCAGACGAGGATGGCCTCAACTTGAAATATAATTTGCAGCTGTTTTTAAAGTTGCAAAACGCTTTACGGTCACCAGAAAACCGGTCGGGCAAAGGAATTTTTGGTTCAGATGGAGTTTTAGTAATGGTGGTAGTAGAAGGAGATTGCACCTTGGTGAGCTCTGTGGCCATTTCCTGAACTTGATGCGATAAACGGCAAAGTTCTTGTGTAAACAACTGAGCCTGTTCAGGATTCATGATAGGTTTCCCTTTATGTATTTGCTCGTGTTAATGTCAGGCTAGGTGCAGATAACAAGTAACAGTTCAGGTGTGCTGATTATACAAAGAGTTCAAAGCACATACCATGAGCAGGTCTAAGCAGAGCAGGTCAGCTGGGACTTGTAGTACACCGCTGCAGACGAAGGTAGGTGATTGCTGGACCTTGTAGTTCACTGCTGTAGATGAGGGTAGATGAGTGCTGGACCTTGTAGTTCACTGTTGTAGATGAGGATAGATGATTGCTGGACCTTGTGGTTCACTGCTGCAGATGTGGGTACTAGTAGAATCAGGCAAAGCGTAGTCTAGGCAAGCTGGGTCATACACAGGTAGATCAGAATCCAAACGGTATAGAATCAGAAGCAAGCAAGGAAGGTCAAACAAGCCGGGTCAAACACGAAAGTCACAGAGCAAATATCAGCTGGATCAAACACAAGTGAACTCTAACACGAGCGCTGACTGAATGCTGATACAGGTGATTTAAACGTGAGCTGGCCAATCACTGTTGTTTCCCAGACACAGGCTGTGTCAGGTGAGTTGTGCTGGGTCCTAAAGGGATTCTAGTACTGACAAGATTCTCTTCTTCCTCTCTCCAGTCATGTGATAACAAATGATAGGGGAGAGAGGAAGGGAAGTCTGACAGCTGTCTATCTTCCCCTGCAGGCTGGAGGGAGCAGAAAGCCTAACGCTCTCTCCAGCATATGACGGAAGCTGCTCCTCCTGACAGGAGTGAAATTGCGATCACTCACTGTCAGAGAGGAGCGGCTCCAGGACTGCACCTGACTGGCCCACTGAGCCATCGGCCCACTGGGAATCTCAATGGCCCAATGGCCAGTACATGCCTGCTCACCATAGGTGCACGATGATCATGCCTTAATTCTCCCAGAAATGTTTGGTTTCTCAGGTCTCCACACAATCTGTCCTAATATATCGCAGTACCGCTTAAAGAGGAAATAAACCCTGGTGGGTTTTACTTCCTCTTTATTTCCCTGCAAAGGTAAAGCCCATTATGTGTCACTTACCTGAAACCAAAGCCCGCAATGTCTCCGCTGTCCCCACTAGCAGCGAGCATCCATCTTCACCCCTCTTCCTTCCAGGCCCGCGAACTCCAGCTCTGTGACTAGCCGGACTCGCGTCACGTCACTCCCGTGCATGCACATGGGAGCCGCCAGTCACGGCATGACCCCTATTAGAAAGGGCACGACGCAGTGCCAAATCGCAAAAAGTGCTCTGGTCAGGAAGGGGGTAAATTCTTCAGAGGCTGAAGGTGCATCTCATGTTTGTAAGTAATTATGGTAAATCCCAATAAATTCACTTTTTTATTGAAAATGTGCATACTATCATATTTATTTTTTTACACAAAATTGCTTATAGCAGTGCATTACATTGTTATAAGCAAGTATTTTACTGAATGAAACTGAATCATTCAGTCTGTTTTGTTGTGATTAGCTGTGATTAGTCAAAGCTAATCACATGGTACAGATGGGCTGTGATTGGCCCTGTGTGAACAAACTGACCAATCACAGCTACCAACACAATTGTACAGAATGGATGGCATGAAAGGAAGCCATGCATTGTGTACAACTGTCATGTGGTTTGCTGTGATTTGTCACAGCGGTCACATGGTACCGGCAGCAAGCCAGTACTCTAATCAATCTTCGGCTGTGTCCCGTGACAGATTGTGCCATTGCGCGGCCCCGCAGCTGCGCGATCGGAGGTTCCTGACATGACATCATATGTTCCAGTCAGGATAAGAAAGCCACTGCCCGGCCATCATTTGTCTATAGACTGTGCAGGAAGTGGTTAAAGCGGAGCTCCACCCTAAAGTGGAACTTCCGCTCATCGGAACCCTCCCCCCCTCCGGTGCCACAATTGGCACCTTTCAGGGGGGTGCAGATAACTGTATAATACAGGTATTTGCACCCACTCTCGGGCATAGATAGCCACAGAATCTGCAGGTATTTAGGCCACTTCCTGTCCCTTCCCCCGCTGTCTGCTGGGAAACACACAGGTCCCAGAGACAGCAGGGACCATTTGTATTGCGCATGCGTAGTAGGGAACCGGGAAGCGAAGCCGCAAGGCTTCACTTCGTGATTCCCATACCGAAGATGGCGGCGGCAGCACCCGAGTGCCAAGCGATAGATCGGCTTCGGGTGCCGACATCGCGGGTGCCTTGGACAGGTGAGTGTCCATATTTTAAAAGCTACAAATACTGCAGCTGCTGACTTTAAAAAAAAAACAAAAACAGCGGAGCTCCCGCTTTAAAGAGTAACTCCACTCTTGTCAAGGAAAAACCCTCAAACAAACAAAAACAAAAAATAGCTGTTTGTTTCTGTGTCCCTGTGGAAAGTGAATCTAATGGGAGTGAATTTATAATCATCAGTCAGCTGCTGCACCTGCAGGGCTCTAACACAGAAAGTGGCAGGGTCTGCATCCCTAGGCGTAATTTCCCTCTGGGAGTATCTCACAAAGAATGACATTTTTGTTGCAGGAGATGCCAAAAATCTGACTTGTATCTTAGTGCAGATTTCTCTGACAATCAGTGAGCCAATCACACAAGTAGGAAATTATATATCTGGAGGGTGCTCTGTATACCATCTGTGTGGCCATATTGCATTTTACAGAAAATGACAGCGGCTGCAGATTGAAAAGGTCATTTTTAATAACATTCAAATACAATAAGTTAAATACTTAAGTCACAACTGTATACGCTATATTATTATTTTTTTATTTTCTATTTTTTTCCCCATGAGAGTGGGGTTACCCTTTAATGCCCACACATCACACATATGTGTCACTGGGTAGCCAATGTGGTGCATCTGGAATATGCAGTTTAGTTTTGGGCTTCTGTTCTTAAAAAGGATATCGGGGAACTGGAGAAAGTACAGAGAAGGGCAACCAAACTGATAAGAGGCATGGAGGAGATCAGCTATGAGGAAAGATTAGAGGAACTGGATTCATTTACTCTTGATAAGAGGAGATTAAGGGGGGATATGATCACCATGTACAAATATATAAGGGGTCCATATAGTGAACTTGGTGTTGAGTTGTTCACTTTACAGTCAACAAAGAGAACAAGGGAGCACTCTTTACATCTAGAGGAAAAGAGATTTCATCTCCAAATACGGAAAGGTTTCTTCACAGTAAGAGCTGTGAAAATGTATAATAGACTCCCGCCAGAGGTGGTTATGGCCAGCTCAGTAGATTACTTTAATAAAGGCCTGGATTATTT
Organism: Lithobates pipiens; assembly: GCF_037356315.1. Taxonomy (NCBI): domain Eukaryota; kingdom Metazoa; phylum Chordata; class Amphibia; order Anura; family Ranidae; genus Lithobates; species Lithobates pipiens. Next base: position 639,892,771 of record NW_027507903.1, read on the forward strand.
CCTAAGTGTACATAATATAACTGGGTACTAAGATTTATAGGTAAAGTTGATCCAAGGAAAATCCGTTTGCCTCTCGGGGATCAGGAAGGAAATATTTTCCCCTGCTGTAGCAGATTGGATCATACTCTGATGGGGTTTTTCACCTTCCTCTGGATCAGGGTATAGGATTATGTATATGGGATTGTATGATATTTTTTATTTTTTTTGGTTGATCTAGATGGACTTGTGTCTTTTTTAAAGCTGACTAACTATGTAACTATTTAGCCAATGTTTCTGTGCTGAGACTGTGCTCGCTGTATGCTTTGCTCCCAAACTTGGCTAGCAAATTTAAACCAAACTCCAGATAGCACTTTTTTAAGCAGCTTTGTTTTTCCTTTTGATATGAAGGTTTGACATAAATAAATAAAAGCTGATCACTGTAAGCACCCCTGTCAGTGGTAAATGGTTTGTCTCCACCCTCTAACTGCCATTTTTGCCAGACAGCTTGGTGTGTTAAAGTCAGTCAAGAAATAACAGACTTACTGGTCGGATCTCCAGGTAATAATAAAGGGGAAAAAAAGCCTAAAAATGAAAAGTAATGCAGCCACCACATCTAAGAAATGGTAAGCTTCGATATAATACATGTTTGAGGGTTTATTACTGCTAAACTGCTAGTTAAAGGAAAGTTTATGCGGGTTTAGGACAGAAACAAATACAAGACTTAAGCCGCATACACACGGGCGGACTGTCTGGCCAACTAAGTCCGTCAGACAATCCGACGGACAGTCTGTCATACTTTCGAATGAACGGACTTGCCCACACACGGCACTTTTTGAGCGGACTAATACGGCGGACTAAGTCCGCCATACTATCCGCCCTACTTTTGAAATGAACGGACTCGCCACACACGCGGAGGAAAGTCCGCTCATTTCGAGTGTGTCTCCAGGTAGGCGGGGCCCGCGAAGGAGACGTCGCTGACCCCGCCACCTGGAATAATCTTAAAGGGGAACCCCAACGCCGGAAAAAATCGGCGTGGGGGTCCCCCCAAAGTCCACAATAGACCCTTGTCCGAGCACACTACCCGGCCGGCCAGGAAAGGGGGGCGAGCGAGCGCCCCCCCTCCTGAGCCGTACCAGGCCGTGTGCCCTCAACATGGGGGGTGCCTTGGGGAAGGGGGGGCCGCGCGCCCCCCCACCCCAAAGCACCTTGTCCCCATGTTGATGAGGACAAGGGCCTCTTCCCGACAACCCTGGCCGTTGGTTGTCGGGGTCTGCGGGTGGGGGGCTTATCGGAATCCGGGAGCCCCCTTTAATAAGGGGGCCCCCGGATACCGGCCCCCCACCCTATGTGAATGAGTATGGGGTACAATGTACCCCTACCCATTCACCTGTGAAAAAAAGTACAAAAAAAACACAACACAGGGTTAAAATATTTTATTGCACAGCTCCGGGGGTCTTCCGTCTTCGGGGGTCTTCTCGCCGGACTCCTCCGCTATCTTCTTGTAGCTCTTTTGCTAGCGGAGGAGTCCGGCTTTCTTCCGCGCCGCCGGCCTCTTCTCCCGACTTCGGGGGTCTTGTCCCCCTCTTCGGTTCTTCTGCCGGGCCACCGCGCCTTCTTATAGCTCTTTTACAGGCGGTGGCCCGGTCTTCTGTCGCCGCCGTCGCCGCTGCCTTCCGTTCTTCTTCTTCTTCTTCTTCTCCAGGAGATGTTGCCTCGACGATCTCTCCGGCCGGAATGGCAGAGCCGCGCTGCGCGGCCACTTATATAGTGACAATGGGGCGGTGTCACATGGCTTTATGTCACATGGGTTGGTCACATGGGTTGATGTCACATGGGGACTTTGACATCGTAAGGGGGCGGGGTCACCATGTGACACCAACCCATGTGACATAAAGCCATGTGACACCGCCCCATTGTCACTATATAAGTGGTCGCGCAGCGTGGCTCTGGCATTCCGGCCGGAGAGATCGTCGAGGCAACATCTCCTGGAGAAGAAGAAGAAGAAGAAGAACGGGCGGTGGCGGCGGCGGTGACAGAAGACCGGGCCACCTCCTGTAAAAGAGCTATAAGAAGGCGCGGTGGCCCAGCAGAAGAACCGAAGAGGGGGACAAGACCCCCGAAGTCGGAAGAAGAGGCCGGCGGCGCGGAAGAAAGCCGGACTCCTCCGCTAGCAAAAGAGCTACAAGAAGATAGTGGAGGAGTCCGGCGAGAAGACCCCCGAAGACGGAAGACCCCCGGAGCTGTGCAATAAAATATTTTAACCCTGTGTTGTGTTTTTTTTGTACTTTTTTTCCACAGGTGAATGGGTATGGGTACATTGTACCCCATACTCATTCACATAGGGTGGGGGGCCGGTATCCGTGGGCCCCCTTATTAAAGGGGGCTCCCGGATTCCGATAAGCCCCCCGCCCACAGACCCCGACAACCAACAGCCAGGGTTGTCGGGAAGAGGCCCTTGTCCTCATCAACATGGGGACAAGGTGCTTTGGGGTGGGGGGCCGCGCGGCCCCCCCTTCCCCAAGGCACCCCCCATGTTGAGGGCACGCTGCCTGGTACGGCTCAGGAGGGGGGGGGCACTCGCTCGCCCCCCTTTCCTGGCCGGCCTGGTAGCGTGCTCGGACAAGGGTCTGTTGTGGACTTTGGGGGGACCCCTACGCCGATTTTTTTCGGCGTTGGGGTTCCCCTTTAAGTCCATACCAGGCGGCGGGGCTCATTTCAAAAGTAGGGCGGACTGGCACACACACGGGCGGACTGTCCGCTGAAATGCGAGTCCGACGGACAGTATTTCCAACATTCCGATATACTTAGTCCGCCAGATTGTCCGCTGAAAAAGTCAGCTGAAGCCCACACACGAGCGGACTGTCCGCTGAAATGTGTTTCGGCGGACTAAGTTGGGCAGACAGTCCGCCCATGTGTACGCGGCTTTAGAAATACACAGTCCACTGTGAAGCATTCAGAACGACGGTGGAACACCACCCAAATAACACGACTTGTGTCCATTGATTAGTTATCATTTTTATATAACATTTTTATTGTTTATAAAAAAAAAATAAGTGTGATTAGGGGTCTATTTATAAATAATTTACTTACCATTTGTCTGGTTCATTTTGCAGGTGTATTTGTTCTGTGTAAATTGGGCAAAAACAAATGCTATAGGTAAGTCCTCACATCTCCAACTGAAGGGATTGTGATACAAGGGGATTTTTTAGTGCCCAAAAGGAATACCACATGAATACTATATATATATATATATATATATATATATATATATATATATATATATATATCTTAAAAAAAATGTTATTTATACAAAAATCTTTTCATTTAAAAAATATGATACCTTCAAAACATAGTAGATCAACATTGTCAACATATAACATGACCGCTCTGTGCAATCAATGCGTGTTCTCATGCATATGGATCTGATGTATATGGATCAATGCTTTTCACCCAAATGAGGGGCTTCTTCAGGATCCACTTTTCAATATTGGTAAGTCTAATTACTCAGATGTTGACCACACAAATGTCACCAATTCACCACGCCTTGTATAACCACAGCCAAACAGAAGAACGTACTAAACATGTGCAATTGGTTTCGTAACGAATTGAAATTCGGCAGAATTTTGCATCTTTTGGACATTCGGATGCATCCGAATGTCTGAATAAACAAATAACGAATTTCAACAAATACGAAAGAAATTATAGCGCATATAACAAATGAGTTCATGATTCGGTAATTTGTCTAATGAAACAAAAGGTCAACTCAAAGTAAATCTTACAGTCCAATCAGCTGATTCATTTTGTGTCGGAGGATGGATTACTGGCAAAGTGCATTCCTGGGAAGTGAGTGAGAAGGGTGTTGTATTGTATTTGAGCCGAGGAGAAGAGACGTTGTCATTGTGTGTGTTAAAAGATTCAATAAACAAACGACTTTCCAAACTACAAATCGTTATCACAAATATATATATATACATACATAAATATCAAATTTTAAGGAATATGAACGAAATTATAGCGCTAATAACGAATGAATTCAACATGATTCGAGATTCAGTATAACGAATATCAACACTCATGTTATTTACAGAAATAACTAATTATCTGAAAACGAATTAACGTAACATAACGAATATAACAGAACGAAATTAGGTATTTTACGAATGACAGTGAACCGAAACTAAACGAAATTTTCCGTTGTGCACAAGTCTAGAATATACCATATATATTGGTGTATAACACGCACATTCATTTTAAGAGGGAAGCTTTAGGAAAAAAAAAAAAAATTTAAATAAGGAACTATGAAGCAAAATAAGGGTCAGTGCCCATCTGCAACCTTACAAGTACCATCAATGCAGCAGCCTCACCATTGCCATCAATGCCGCAGCCTCGCCATCGCCATCAATGGCGCAGCCTTGCCATTGCCATCAATGCAGCAGCCTCGCCATCGCCATCAATGCCGCAGCCTCGCCATTGCCATCAATGCAGCAGCCTCACCATTGCCATCAATGGCGCAGCCTTGCCATTGCCATCAATGCAGCAGCTTTGCCATTGCCATCAATGCAGCAGCCTCGCCATCGCCATCAATGCCGCAGCCTCACCATTGCCATCAATGCAGCAGCCTCGCCATCGCCATCGCCATCAATGCCGCAGCCTCGCCATCGCCATCAATGCCGCAGCCTCGCCATTGCCATCAATGCAGCAGCCTTCCCATTGCCATCAGTGCAGCAGTCTCACCATTGCCATCAATAGAGCAACCTCCCCATTGCCATCAGTGCAGCAGCCTCACCATTGCCATCAATGCAGCCTGATCGATGCCCATCTGCAGCCTAGAGGGGACAGGGAGGAGGACTGGATGAGTGCCGACAGATTACATACAGTGAGAATCTCCTATGATAGACAGAACAGTGCTCCAATGGCGACCCAGGAGATGGGACTTCCTATTACAGAGGCTGCCAAGTAAACAGGAGATTCTCGCCGTATGTAATCTGACGGCATTCATCCCGCCCCCCTCCCTGTCCCCTCCGAGGCAGATAAAATTGAAGTATCGGCATATAACACACACACGCTATTGTATTATGTATTGTATATAAATAGGTGAGATTAGAAAGTGAATAATGACATCCAAATAGGAATAGGAACCAATATATGTTCTACCGTCTTTTTATGCCATATACTGGTCTGGCACTATGTTGATGGATTGTTTCTTTTCTAGCTATATTGGGACCCAAGATATTTTTTTTTTCATGGTTCCCATCTGGTCCAATTTTTTGGATCCTTGATGTTCAAACCACATATATCGGTCCCTATTTGTATCAGTCCCTATTTGGATGACTTTATTCACTTCTTTCTAACCTCACTTATTTTGTCTTATCACTTCCTAATTAGATCCTATTTATTGGCGATTCTCCTTTAGTTTTTATGACTGACATGTTTTTGGACATATATACTTATGTTTGGCTGCGGGTATTCCAGGGCGTGATCATCTGGTGACATGTTTGTGGTCAACATCTGAGGTATTAGATCTACCACTATTGAAAAGTGGATCCTGAAGAAGCCCCTCATTTGGGAGCGAAATGCCTTGATCCATATACATCAGATCCATATGCATAAGACCATGCATTGATTGCACGGAACGGTCATGTTATATGTAGCCAATACCGATCTAATATAGTTTCATAATTTCATAGTTAGTAAGGTTGAATAAAGACACCAGTCCATCCAGTCCATCCTGAGTGAGTGTCTACAATTGTCCCTATCCCTGTACATTGCACACACACATTGGTCCCTAACCACAAGGAGCCCACAATCCAAGGTCCCCATTCATATACTAGGGCCAATTTTGGACAGAAGCCAATTAACCTACCAGCATGTCTTAGGAGTGAGGGAGGAAACCGGAGTACCCGGAGGAAACCCACACAGGCACAGGGAGAACATGCAAACTCCAGGCTAGGGATGAGCTTCGTGTTCAATCATAGCTCAGGCTGTGTAGTGCACGCCCCACACTATATAAGGCCGCCTTTGAGGCGGCCTCGTGTAGTGTGTTAGCATCTGAAGCAGTGGGTGTTCTGTGTACCTTCAACACAGTACACACCGATTGTTTTTGGCTGATTTCCTATCTTGCTGCTGTGTAGTGGTTGTTGTCTGTGCCCTGACCGCAGTATACACCACTATATTCACCTCACCTATATAGCTAGTGATCTAGCTTTAACCACTTAACAACTGCCCATTGCCGATTAACGGCTTCAGGGCGGTTGTTTAACTCTGAGAGGCCGTTAATTAACGGCCTCCCAGAATTCTGCTCTCGCGCGCCCCCTGGGGCGCGCACTTGAGAGCATCCGTGACCGCCGGGTCCACAGGACCCGGCGCATCACGGATCACGGTAAACGGCCGCTCGTCGCGGCCGTTTACCACGTGAACGCTCCGTCAAATGACGGAGTGATCACTTGTAAACAAACCGGCGTCATGTTATGACGCCGGTTCCTCCCTCCCCTCTCTGTACCGATCGGTACAGCGGAGGGGAAAGAGATCGGTGTCAGCAGCGATGTGGGCTGCATCTGCAGTGCCCACATCGCTGCTCACCGAATTTAACCCCTCAATTCCCTGCCAATACTCTGCAATACCAGTGCATACTCTGCAGTACCCTGCCATTACTCTGCAGTACCCCGCCATTACTCTGCAGTACCCCGCCATTACTCTGCAGTGCAGTACCCTGCCATTACTCTGCAGTACCCTGCCATTACTCTGCAGTACCCCCCATTACTCTGCAGTACCCTGCCATTACTCTGCAGTACCCCCCATTACTCTGCAGTACCCCCCAATACTCTGCAGTACCCCCCAATACTCTGCAGTACCCGCCATTACTCTGCAGTACCCCGCCATTACTCTGCAATGCAGTACCCTGCCATTACTCTGCAGTACCCTGCCATTACTCTGCAGTACCCCCCATTACTCTGCAGTAACCCCCATTACTCTGCAGTACCCTGCCATTACTCTGGAGTACCCCCCAATACTCTGCAAAAACCTGCCATAAATTGCCATACCCAGCCATACTCGGAGATACCCAGCCATACTCGGTGATACCCTGAAATACCCAGCCATAGACGCCCCCCACCCCTCACCGCCCTCCGGTGCTTCTACCAACTCGCCAGTACGATCAAAGCCAGAATCTTTTTTTTATTTTTTATTTCAGGCTTCCCAGCCTAGAGGTGAGATGTTGGGTCATATTGACCCCCAGATTTCACTGTAAAGAGGACCTGTCACCCCATATTCCTATTACAAGGGATGTTTACATTCCTTGTAATAGGAATAAAAGTGATCAAAAATATATTTTTGGGGAAAAAAATGTCAAACTAAAATAAATAAAGTAAAATGAACAATAAAAAAAAAATAAAAAATTAAAGCGCCCATGTCCCCATGTGCTCGCATGCAGAAGCGAACGCATGCGTAAGCCCCGCCCACATATGAAAACGGTGTTCAAACCACACATGTGAGGTATCGCCGAGAACGTTAGAGCGAGAGCAATAATTCTAGTCCTAGACCTCCTCTGCAACTCAAAACATGTAACCAGTAAAAAAAAAATTAAAGCGTCGCCTATGGGGATTTTTTAAGTAGCGACGTTTGGCGCCATTCCACGGGCATGTGCAATTTTGAAGAGTGACATGTTTGATATCTATTTACTCAGCATAACTTCATCTTTCACTTTATGCAAACATTGGGCTAACTTTACTGTTTTTTTTGTTTGTTTTTTAAGCACAAAACTGTTTTTTCCCCAAAAAAAACGCATTTGAAAAATTGCTGTGCAAATACCGTGTGAGATAAAAATTTGCAATGACCACCATTGTATTCTCCAGGGTCTTTGCTAAAAAAAAAAAATATATATAATGTTTTGGGGTTCTCTGTAATTTTCTAGCAAATAAATGATGATTTTTACATGTAGGAGAGAAATGTCAGAATTGTCCTGGGTGCTCCAGAACGCCTGATGGCGCTCCCTGCATGTTGGGCCTCTGTATGTGGCCACGCTGTGTAAAAGTCTCACACATGTGGTATCGCCGTACTCGGGAGTAATAGCAGAATGTGTTTTGGGGTGTAATTTGTGGTATGCATATGCTGTGTGTGTGAAATAACCTGATAATATGACAATTTTATGGAAAAAAAAAAGGAAATAGGTCGTCAGTACTTCAGGTGTGATCAATTTTCAGATATTGGCACCATAGCTTGTGGACTCTATAACTTTCACAAAGACCAAATAATATCCACCAATTTGTACTTATTTTTACCAAAGATATGTAGTAGTATGAATTTTGGCCAAAATTTATGAAGAAAAAATTACTAATCTGCTAAATTTTATAACAGAAACGAAGAAAAATTCATTTTTTTGCAGAATTTTCGGTCTTTTTTCTTTTATAGCACAAAAATGTAAAAACTGAGAGGTGATTAAATACCACCAAAAGAAAGCTCTATTTGTGTGAAAAAAAGGACAAACATTTCCTATAGGTCCAGTGTTGCATGACTGAGTAATTGTCATTCAAAATGTGAGGGCACCGAAAGCTGAAAATTGGTCTGGTTATTAAGGGTGTTTAAGTGCCCAGTGGTCAAGTGGTTAATAATAGAGCTTGCAGTCAGTAGTGTTAGGAGATAGTGCGTGCTGTCTGCTTGCTGTCTGCGTGCTCTGTACCCAGTACATACCGCTATAATATAGGGCAGGCCCCTACTTTCAAACATCCAACTTACAAACATCTCCTACTTGCAAACGCAAGGAGACAGCAGCAAGTGAGATGAAAAAAGACGGACGACAAAACAAATTATACAGGGGTGATAACCTTTCCCTATGTTTTCCAAAAAGCTTAAAAATAGTTTTTTTGACTGGAGCTACACTTTAAAAATGTACCAGTTGAAAATTACAAACAGATTCAACTTAACACAACAAACCTACACAGTCCCTGTCTTGTTTGCACCGCCTGTATACTGCTGTTCTGAGTATATAGGGCCTGGGGGCCACACGCATTTCCTTTTTTTAATATGGGTACAGGGTTCCCCTTAATATGCGTACAAGACCCAAATAGGCTGGTAATGGGCAGGGAGGGCTACCCATGCCATGTTTCTCAATGATTTTCAACCATATTGCAGGAACCAGATATAATATTAAAACCACAAGCAGTTTTAAATGGTGTTATTTCCGTTTAATGTCATTTTGTGCAGGGACTGTTCTAAACACGGGAAACACGTGGCACTTCACAGGCATACTACAGACACCCCCCAGGCACCATATTTAAAGGAATATTTCACCTTTTTTTTTTCACTTTAATCGTCATTAAAATCAGTGCTCCCGCCAAAACGGCCGTTTTTAAAACTTTTTTTTGCAGTGACCCATGTCCCCTGAGGCAGGAGGCAGATCGCCAAACCCTTTTTAGGACACTATCTTGCATATTAGCCGTTAAAATTAGCACTTTCCATTTCGAACGTTCGAGTCCCATAGACTTCAATGGGTTTCTAACGTTCGTAACGAACGCGGGGGTCGTTCGCAAGTTCTGGTGCGAACCGAACCGGGGGTGTTCGGCTCATCCCTACTCCAGGCATGTAGTATCGTGGTTGGGATTTGAACCAGCGACCCCTTTTACTGCTAGGTGAGAGTGCTAACCACTACACCACTGTGCCACTGTGATATCATATTTTTTAAATGAAAAGATTTTTGTATAAATAAAATTTGCGGTTTTTAGATATATTGTATTCATGTGGTATTCCTTTTTGGCACTTAAAAATCTCCTTTTACCATAATATCTTCAGTTGGAGGAGACGTGGGGACCAGTGGCAGCTGGTGGTATATTTTTTTTTGGGGGGGGGGTGGCAAACAATGCGGCAAACAATCCATCCACCCCCCCAGTTGGGTTAAACCCCAGTCAGTCGGTCACCATCCCTACAATTACCCGATCTAAATCACGGGCAGCGGCTTCACCATGCGTCTCCTCCTCATTACCTTCATGGCTGCTTCCCCTGCGTCTCCTCCCTCCTCCTCCTTGACAGCCAATAGGATTGCGTCTCCTCTCGGGCCAATCGGGTGACGGGTCCCAGGACCCATTTCCTGATTGGCCAGGAGGATAAATGATGGATAAATGTTCTTTAGGCTATTTTTTATTCTTTTCAATGAACATTATTTTATTATAATTAGTACTAAAATACCACATTATGGCCAGTAGATGGTGCTCAAGAGCATAGGAAATTCATATATTTTTGTAACAAAGAGATACAATGTAACAATTCAAGAAAACACTAGAGGGAAATAGCAACTAAATGTAACCATTGGTTACTGTCAACCTACCCCTCTAACAATTCTGATATTTAGGCTCCACCACCAACTTCAAAGAATGTTACTGTTGCACCCTACAATTTATTGCTAGAATCACCTCCCTTCCCCCAACCTAATCTGAGGATTATGGATTAGACCCTATAGCAGTGATGGTGAACCTTGGCACCCCAGATGTTTTGGAGCTACATTTCCCATGATGCTCAACTATACTGCAGAGTGCAAGAGCATCATGGGAAATGTAGTTCCAAAACATCTGGGGTGCCAAGGTTCTCCATCACTCCTCTATAGCGTAAAACCCTTTACAATCAATACATCAACTCAGAATAATTGTAATTCAGTGTATTCCCTTTATTTTGGGAGGTTACTGTTAGGTCCTCATGCACACTGGACATTTGCTAACTCCTACACACATTTTCTTCAGGCAGCAAAGTTTTGGCAGAACAAACACTGTTTTTTTTTTTTAAACTCGTGTAACGCTTTTAAGAGCGTTTAGGTGCGTTTAGGCATGTCAAGCGCTTGGGCATCAATTCATGTAATCGGCCAGCATAATTATTCTGGCCATTAAAATGAATGAATGCTTAATCGCTCAACATGCCTAGCACTTAGGTGCATTTAGACGCATCTATGCGCATTTAGGACATGGGTGAGCGAGTTTGGGGTGGAGGAACTTGACTGAGTCCTGACCTCAACCTGATAGAACACCTTTGTAATGAATTAGAGCAGAGACTGGCCTTCTCATCCAACATCATTGCCTGACCTCAAAAATGCGCTTCTGGAAGAATGGTCCAACGTTCCCATAGACATGGTCCTAAACATTGTGGACGGCCTTCCCAGAAGAGTTGAAGCTTTTCTAGTTGCAATATTGAACCCTACAGGCTAAGACTGGGATGATGCCATTAAAGTTCATGTGTGTGTATAAAGGCAGGTGTCCCAATACTATTGGTAATATAATGTAGATGAGGAGGAGCCTGGGGTCTGGCAGATTCAGGCTCTCTGGGGGGGATCAGCAAGCAGCTTGGTCAGCACATGTTTTTTTATCAGGTGGGCAATTTGCTTGGAGATATACAGTATGTGGCATTGATATAAAACGTTGGCCTGGCAATCTGAATGGGTATGACGCCCCCCTCTGTCTGCTTTCTTGTGCTTGGTCTACATTTGGTGTATTTAACATCCCAACCCCAGTGTGGTTGGAAGAGACATTGCCATTTACAATTAGGGGAAGCTATTACGGGATTTTATGCTGAAGTGGATGAAGGTAAATGCTGCCATCTAGTGGACTTTGTTTGTTTTGCAGGCACACATATAAATTCCCATATTGTGGTCAGATCTTATCAATCCTACCGGCCACCATTCACTTTGGCTTCCTGTTGAATTATCCTGGGATGATGCCCGCACCTACAGGAATCATCCCGGTATCATTCTTTTCAGCCGGCGTATCTCTGTAATGCAGAATTGATCCGAGTGGCTAATTAGTCACTTGATCACTTCTGTGGGTGGCTGAAGGGGGTCCCACCCGCTGTTGCCACCTCTCCCGAGCTCTCCTGTCCTATCTCAGTGCCCGGGAGCGATGTGACTGCCGGTGATGGTTGCCCTGTACAGAGACAGAGGAACTGACATTGTTCCCCTCTCTCTCACATTTTTTTTTAATCATCATTTCAATCACTGCAACACCAACAAAATAAATATATCATAGTTCAACACATTTTAATTTTTCATTATTTTTCATATAACATAAGATTCAACACATTACTGCGGGGGGATGATCCATAGCCAATATGCACAGCTCCTGAGATCCGTTAACTATTTTAGGTAAGCCATAAAAACCAGACCCAAATTCAGGAAAGCATGAGATGATCCCTGACAGGCGCCCACATCAGATCAGACTGGTAAGAGAAATTATAGGAACTAGGGAGACTGCGAATTACTAGCAATGATGTCCACCGCTCTAACTTAATACTTTGCTAAATTTAGGTGTAAGGATACTTGTGCCGTTACCTACAGAAGTGCAATACAAACAGTAATCCTCCTTTTGGGAACCTTTACCACATTCATAGTAAGCGATAACATCAGGTAACCCTTGATGTGGCACGTTTAAATGTTATATTTACACACATATATATATATATATATATATATATATATATATATATATATGTATATATATATATATATATATATGTATATATATATATATATATATATATATATATATATATATGTATATATATATTTTTTTAGTTAATTAATTATGATTGTGGTTTTCAGGTGCTGTGGCCCCTGGGTCATCCCTTTGTGGTGGTGGCCCACAAAGACAGTCACCCCTTGCAAGCCTGTGAATCCCCTCTTTTTCTGGGGAGGTTTCTTGGGGGTTGGACTTTTTTCCTTCCCCCTTTTTTTCCCCCCTGGGTGGACCATCTTGCAGTGGGGCCTGGGATTTGCCTGCAGGGAAAAAATTTGGGACGTTTTTAAGAAAGTTCTCTGGTTCAGGTGGAATTAATACTGTGGATCGGGTGAATATAAAATAAATATTTATTTAGCTGTTAGTAATCCAATATTAATTGTTATGGAATGTATAACCTGCCTGTTCTTGATATTATTGCAAAGATATCTGAAACCCCCTGAGGAAGACTATTAAATTCCATGGTCGAAATGCATAGGGGTATAATGTCTCATATATATATATACACATGTCTTACTTTGATACTTTGTTAAATTTAGGTGTAAGGATACTTGGGCCGTTACCTACAGAAGTGCAACACAAACAGTAATCCTCCTTTTGGGAACCTTTACGGCATGCATAGTAGGTAGATAACATCAGGTAACCCTTGATGTGCTTGGCACGTTTAAATGTTATATATATATATATATATATATATATATATATATATATATATATATATATATATATATATATATATATATATATATATATATATATTTTTTAGTTAATTATTTATGATTGTGGTTTTCGGGTGCTGTGGCCTCTGGGTCGTCCCTTTGCGGTGGTGGCCCACAAAGACAGTCACCCCTTGTAAGCCTGTGAATCCCCTCTTTTTCTGGGGGGTTTCTCGGGGGTTGGATTTTTTTCCTTCCCCCTTCCCCCCCCCCCGGGTGGACCATCTTGCAGTGGGTCCCGGGATTTGCCTGCAGGGAAGAAATCTGGGACGTTTTTAAGAAAGTTCTCTAGTTCAGGCAGAATTAATACTGTGGATTGGGTAAATATAAAATAAATATTTATTTAGCTGTTAGTAATTCAATATGAATTGTTATGGAATGTATAACCTGCCTGTTCTTGATATTATTGCAGAGATATCTGAAGTCCCCTGAGGAAGACTATTAAATTCCATGGTCAAAATGCATAGGGGTATAATGTCTCATATATATACACAAGTCTTACTTTGACACTTTGTTAAATTTAGGTGTAAGGATACCTGGGCCGTTACCTACAGAAGTACAATACAAACAGTAATCCTCCTTTTGGGAACCTTTATGACATGCATAGTAGGCGATAACATCAGGTAACCCTTGATGTGCTTGGCCCGTTTAAATGTTATATTTACATATATATATATATATATATATATATTAGTTAATTATTTATGATTGTGGTTTTCGGGTGCTGTGGCCTCTGGGTCATCCCTTTGTGGTGGTGGCCCACAAAGACAGTCACCCCTTGTAAGCCTGTGAATCCCCTCTTTTTCTGGGGGGTTTCTTGGGGGTTGGTCTTTTTTCCTTCCCCTGGGTGGACCATCTTGCAGTGGGGCCCGGGATTTGCCTGTAGGGAAGAAATCTGGGACGTTTTTTAATAAAATTCTCTGGTTCAGGCGGAATTAATACTGCGGATTGGGTAAATATAAAATAAATATTTATTTAGCTGTTAGTAATTCAATGTGAATTGTTATGGAATGTATAACCTGCCTGTTCTTGATATTATTGCAGAGATATCTGAAACCCCCTGAGGAAGACTATTAAATTCCATGGTCGAAATGCATAGGGGTGTAATGTCTCATATATATATACACATGTCTTACTTTGATACTTTGTTAAATTTAGGTGTAAGGATACTTGGGCCGTTACCTACAGAAGTGCAACACAAACAGTAATCCTCCTTTTGGGAACCTTTACGACATGCATAGTAGGCGATAACATCAGGTAACCCTTGATGTGCTTGGCATGGTTAAATGTTATATATATATATATATATATATATATATATATATATATATATATATATTAGTTATATCTGAAGCCCCCCGAGGAAGACTATTGGCCATGGTCGAAAAGCATAGGGGTATAATGTCTCATATATATACATGTCTGTAATTTATACGGTAAGGACTTTAATTCAAACTACTATTTCATGGATTGAAAGTATTATGTGTAGCACTGATCCCCGAAGGAGCTGCTGATTTTATTGGGCTTACCGTTACTTTCTTCACCTCGTGTATGTCTAGGGGTTTCCTGAGGTTGATGGCCCAAGAACTGCAGAGACTGACACCACATCCGCTTAAGTGATTTTTATTTGCAAAAAAACAAAATAAACAACACAGTCTCTCGATCAGGGTTAGAGGCTTTCAGGTAGAAAGTTATGGTACTCTTGGAACTTAGTCAGACAGGTAGTCTCTCACTATTAACAATCTAGAGAATAGCCATTCACAACTGGATCCTCAACCCTTATCGGATAGACCTTCTCTCACTAGGCCTAGCAGCTGATAGAGTGCTCAGATAAAGCAAAGTCTCTGCCACATACTTGTTGTAGAAGACTTGTAGTAAAGTCTCTGCCACAGACTTGTTGTAGAACACTTGTAGTAACCGGATGTAGACAAATTTGAGAGCTCTCATACTGTACCAGTATCTTGCAGCCAGGCCGGCGATACCGTACAAGTGTAGATTCTCTTGGGGTCTTTCAACTGAGCCTCCAGGCTCTTTCTGAGAAGCCAGCCTTCAGCGTGGCCTTCTCCCGAAGAGTCCTCCCCTGGTTGCTTCTCCACCAGTGATAATGCCTACACAGGCTATCCCATATTCTTAAAACATTCTCTGTCAGTGGATTTGTGCTGTTTGCTAAGTCTCTATATAACCATGGGATCCAAACCATCTTACCTAAATCTACTTTACTTTCTGCAAACTCTATCCCCACCCAGTTTTCTATTTTTGTTATTGTGAATCTAATCTGCTAATCATGAAATAGTGACCGCCTGATAATATTTTTTAAGATCTGGCAATGCCAGCCCACCTGCTTACTTCTCCTTAGCCAGCACAGCATTTGACATCCTAGGGCATCTATGTGCCCATATATACTTCAATATAAGCGTTCTAAGTTTCTTTTTCTTTTTTTCTTCAATATGTTCATTGGATTTTTGAAAACAATAGTAAACAATCAATACATCAGCCTGCATGGCTATTGATCAGAGAATAAAACAATTTAAAAGTAAGTCAGTTGTCATTGTCTCCATATCGTAAGCTAAAACACAGCATTATGCATTTGAACACTTTCAACTTGGAGTAAAAGGCAATACCTCTGTGGCTATCAGTGTTGAACTTCACTAATAATCTCGGGTCTAAAAGGTCCCGAACTATTGTAAATGTCTGAGTGACCCAATAGGCACGGCTCCTAAACCCGAGTAGGTAACAACACACCACCCCCCCCCGGAATCAAGCTGTAGGTGTGTAGTGTCAGTGTTCTAAGTTTCTTAAAATATTCCTGCAGAAGGGTAATTGGGAGCATTTGAAATTTATAAAGCCATTTGGGCATGATACTCATTTTAAATGTGTTTATTCTACCCAACCAAGAAATGGGCCTATATTTGAGGAAGTTTAAATTCTCTTCAACTGTGTTAAATAAGGAAATAAAGTTAGCCTTATACAGTGCCTTCAATGATGTTGTTCATTTAATTCCGAGGTACCCCAGTTCTTCCTTACGCTATGCAAAGTTAAACATAGATGAATTGCCAACTTCTCTCTCAACGGCACTGTTATATTCAGAATCTCTGACTTAGATGTATTAATTTTAAAATTTTAAAGTGACCCATACCTCCTTACGTCCTCCAGCAGGTTTGGTAATGTCAGTCTGGGGTTAGACATTTAAAAATGAATGTCATCTGCATACGCAGCCACCTTGTATTCATTCTCCCCAATTCTGACACCCTTGGTGTCCACAATTTCTCGAATTGTCATCAGCAGGGGCTCCAGAGCAAGTACGAACAACATTGGCGAGAGGGGACACCCTTGCCTAGTCTCATTAAATAATTCCAAGGATGTAGATACATTTCCATTTACCCTCGTTTTTGCTGTCGGATGATAGTATAATGTCATAAGCCACTGCATTATCCTGTTCCCTATTCCTAGATGTCTTAAGATTGCAAACAAAAATCCCCAGTCTACCCTGTCAAAAGCTTTCTCAGCATCCATTGACAGGAGAAGAACTGAGGGGCCGTTCGTTCCAAATTCGAGTGACGCATAAATGCATCAGCAGGAGCTCAGTGCATTGTTGTATGATGATTGGCCAGAGCATGCACCATGACCTGCATGCTTTGGCCAATCACAGCCCCCTCAGCTGAGAGAGCCATAATTGGCCAAAGGCAGGGTGCCTTTGGCCAATCATGGCTTAGGGGGATTAAGTTCACGCCCCACACTATATAAGGCTGCCTGCACGTCGGCCTAGTGTAGGGTGTCGTTGGCGTGGATGGAGAGAGAGTGTAATTTAGATTGAGCAGGCAGGCAGATTATATCCTCTGTCACTCAGGCTCAGAGTAATTTGCCTGCCAATGCAGCTGCCAAAGCAGCCTATTCCATCGGCTACATGTCAACAGTCACTTCTTCCTTAGCCCCACCATCATGCACGGAGGAGTCCCCCAAACTATTCGACCACAGTGCCGGGTACATGCTGCAGCAGGATGTGCAGCGATTTGAAGGCTCTGATGATGGTACCCGGGTTGAGGAAGGGAGTAACATCAGCCTAAAGAGAAGGGGTGCCCAAGAAGGTCAAGAAATTGGCAGCCATGTTCCCCCAGCTGCAGCATACTGCCAAGTTTGCTCCAGTGATGAGGAGGGAGGGGATGATGAGGTCACTGACTCAAATTGGGTGCCTGATAGAAGAGAGGAGGAGGCAAATCTCCAACATGGTAGGATGCCCTCCAGGAGGCAGCTTAACCACTTGCAGACCGGACCATTTTGCTGGTCAAAGACCAGACCACTTTTTGCGATTCGGCACTGCGTCGCTTTAACTGACAATTGCGCGGTCGTGCGACGTGGCTCCCAAACAAAATTGACGTCCTTTTTTTCCCACAAATAGAGCTTTCTTTTGGTGGTATTTTATCACCCCTGCGGTTTTTATTTTTTGCGCTATAAACAAAAATAGAGCGACAATTTTGAAAAAAATGCATTATTTTTTACTTTTTGTTATACTAAATATCCCCCAAAAATATATAAAAAAACATTTTTTTCCCTCAGTTTAGGCCGATACGTATTCTTCTACATATTTTTGGTAAAAAAATCGCAATAAGAGATTATTGATTGATTTGCGCAAAAGTTATAGCGTTTACAAAATAGGGATAGTTTTATAGCATTTTTATTAATTATTTTTTATTATTTTATTTTTTTACTACTATTGGTGGTGATCTGCGATTTTTATTGTGACTGCGACATTGTGGGGGACCCATCGGACATTTTTGACACATTTTTGGACCATTGTCATTTATACAGTAATCACTGCTATATAAATGCAGTGATTCCTGTGTAAATGACACTGGCAGTGAAAGGGTTAACCAGTGGGTGGCAGTGTAGGGGTTAAGCGTTCCTAGGGGTGTGTTACTAACTGTGGGGGGGTTGGGCTTTCATTTAGTGTACACTGATCTCTGCTCTAATCACATGGACTCACGGGGGTCCCGACCAGCGCGGGAGCGCGCCGCCGGCGGCTCGCTCCCGATGGCAGGGCGGCATCGAATATTGGACGTACCTGTACGCCAATATGCCTGCCCGTGCCATTCTGTCGACGTACATCGTCGTGCGCTGGTCGGGAAGTGGTTAAGGGCACTGCCAACTCCTCACATATTTTGAAAAGTTCTTTGGTGTGGGCGTTTTTTGACACGTGTGCAGCAGATGGCCACTTACAAATTACTTCTACTTACAAATGGCAACAGGAAGTGAGAGGAAATCTACCCCTAGGGAAAATCTCTCCTGTAAGAGTTAATATGGGAAAAGGGTGTCACCCCACTGATGCTTTATCACCAATACTTGTTTCCCTAAAACCCAAAATTTTCAAAACAGAAACTGAAAGTGAGGTGAAATCTTCCGAACAGGGGCACAGACAGCAAAACAAATGTTACAGGGGGGGGGTGACCCTTCCCTATGTTATTCAAAAAGCTTAAAAATATATTTTTTGGCTGGAGCTACACTTACAAAATGTACCTGTTCCAAATCACAAACAGATTCAACTTAACAACAAACCTACAGTCCCTATATTGTTTGTAACGCAGGGACCGCCTGTATACTGCTGTTCAGAGTATATAGGGCCTGGGGGCCCCACGCCTTTTTTTAAAATTTGTGTGTGGGGTTCACCTTAATATCCATACCAGACCAAAAGGGCCCATTAATGGGCTGGGGGGGGCAACATTACATTACAGCCGCAAGCAGTTTTAAATGACTTTATTACTTTAGAAATGTAATTTTGTGCAGGGACTGTTCTAAACATGGGAAACACGTGCCACTTCACAGGCATACTATAGACACCCCCCAGGCAGGATATTTAAAGGACTATTACACTTTTATTGTTTCACTTTAAGCATTATTAAAATCACTGCTCCTGAAAAAAAGGCAGTTTTTAAAACTTTTTTGCATTGATACATGTCCCCTGGGGCAGGGCCCAGGTTCCCAAACACTTTTTATGACAATAACTTGCATATTAGCCTTTAAAATTAGCACTTTTGATTTTTCATGTTCGAATCCCATAGACTTTAATGGGGTTCGCACAAATTTTTGGTCTGTTCGCATGTTCTGGCTGCGAACCGAACCGGGGGGTGTTTGACTCATCCCTGTAGCAGTATGGTTTTATTTATAATATCACTATATGATGCCGTGTTACCTGCCAAAGGATTTGCATTTCTCTCCATCTGTTTTTAACTTTTAAAGTAAAATAAAAAAAAATGTAAAATAAATCAGAGAGAACACAAGAAAATGCAATTTTTTGTATTTTGCGTATTTTTCAACACAGCATGCATGCAATCATTATATTAACTACATATATAATATCAGTATACATAACAGGTAAATAAGTCTGAAAGTTGGTTGCGGACAAAAAACATAACATAAAATTTATAATATTGTACACAGAGGCAGGAATGCATACTTTAACACTAAAAGATACATATCAAATATTAATAATATAATCAAAGCCAAGTTTAACCAGTTGCAGACTCTGGGCGTACTAGACACACCCAAAAACATGTCATCATTTTACACAGGATGAAATAGAATAGAATAAAATAAAAAAATAAAATACAAAAGAAAAGAATAGGATATCTTCTGTGATGTTTTGTTATATTCTATTCCTTTATCTTCTATTCTTTTATTCTATTATTTTATTTTATTTTATTTTCTATTCCATTCTTTTCTATAAATCAGCCTAAGTAGTAGTAGTTTTTTACCCTTTGAAAAAGTCACGAGGTTGTGACGCAACGCGTCAGGGAGGGAGTTTTTGGTGTTGCACTCATCACTTCCGGTCGCGGCCGAGACCGGAAGTTCGGTTGTATTACGAAGTTTGCTGTCATTTGCTTGAATGTAAGTGATTTATTTTATCTATTAAAACACTGTTGTTGATTACTACCCATGATAGCCTCCCCTTGTCTTTCCTATGTACCACCAACGGTAATTTCACCTATTTGAAGATACTGGGGAAACACTATTCCTATATGTACAGTGGTATTCTGGTGAAGCTGGACTGCTAAGGACGAGTGAACATCTGTTTATTTGCAGTGCCTGTATACTAGATTTTTGAGGTGAGAGGCTGGGGGAAACTGGGGGTGCACTGAATTGTGGCACTGAAATTGGGCACTGAAGTTGATCGGTGGACAGTCACGGATTTGGAGAACACTATATTTATTTTTGCATGGACTGTAATACATGCTCACTGTTTAATTGCATGGACTTTATTAGAGAAGCACCTTTTACTCATTATTTGTTAATTTTTGTACTGTTCATATAGGAGTATTTATTCAGCAATTTTTACACTTAGTATTTTGCTATTATTTTACGCATGACGTTTTGAAGATTTATGCACATTTATTATTTCATTGTTTACTATAGTATTTACGGTTTAACATTGTACACTTATCACGTTAGTGAGGTGGATTCACTATTGCACTATATGTGTTTTATTACTGTATTGTATTAGTTTTTGTAGGTAGCGCCGCATTTTTGTTCATTTTATAGCCTAAGTAGGAATCATCATCTTATTTCACTTTTATACCTTACTGCATTTATTGCAATACGTTTCCATTTCAAATTCATTTTTAAATTCAAATTAAATGTTGAATTATTTGATTAGAAAATAAAGAATATGACAAAATGAAATTATTAACTTAACGAATGAATCTGAAACAAAACAATTTTTTTTCTTTCCAAAATGCACGTCTCTAATAAAACACTCTGGAGGTGGGATATAGAATGCTGATTGATTACATTCACTAAGAAACTCAATAATAAATCATTAATAAATACATCTGATGTACAGTAATTGCTAAAGCCTGTAAAGTAAAAAAGCCTTGGATGCAGATGCCTTTTGAACAAACTGTAAGCTACAGTCAATCAATTTCTGACTTTGCCCACACCATAGTAATACACAAAAAATACACATCAGATGTTCAATAAAGATTTAGCTGTAAAAACATTTTTTTTAATTAATTTGAATTTTTATTCTGAAACTGTTATTCTTAGTCATGTGACTGGCAGAGCACCAATCAGGGCTGCGCAGACACAAACTTACACTGTAGTAATAGAAGACCCTCCTCCGAGGATCTTTCCCTGTAGATGCCAAAGAACAGAGAAAAATCATGTGACCACACAAAAAGCAAAACCCAGTGGCATGATATATATGATTCATGTGAATGAATTATGGCAGTTATCTCTCTGTTTAGTATCACTTTAACCACTTCAAGGTTAGGTTTTACACCTTCGTGACCAGGCCATTTTTAGCGATACAGCACTGTGTTAATTTAGCTGACAATTGCGTGGTCGTGCGACGGTGTATCCAAATTAAGTTTATGTCCTTTTTTCCCCACAGAGCTTTCTTTTGGTGGTATTTGATCAGGTCTGCGTTTGTTTTGTTTTTTTGATTTTGTGCTAAAAACAAAAAACACAGACAATTTAAAAAAAATATATATTTTTTTAATTTCTGCTATAAAACATACCCAATAAAAAAATTTAAAAATCTAATTTCTTCATCAATTTAGGCCAATATGTATTCTGCTATATGCTTTTGGTAACAAAAAAAAAATCCAAATAAGCGTATATTAATTGGTTTTGACAAAAGTTATCATGTCTACAAACTATGGGATATTTTTATTGTATTTTTATTTATTTATTTGTTTACAAGTAAGGTCGATGATCAGTTATTTTTAGCGGGACTGCAACATTGCAGCAGACAAATTGGACACCTAACTGACATTTATGACACTTTTTTTGGGAACCAGTGACATTATTACAGTGATCAGGGCTAAAAATACGCACTGTCACTGTACTAATGACATTGGCAGGGAAGGGATTAACACCAGGGGCGATCAAAGGGTTAAGTATGTCCCAAGGGGGTGCTTTCTAACTGTGTGGGGGTGGACTGACTGGGAGAACACAAAGATCTGTGTTCCTGCTTAGCAAGAACACAAGATCACTGTGTTCTCCCCTGTCAGAACGGAGATCTTCCTACATAGGCAGATCGCTGTTTTGCCTCTCTGGGGAACGATCGGTGGGTCCCGGCAGACATTGCGTCCATTGAATCCACTTCTTGCCAATCAGCGCGCGTGCGCCCACGCTATCTATTGCACGAAATGTCATACAGGTAAGTTTTTCACGCAATAGAGCCATGCTGCCACAGTATCTCTGTGGTGGGCGGTCTTTAAGTGGTTAATCGGTAGAATAATCTTCATGCTTACTTCCAACTCATCCTGGGTCTCTCTTCTTCTAACCTCCCTCTCTGAATCTCAGTCCTTATTAGTTAAAGGAAACAATTCAAAAGTTGGTTTCAACAGTTGAGTGAAATCAAAGAACAATAAGGAAAAAAAAAATTGTCAAATCTAATGGAAATGAACAAATTTCTAATTGCTGAATTTTCTCCTGGACAATAAAAATCATAAGTTGACATGTGGACTTCATTTTGGTCTGAATACAAATTTGGACAAATTTTTGATTATTTCGGAGATTCGGATGTATCCAAATCTCCAAATGAAATAGTAATGAATAGTAACGAATTTAGTTGAAACCTGTTAAAATTTGACCATCTCGAATTCTGTCTGAATAAAAACTGGTTGTTAACTGCTTCAGCCCTGGAAGATTTTACCCCCTTCCTGACCAGAGCACTTTTTGCGATTCGGCACTGCGACGCTTTAACTGACAATTGCAATCGTGTGACGTTATACCCAAACAAAATTGATGTCCTTTTTTTCCCACAAATAGCACTTTCTGTTGGGGGTATTTGATCACCTCTGTGGTTTTTTGCGCTATAAACAAAAAAAAGTGTGTCAATTTTGAAAAAAAAATTTAAATTTAAATTTTTTTACTTTTTGCTATAATAATTATCCCCCAAAAATATGTAAAAAAAACTATTTTTTTCCTCAGTTTAGGCTGATATGTATTCTTCTACATATTTTTGGTAAAACAAAATCGCAATAAGCATATATTGATTGCTTTGTGCAAAAGTTATGGCGTCTACAAAATAGGGCATAGTTTTATAGCATTTTTATTATTATTTTTATTTTGCTAGTAATGGAGGTGATCTGTGATTTATATTGGGACTGCGACATTATGGCGGAAACAACAGACAATTTTGACAAAAATTTTGGGACCAATGGCATTTTTACAGCGATCAGTGCTATGAAAATGCCTTGATTACTGTAAAAATTTCACTGGCAGTGAAGGGTTCAACCACTAGGGGGCAATCAAGGGGTTAATGTGTTCCTTAGTTTGTGTTCTAACTGAAGGGGGGATGGGACTGTGCAGGAGAGATGACAGATCACTGTTCATACTCTGTATGAACAGACGATCTGTCTCTTCTCCCCTCAGAGAACCGGAAACTGTGTGTTTACACACACAGATCCCGGTTCTCCTTGTGCCCCGAGCAACCGCGGGTGCCCGGTGGTGATCATGACTGCTGGTTACTCGCATCAGCTCCATGGGCGAGCAGGGGGCACGAACGCCCCCTAGTTGCCACAGGGTGAAGCGACATTACATAACGTCGCTTCACCCAGCCATGCCATTCTGCCGCAGTACAACTGCAGCAGATGGTCGGCAAGTGGTTAAGCAGCAGGCCAAAAAGCCGGCCACTGCATCCTCAACAACTGATGACTCAACATTTGTCAACGGGATTTGTCACGGAATTCTGAAATGTAAACAAAACAATACCAGCAATGTGAAAATGTAAAAAAAAACGGCATGGGTGACACCCCCCCCCCCCACCCCACAATCCATCCATACCAGGCCCTTGCATGGCAAAATGTAAAAATAAAAACATTGTGGGAATCCCACTTAAAGTGTTTGTCAACCCAGAAAAAAAAATCATATTCTGATCCCTCAACCACATTAAACAGCACAGCGAGTTGTTAAGGAGCCAACTTCCCGGCCCACTGCTTAACAATCAGCTAGCTATGACTAAGCACTACATTGAAGTGTGAAACGCATTAGCTCTTGTCTGTTCCTGCTGTGGCTTGTATTTTTGTTCACAAGAATTTTTGAATAAAAGGCAAAAAAACGTTTTTTGAGTGTGGCTGTCCAGATCTTCCTGTTTTTGATTAACAATCAGCTAGTCTTAAAAAATAATATAAATGTAGGTAGTAAGGGCGCACTACTAAAGTGCAATGTGCAAATATACTCCGATAAAGTGCATATGTTGGAAGAAAACACAAAAAAATATATATATAAAAAGGACCAAGGTGTTTCTCAGTACATAAAACCAAACAAATCCTTATTAATCAAAATGAGCTAAGTGCTTCTTGGTGACAATAGTATTGGTTAGATTACACCCAGTGATAAAAACAGTAAGTTAGTATCCACAATTAGACTTAAAATAACAAGTGCATAATATTATCCCATGAAGTTACACAAATTGAGTGGTGACAATACTATTTTTTTTTTTGTGTGTGTTTTCTTCCAACATATGCACTTTATCGGAGTTCATTATATTTGCACATTTCACTTTACATTTTATGGCACAGGTTTTTAGATGAAGCACTTATACATAATTTTCCTTTTGTTTACTCCCTGAAATTATGGGGCATTTAGGATTAGAGTAGAGCGCCCTTACCACCTACATTTATATTATTTTTATTGTACACAGTTCCAACTTTAGTTGTGAACCTTGGGTAGTGGCAGCCCTCTCGGTTTTATAGCATTCCCTATAATCCATCCATAGCGCAAACCTACTATTTCTAATCAGCTAGTCTTGACACAGAATTCTAATTGGTCAATCATTTTTCGACCAATCCAATTTCAAATTCAATCTGGAAATTTGGAATTCATTAGAAAATGTATAAGTGAAATGAAATTCAACGAAATATGTAACAAAAACAAAATTTGTAGCATAACAAATCTATACGAAACAAATTATTTTTTTCAGTACTCCCCATGTCGAATGACTAGTCTTATGCGCATGCACTTGTCAAAGCTTATCCAGAAGTATACCATTTGTTCTATGAAAGCTGAAACACTGACATCTTATTTGAAAGAAAAGTAGTTAAAAAATGTGCTGAGTGCATGAAAACACCATCGAATGGCCCACAAGCAATTCGATAGAGATGTGCACAACAGAAAAATGTGTTTAGTTTAATTTTAGATTAGTTTGTTAAGTTAATGATTTTGTTTTGTGATATTCATTATGTTAGAGTGATTAGTTTTAGAAATTTTATTAGTTTATACAGATTTATTTTGTATATTCGTTATTTTCAAATCAAATCGAAATTTAAATTTAAAAACGGCTATACTATAGTTGTTCTGCTTTTTTTTTCTATTATATTCTTTTTGATTCTACTCTGTTCAATTGTATTTTCTATTCTATTCCTTTTATTTTCTATACTACTCTGTTTGATTCTATTATATTATTTTATATTGTATTCTGTTCTATTCTGCCTAGGTAGGAACCATTGTCCTATTTCACTTTTATACCTCACTGTGTTTATTAAAATGTTTTAATTTCTAATTCAAATACATTTTCAAATTCGGATTTGAATTTTTTTTTATTTGAATATTGTCAGAATTTTGATTATTAACTAAATGAATCGCACATGTCTAATCTTTCATTTTCAAATTTAAATTCATTTTTTAATTTAGTTTAATTAATGTTAAATTAGTTTCGTTATAATTTAATTCAGATTTGTTTAAACTCTTTACCATTATGATTCGAAAATTTGGATAGATCCAAATCTCAGAATAACAAAAATTTTGTCTGAATTTTGATTCCTAACAAAACAAATCGCACATGACTAATCTTTCATTTTCAAATTAATTTTTTAATTCGAATTGCTGTTTAGTTAGATTCATTATACTTTACTTTGGATTTTTTGTAATTCGTTAGTATTAAGATTTGGAAATTTGGAGACATCAGAATCTCCAAATTACGAAACAAAATTATGTCGAAATTTTGATTTGCACATGTCTAATCTTTGAGAATGACCAACATAAAGGTGTGATATTCACTAAGGATGGAATTTTTATTTGTAACAAACCTAAACGCACGTGTCTAATTTTTTATTTTCAAAATTGAATTCATTTTTTAATTCAAATTCATTTTCAAATTTGTTTCATTATAATTTAGATTTGTTGAAATTCATTGCTACTGTGATTCAGAAATTAGAATACATCCAAACCTCCAAATAATGAAAATGTTGTCCAAATTTTGATTTGCACGTGTCTAATCTTTGAAAATGACTAACATAAAGGTGTGATATGCTCTAAGGATGGAATTTTGATTCATAAATAAACAAATTGCAAATGTCAAATTTTTTGTTTTCGAATTCAAATTCTAGGATGGTATCTATTCAAGCTTAGATAACTTCAAAGCCAAGAAGGCCTTTTCATGTTTTCATATATCAAAAGAAGCCTTTGTCATTTTGACAAAATCTTCTTGCAGAGGGACCTAGAATGGGGAGTTAAATGGAAGTACAAACATCACATGGCCATTGGTTTAAAGAGATGGGACTGCATGGCACAATCAGGTTTTCCTCTTATTGTGGGTAGTTTTAAACAACTCACTTTTTTTCTAACTTTCTGATTGGTTTGCTATTCATAATGGCTTTCGGAGTCTTCTTCTGAGCCAGCTGAGATTGAATTTTGATTTACTTGCGCAAAAATCCTTCATAACCACTTGAGCTTCCGAAAGATTTTATCCCCTTCATGAACAGGCCATTGTTTGATATTCGGTACTGCTCTACTTGACTGACTAACTTTTCACACAGAGCTTTCTTTTGGTGGTATTTGATCAGTCGTTTTTTTTTTCTTGCGATATAAATGAAAAAAATTTTTTTTGAAAAACAATAAATAATAATTTTTACTTTCTGCTACAAAACATATCCAAAAAAAATGGATAAAATCTAATTTCTTTGTAAATTTTGGCCTATGTCTTGGGATTTTTTTTAATCAAATAAGTGTAAATTGATTGGTTTGTGTGAAAGTTAAAGCGCCTACAGACTATAGTATATATACCAGAATTTTTATTTTATACTATTAATGAAGGTGATCAGCAACTTATAATGGGACTGCGATAGTGCGGCGGTAAATCTGACACTAACTGATGCTGAAGGTAACTAACTAACTGCGTCTGGCATCACCAGTGACATTAATCCAGTGATAATACTATACATTGTCACTGTACTAATGACAATGGCCTGCCGGAAGCAGGCACTGACGTACGTGTGCAATGTGGGCAGATGGTCCACAAATGGTTAAGCTGCTTATTGATGGATCAAAATCTGGCCAGTTCAGCAGGGACCAGCTGAATTTGGATCCATGTGTGGCCTTTCCTGATCATCAGAAGTCGATATAATGATCTTGTTGGCTTGTTGGAAGTTTTTGGCCTTCCAGTGCAGCAAGCTGTTGATGTAGCTCTGAAACTGTGAGGAAGCAAAAAAATAGATAAGAGGATCCAAACAACAGTTTATACAGCTGATACTGGAAGAGAATATGTAGACAAAAAACAGATATCTAGATAGATAATCATTGTATGTATTCATTGTAAGATAATAGATTAAATCGATGACACTAGCTGGGCCAAAACAAAGGACAAATACACAAAGTACAATCACGATCAAGCAGATGGCTCTCGACCTCTTATGGTCACTTTTCGGTGTTCTGAGATGGAAAATGATCCTAATGTAACAGAAAGTCATAATACCTAAAGATAAGAAGAAAAAAAGAGATAAAAGAGAAGGAAAATAGTTAAAATAATCTTTTGGTGACATCTCCAAGTGCTTTGTATCAAAACAAGTGATATTTCGTTCTTCAATAATAGTGGTTTGTTGTCTTATGAGAAGGGGCACAGTGCTGGCCAATGAGATGACCCAGATGACGCCACACACCAGCCAGGCTCGCTTCACTGTGCGCCAGGGGAGAGACCGCATCGGGTAGAGTATGGCCATGAAACGGTCCACGCTGATACTTGTCATGAATAGGATGGAGCAGTACATGTTACAGTAATATGCTGACATGACATAGCGACACATTCCATCTCCAATGAGCCAGTTATTTCCTGAGAATCTGTAGACAATATAAAAAGGCAGGATGCCAACAAGCAGAGTATCTGCAGTGGCGAGGTTGAGCATGTAGACCACTGCCGGCTTCATGACCTTCATCTTCACCAGGAATATGACGATCGCCATGATATTGAGAGGAAAAGCCACAAGGAACACAACAGTATGGATGGAGGGTAAAATCTTGGTGAACAACCAACCAAAGAAAAATTCCATTCCTGAAACAGATTGATAGATGTATTTTGAAATACAATTGGAAAATAATCGATACATAATAAGTTTCAGTTAAATCGACAGCAGACATGAAAAATAAAGGTTGAAATAATTGACATCAATGGCACAGCAGCAATGAATTTAGAAGAACGAGGAGCAGCGCTAGGAGCCAAACAAGCTGTGGTGCATTGCGCATGTCATTAGAAGTTAAGTGATATTAAAGCTTCCTTTTTTAAATTAAATTAATAAACATGTCATACTTACATACTCTGTGTAATGGTTTTGCATAGAGCAGCCTCAATCCTTCTCTGCCGGCGCTCCTGGCTGCTAACCCCCCGCCCAGTACCCCCATGCAAAGCTCCCGAGCCTCGCTATCTGCATCTATTGACACAAACAGCAGAGGCTTGGCTCTTGACGCCCCCGCACCCTTGTCCCTGAACTTGATTGACAGGAGCAAGAGCCAACAGCTGGTATCAACTTTCCCAGTGAGGAGGGAGAGAACCAGGAGAGCGGCAGCTCTAGTGCACAGCTCTGTATCAATATCGGGCTCAGGTAAGTATACAGGTGCATCTCATAAAATTAGAATATCATCAAAAAGTTAATTTATTTCACGAATTCAATTCTAAAACTGAAACTCATATATTTTATATAGATGCGTTAAACATAGAGTGATATATTTCAAGCATTTCTTTCTTTTAACTTTGATAATTATGGCTTACAACTAGTTAAAACCCCAAATTCAGTATCTCAGAAAATTAGAATATTACATAATACCAATTTAAAAAAAGGTATTTTTAATACAGAAATATTGGCTTAGGCCTGGTTCACACCTATGCAGGTTGCAGTTTCCATATTCCGGGTGCATTTTTCTTTTTTCAAAACGCGTTTTTTGATCCATTGAAGTCTATTGAACCAAAAAACAGAAAAAAATCCCTTATGCTTTCCATGAAATGCACAGATGTAAACATGACCCATAGGAAACCAAGTTATATGGAATGTAGTAGGTTTCTGCAAAACTGAAAATGCACTAAAAAAATGCATAGGTGTGAACTGGGCCTTACTGAAAGTATACATAGTGAAAGCTAGGTAAGGCTACAAGGGTCAAATAGTGGCTACTTAGGCAACAGTAGAAAATTATAGGTAGCCTCTATAAACCATATTAATGAGTAAACATGATCAAACAAGGGTTGTACCATCATCCTAGAAATTTTTGGGAGCCTGGTCCCTAGCCAGGTCTCACCAAGAGGAGAGAACGGGGGGCAAATGGACCATCTCGGTACAATGCAATAAGGGTACATTCAAATATATGAACAATCGTATAAAATAATAGAAAGTTTATGGATACCTATTTACAAGCTCCAATTTACAAGCCGACCGCAATGCTCTGTGTAATTGGGCGACTATGTGGCAGATGAGGTTTAATGTTGAAAAATGTAAAGTTCTGCACTTGGGGGCTAAGAATATGCATGCATCATACATACTAGGGGGAGTACAACTGGGGGAATCCATAGTGGAGAAGGATCTGTGGGTTTTGGTAGATCATAAGCTCAATAATAGCATGCAATGGCAAGCTGCGGTTTCCAAAGTGAGCAAGGTCCTTTGTATTAAGAGAGGTATGGACTCCAGAGAGAGAGATATCATTGTGCCCCTGTTCAAATCATTAGTAAGACCTCATCTGGAATATGCAGTTCAGTTTTGGGCACCAGCTCTCAAAAAGGATATCGGGGAAACTGGAGAAAGTGCAGAGAAGGGCAACCAAACTGATAAGAGGCATGGAGGAACTCAGCTATGAGGAAAGATTAGAGGAACTGAATTTATTCACTCTTGATAAGAGGAGATTGAGGGGGGATATAATCAACATGTACAAATATATAAGGGGTCCATATAGTGAACTTGGTGTTGAGTTATTCACTTTACAGTCAACAAAGAGGACAAGGGGGGCACTCTTTACGTCTAGCGGAAAAGAGATTTCATCTCCAAATACGGAAAGGTTTCTTCACGGTAAGAGCTGTGAAAATGTGGAATAGACTCCCTGCAGAGGTGGTTCTGGTCTGCTCAGTAGATTGCTTTAAGAAAGGCCTGGATTATTTCCTAAGTGTACATAATATAACTGGGTACTAACATTTATAGGTAAAGTTGATCCGGGGAAAATCCGATTGCCTCTCGGGGGATCAGGAAGGAATTTTTTCCCCTGCTTTAGCAAATTGGATCATGCTCTGTTGGGGTTTTTTGCCTTCCTCCGGATCAACTGTGGGTATAGAATTGGGTATATGGAATTGTATGATATTATTATTGTTTTTTTTTTTTTTGTGGTTGAAGTAGATGGACTTGTGTCTTTTTTCAACCTGACTAACTATGTAACTACTTCAAATTTAGTTTAGCAGTTTGTTTCAGTATTAGTGAGATCAGAAAGTGATCTTGATCCCTCGGGGGGGACATTCACAAAAAAAGCTGTTTGAATTAATGTGATTATTATCGCATGACGGCTTTTTGTGAATTGTAGCTGTTGTGCGGACTTTGTTTTTGAATTTGTGTTTGTATTGTTATGCGTTTTTCTTGCTTCTTGTCTGTCTTTATAGCGCTACTCCTTAGTGTTTTTAAACTTTTGTAATATTGTGTGTGAAGATGTCAAGATATTTATAGTCACATCATGAATTATCATTATCAAATTCTGCATAAATTGTGAAATCAATCAATACTTTTTGAATTAACCCCATTTAAGACCCTCTGTTGCCTAAGTAGCACCTATTTGACCCTGGTAGCCTTTCCTGGGTCTCACTCTGTATGCTCTGTTTGGTTTGGCTATGGTAACAGCACCATATTTTGGTGAGTGGTATAAGGGTACAGTTAATTAA
This sequence comes from Lithobates pipiens, assembly GCF_037356315.1. Classification (NCBI taxonomy): domain Eukaryota; kingdom Metazoa; phylum Chordata; class Amphibia; order Anura; family Ranidae; genus Lithobates; species Lithobates pipiens. Next base: position 639,924,060 of record NW_027507903.1, read on the forward strand.
TACTTTCATGTGGAGAGGCCTTTATAGGACCAGTTCCACTTCTTTTGTTTATGCTTGCTGAAGGTATGTCCGTGTACGGTATAGTATGCACTCAGTACTTGGTCGGGGCTCTTTTTGCAATAATTACTGCATCAATGCGGTGTGGCATGGAGGCGATTAGCCTGTGCCACTGCTGAGGTGTTATGGAAGCACAGGTTTCTTTGATAGTGGCTTTAAGCTCATCTGCATTGTTGGGCCTGGTGTCCCTCATCTCCCTCTTCACAATACCCCACATATTCTCTATGGGGTTTAGGTCAGACAGGTTTGCTGGCTAATCGAGCACAGTGATACCATGATCATAAAACCAGGTATTGGTACTTTTGGCAGTGTGGGCAGGTGCCAAATACTACTGAAAAATCCATTTAATAATCTCCATAAAGCTGGTCAGCAGAGGGAAGCATGAAGTGCTCTAGAATTTCCTGGTAGAGGGCTGTGCTGGACTTAATAAAACACAGTGGACCAACACCAGCAGATGGCATGGCTCCCCAAATCATCATTGACTGTATTCAAACTGGACCTCATGCAACTTGGATTCTGTGGCTCTGCACTCTTCCTCTAGACCTCTGGGACCTTGATTTCCCAATGAAATTCAAAATTTTCCACAGTTCGTGATGATTGTATGGCTCTGCTAGAGTTTACCCTAGCCCTGATATGGAAGTTTAATGGCTAAAATATTTTTCTAGCAGAGTTGGAGGAGAGACTGGAGATTCTTATTGAGAAAGCAGCAGAAAGACAAGAGTCTCACCCACTATTTGGTGGCCATGCAGAATCTCTGGAGACGCCTAGAAAAGAGATGTTCTTGGCTGTGGTGTCCCCACTGATTCAGACCACATACTGAGGGACCAATTCAAAACTGGTCTAAAGGTAGGCCCAGGCTGAGAGCCCTTCAGGAGAAAAGTTCAAGTGCAACCCACCATTTCCTTTCACAATGTGCTGGTGGATGCAGTTGCACAGGAACAAGACAAGACAGGCAACAGTTGCAGTCACCCAGAAGTTTGAGCCCGTGTGCCTCAAGGAGAGGAGGTCCTAGCACCTTCACCCATGTCAGTCAAATAGCACTGACAAAGCTAGCCCAGGATCTGGCCACCTTGCACCCAGACCGTGAAGAAGAACAGAAATGTTGTGCTTCTTCAAAACCTCAAAAAAGTATGGATCAGAATACTTTAGGTTTTAAGGCACAATGCAGAACTACTAAGAGGCAACCTGATCGAGTGGAGGTGGCCAATACCTCCACAAGCAAAAGTTAATCTTGGCACCCCTACAAGAGGTGCTCTCCTCCCTACAAGTAGGGACCCACAGGAAGCTGAAAAGAGTCATCATCATGGTGATGCCAGGGGAATGGTTGGTGAGCTGTACTCTATGTAAAGTTCACCACATAAGGGCGTTAGTACAGCTTGTCAACCTAAGAACAACACCAATTTCGTCGCCCAGGCACGCTGCATTGGCTGACATATACACTGTACATCACCACTGCATTGCCGAGGCCCAACCAGGGGTTGAGGCGGTATGTGTCCCCTTGCAGGCAGCTTCTTGTGATGAAACCCAATACAAGTCCCTATTGGAGCAGCTGAACATTCCATTTAAAGACTTTTCTTTACCTCAGCAGAGCCTGCTCCATCAGCTATTGGAAAAGAACCTGTTGGTGTTCGCCACCATTCCTGAGAATTACAGGCTTACTGGAGACATTCTATTTACACAGGGGGCACACCATCCATCCGGGAGTGGTACTATCACATTCCCCCAGCATTGCGTCAAGAGAGCAAGGAGCTACTTCGCAATATGCGACAAAGCAGGATGATCAAGGAAAGCCGCTCCTGTACTGGTGCACAAGAAAGAAGTCAGTCGACAGTTCTGTGCAGACTATTGCAAACTTAGGATATGCACCCACGGTAACACCCCCTCCCTAGAAGTGAGGAATCCTTAATGGCCCTGGGACAAGCCAAGTTCCTCTCTACCTTGGACCTAGGCAGTGGCTAATGACAAGTTCCAGTGTGGGATCAAGACAAGGAAAAGATTGCCATTATTACACCCCTGGGACTGTCCTAGTTTAATCACATGCCCTTGGGCCTCAGTAGTGCCCTCAGCACCTTCAAGCGCCTAATGGAGAAATGTCTTGGAGATTTCAATTTTGAGACTGTGCTAGTTTACTTTGATGATATTATCTTCTCCATGACATTTAAGGAACATTTGAACCATCTAGACCAGGTGTTCTCCCAGTTGGTGTAATATGGACTAAAATTCAAAAACGGTAAGTGCCATCTGATGAGGCAAAAGATACAGTACTTGGAACATGTGGTCAAAGCTGGAGACGTGTCCCCAGACCCGGGTAGAGTTGAAGCTCTCCAAAATTGCAAACACCAAAAACCATTACGGAGTTACTCTCCTTCCTAGGTCTGGTGTGAAATTACTGGTGACTTATCTGGTTCACCCAGATAGCCTCCCCACTTAGCCAGCTGTTGTGCAGGCACAGTACCTAGTGGAAGGACGGACCCCCTCACCTTTCATCAATGTCCAGTGGCCTGAACCTCAGCAGCAGGCCTTTGAAATGCTTAGGCTTACTACTCCCTTACTGGCCCACACAGACTACACCCAGCCCTAGTGGGTGTGCATGGATGGAAGCCTCCAGGGTCTGAAGGCTGTCCTAGCCCAAATGCAGTATGGCCAAGAGAGGGTGATTGCTTATGCCAACAGGAGCCTACAGCCCTCTGAGCGGAACACCCACAACTACAGTTCTTTGAAGCTTGAGTTATTCGCCATGGTCTGGGCTATTACTGAAAAATTTGCGGAGCATCTCACAGTAGCCAAAATCAAAGTCTTTACAGATAACAACCTGCTGTCCTACCTGGAGACCATAAATTGGGGGCATTGGAGCAGAGGTGGGCAGCCCACCTGGCACAGTTTAAGTTTTAACGATACATTGCCGGCCAGGGAAGCTCAAACGGGCATGCTGATGTCCTGCCCTGTTTCCCAGTGGAGTGCCTAGGAGAGGATGTGGATTCTAACCTGGAAGACATAGAGGTCGCTCCTGTTCTGCCTGTACCAGCTGCCTCATGTGCCATTGAGGGACAGGTTCCTGACCCACGGGTTAAAGCAGCAGAGCTCTACAGTGGGATAAATGGGCGCTGATCCCACACAAGGACCCAGACCTCATAGAGATGCAGTGCTACCTCTCTCCAAAATACAGGCCTACCTCTCTGGAGTGCCAAAAGTTGTCCCCTGTTGCTCGAGCAATCCTGAGACAATGGGATCGGCTTGAATTCCAGCACAAAGTACTCTACCGATAGACCCGTATCCCTTCAGAACAGTGAGATATTCTCCAAGTTGTGGTTCCCCGGTAGTCATTGATTTGGATGTACACCTTTTGCCCATTTGTCAAACTGGGTACACAGGGCTTGCCAGGAGTGGCAAAGCTGCACCATTCACAAGGCTCCAACGGAGAAGATAATACACATGACCATCACCACCTCTGAACCATTTGAGTTGGTGACCATGGCCTTTGTCAACCACTTCACCAAGTTTGCGGTGGTGCCCACCAGAGACCAAACCGCTACCAACTCTGCCAAGCTCTTCTGGGAACACATCGTCCAACCCTATGGCTGCCCAAAGTGGATCCTATCGGACCAAGGTCCAAACTTTGAATCCGTGATCATGATGGAACTGTGCCACCTCAATGGCATCCAGAAGTTCCACACCACCCACTATTACCCTCAGATAATAGGGCCTGTGAGCAGTTTAACTGCACCCTGCTGGGCATGCTACAGACCCTATAACTGGGTCAATAACACAGTCCACTGGTCCACTGGGAATACACCCCACTTCCTGATGTTTGGACGATACAGACCAATGCCTGTGGATCTCCTGTTGAAAATTCCAGAACACCTCCACCCAGGATTCAAAGTTCTTGGGTACAGGAGCATTGGGAATGAATGCAAAAGGCCAAGCAATTGGTGTTGGGCAAACACAAAGAGATGGCTACTGAGCCTGTCCCGGAAGAGCTGCCACTGTGACCTGGGGATGTGGTGTTGGTAAAGAACACCAAGCACACCAGAGGAAGCAAGTCCAGGTGGGAGCGCACCCCATACTGGGTGGTGGGGCAGCCTTTCCCATCTACACATGTCTATGCTTTAGTCTTGGAGGTGCCTGAAAAAAAGAGACTGCATTGGAACATGCTGAGACCTTGTGTGCTGGGTAATGACTCAGGAGGCACACCAATGACAGGGAGGAATTTAATGCTGCAGATCTTCCCCCAGTACATGAAGCTCCAACTGACAGGTTTCTGCCATCCCTTGTGTATGAGCCTCTGGGCCTACACCGACTCAGAGACTGAAAATTCTGGTGCTGGGAGCCCAGGAGACCCAGCAACCCCTTCCAATACAAAAGACAATACTAATATATCTAAGAATATATCCTTGGGACCAGGGGAGGGGCAAATGGAGAATATGCATGACCCCTTGCCACCTGCGGCCCCTGAGTCACTACATGAACATGAACCTTTGCCAAGGGACTTGGCTCAAAGCCAAGAGAACCGTCACACTTTGCGGCCTAACCACAGGCAATGTCCTGTTAGAGATTCAGACTGTTGTTTAACCTTGTTGCTGTTGCACTTTTATTGCTATGTTGCTCTTGCTCATTTGTAATGCCAAGGACAGCATCTGTTTGTCAGATAAGTACTTACTGAGGCCAAGATGCCGAAAGCAGTTCGCCCTTGTGACTAGGCACACTCCGCCCCCTGAAGGTGATACAGGGAGTGGACAGCACAAAGAGACACAGGCTACCAGCGAGCAGGATACAACTGGTGAAGTAATCCTCGTGGAGAAGGACTGGTCAATAGGATGACCCACAGGAAGGAACTAAGGAGAGAGTCCAGAACAGGAAAAGGGTCAGATAATGGAGGAAGAGAAAATTTCCAGATCACTGGCTGAGTCACTGGGTTCAGAAGACACAAGGCAAATCCGGGTCACAGGCAGAGGGTCAAACACTGGAGACAAGAGGCAGATCCAAGTCACAGGCAGAGGGTCAAACATGGGAGGCAAGGCAGAGTCGGTTAACAGGCGGAGGGTCAGATCCAGGAGAAGAGCTGAGTGTTCAGGGTTGATCCGTGTCACAACGAGTGCAGGAAACAGGAACCAAAATGTAGACAGGAAGTTGCAGACAAACCAGCAACCTGTCTGAGCACCTGAGCAACCTTTATAGGCCTGCCAGAGCATCACGTTGAGTGTGCGCTAGTGTGCATGCACATGCGCCGTTCCACCACGCATGTGTGCAGGGACATGGCTGATGTGGCTGGATTGATTGTTTCTCTGACAGTGCCCCCTCAAGGGGTGGACTCCAGACACCCAAGATGGACATCAATTCTGGATGTTCTATATGAAAGGCTTGGATCAAGCATAGGGCATGCAAATTCCTAGAGGGTTCCCGGGAGATACCCCTTCCATTGAATTAGATACTGAAGCTGTCTCCCCCTTTTCCTGCAACTCAAAATAGACTCCACTTCAAATTAATTTTCTCAGTCCACCTTGACTGGTGGGGGAGGTAGTTCTTCTCTCCTAGAGAAGGAATTGTAAACAACAGGCTTTAGTAGAGATGCATGAAATACTAGGTTTATTTTGTAAGAATTGTGCATGGCTAACTCGAAGGCCACAGGGTTGACCATTCTCTTGATTTTAAAGGGGTCAATGAACCTTGGCCCAAGTTTCCATGAGGGAAATGGTAATTTGAGATTAATGGCTGTTAGCCAAACTTCTTCGTCAATTTTGAAGACTGGATTCTCCTTCCTTCCTTTGTCATAATATTTTTTGGAGCTGTCTGTGGCTTTTTGCATGGTTTCCTGAATTTTCCGAAAGTTCAGCTGGATAGATGCTATCCGGTCTTGAACGGCAAGGACAGACATCTCAGGGATGGTGTTCGGGAGAAAAGTAGGATGGAACCCAAAGTTTGAACAGAAGGGTATTTGACTGGTAGCTGTATGGATGGAGTTATTGTATGCAAATTCAGCATAAGGCAGGAGAGTGGACCAATCATCTTGAGAGTCAGATCAAAAACAACATATTAGATATTGCTCCAGGGTTTGATTTGTTCTCTCCATCTGGCCATTGCTCTGAGGGTGATACGCAGAGGAGAGACAAATCTTTATTTCCAGGGATTTACAGAGTTCTCTCCAGAATTGAAGTTAAATTGGACACCTCTATCCGAGACGATGCTCCTAGCTACACCATGAAGTCTTGTTATTTCTTTAAAGAAAATATTGTCCGTATTCGAAGCAGAGGGGGTACCCACCATGGGCAGAAATTGTGCCATCTTCAAAAAGCGGTTGACAACAACCAAGATAGTGGTGAACCCCTTTGAGGGAGTTAATTCCACAATGAAGTCCATGGAGACTTCTGCCCATGGCTGTTCTGGAATGGATAAAGGTTTGAGTAGCCCCCAGGATTTGGTGTTTGGTCCCTTACTGCACTGGCATAGAGAAGAAGAAGAGACATTATCCTTACAGTCCGGTCTCCAACCCGGCAACCAGAAGGAACGGAAGATTAATTCAGCAGTCTTCTGTGTCCCAAAGTGGCCTGCCAACTTGTGGCCATGGAAAGTCTTTAGAGCCAGGGGTCTTACTTCCAGTAGAACAAAAAATGTTCCCGGGCCCAGAGCAAATCATTGTGTTTCTCCAAAGAAGGCACTACTGGGTCGGTAAAGTGACTCGATGTTGATTTAATGGAGGTTATTAGGTCAGTTTGGGTAATCAAAAAAAAAATCTAAAATTTGCGAAGACAAGATGGTACTGGGTTAAGCTGCCTGAGGGGTTTCAAGGAACATCCGGGAGATGTAGGAAGGCCTTGGGACCCTGTCTTTGGGAGAGGATGGCCCCAGTGGCTGTTTCAGAGGCATCTACTTCCATTACAAACGGCAGGGCTGGATCTGGATGCCGTAAAATTGGTGCGGAGATAAACAAGGCTTTAGTTTAGTAAAAGCTTCCTGGGACCACTGAAAACGGTTGTGTTGGCATGTTAACTGGGTGATGGGTGCTACAATAGATGAGAATCCAACGATAAATCGCCTATAAAAATTAGCAAAACCTATAAATTGTTGTACTCCATTTTTATCTACTGGAGCCGGCCATTCCTGGATTGCCTTGACCTTCTGGGGTCCATTGCGACCCCGTTGGTGGAGATAATGAATCCCAGGAACTGCACAACAGTCTTTTCAAAGTCACATTTTTCTGCCTTGAGATACAGTTTATGTCTCCTGAGAATTGCAAGAACCTTTTTGACATGAAATTGGTGTAATTCAATAGTGGTGAAAAAAAATGAGGATGTTGTCTAGGTAAATGACTAGAAAGTTATCAAGATATTCAAGGAAAATTTAATTTACCAGATGCTGGAAAGTGTCCAGTAGCATTGCATAGCCCAAACGGCATCACCAGATATTTGTAATGTCCAAACCTGGACCTGAAAGCGGTTTTCCATTCATCCCCAGCCCTAATTCGGATGAGGTCATAGGCGCCTCGAAGATCCAGTTTGGAAAAGATTTGGGTGGATTGGAATCGTTGAAATTACTCCAGGATAAGCGGTAGCAGATACCGATTTTTAATACTTATTTTATTTAGTTCTCTGTAATTCATGCACAGCCTCAGGGAACCATATTTTTTTCCACAAAAAAGATACCAGCTCCAGCTGGTGAGGAGGAAGGATGGATAAAACCCTTCTCTAGGTTTTCATTGATGTAAGTCTTGAGAGCTTTTAGCTCAGTTTCTAATAGTGGAAAAATGCGGCCGAAAGGGACTTCAGATCTGGGTAGAAGGTCAATAGGGCAGTCGTAAGTCCGGTGAGGAGGTAGGCGGTCAGCCTTTTGTTTGTCAAAACCAAGGGAATGTGTTGGAGATTGTCGGGTACAGGTGTTACAGTTAAGCAGGTGGCTGGAGCTAGAATGAAGCAGTGTTCGGAGCAGTATTGGGAGGAGAAAGAAACCTCGTTCCTGTTCCAATTTATTTAGCGTTCATGTGCTTGAAGCCAGGGGAGCCCCAAGCTGATGGGAAACATAGGGGAAGAGATGAGGTCAAAGTGCCTGAGTCCATGGTAGTAAGAATGGGTCTGGTCCAGAGTGAGGAAGAGGCCCATCAGCCAGGCTTTGCATATTCCTCTTCAGACCAAGAAACAGCCTTTGAGCCAGTGCTACAAGCTCCAGAGTCAATTATAGCTGGTAGGCGGCTTTCCTTTTCCGCTAGTTGTAGGGAGACAAAGAGGGTAACATAAGTCTTTGGGACACCAGTGACTTGATAATTCATAATGAATTGTGGATAAGACTTACTAGGTCTCACAGGGCAGTTACGAAGAAAATGACCTGTAACCCACAGTATAGCACAGATTGGCTAGATGCCTGCGTTGCTTCTCCTTGGAGTGAGAAGAGCACGGACCAGACCAAGTTGCATGGGGTTGACTTCAGGAACGGAGGTGGTTTGAGGAGCCGGAAAAGGTGGATGGATGGGGGTCAGCTTGGGAAGCATCCAGCTGGGTCGAGGAACCTGGAAGCGCTCAGAGCACCACTCGCGCATGCACCTGTATAATTTGGTGGCTGACTGGATCAAATTTTCCAGGGCAGCAGGGGTCTCTACCCTGTCCAGTTCATCCTTAAGGGCTTCGGACAACCCCTGATGATATTGATACTTCAGGGAAGGTGTGTTTCAGCCGGTGTCAGCTGACCACTTTCTGGAACTTAACCGTATAGTCCTCAATCGGCCTTCGCCCTTGAGACAGGTTATGTAAAATGGTTTTTGCCGTGGCCATGTGCTGTGGATCATCATAAAGTTGTGCCATGCTTTCAAAAAAAGTATCTACTGAATTTAACACAGGGCTCCTTTGTTCCATCAGGCTGTGGGCACAAGCTTGTGGTTCATTGGTCAGGAAGGAGATAATGAAACCCACTTTTACCACTTCAGAAGAAAACGTCCTGGGCAGAAGAGCTAGGTATAGGGAGCAGGCATTCTTGAAAGCCCTGTATTTCTTGCGATCACTTGCAAATCGCTCTGGCATAGGAAACCTAGGCTGAGGGACCACAGTTGCATTTGATGAAGCCTGAGTGGAGGAGGCCCCACTGGCAGGTGCAGGAGCAGCAGCTGCTGGTATGGGTGATCCAGCGAGTTGCTGGGTACAACCATCAATTTGGGTGTAGCCTTCTTGCAGTTTCTGGACTGCATCAGTGAGTGTTGAAACTTTCTGGCACAGGACCTCAAGAGGGGAAAGTGCTCGGTCGGCCTCTGAAATCTGGCTGGTTTTTACTGTCAGATAAGTACTTACCGAGGCCTTGCGGCTAGGCGCACTCCGCCCCCTGAATCTGATACAGGGAGTGGACGACACAAACAGACAAGGCTACCAGCGAGCAGGATCCAACTGGTGAAGTAATCCTTGTGGAGAAGGACTGGTGGATAGGATGACCCGCAAGAAGGAACTAAATAGAGTCCAGAACAGACAGAGGGTTAGATACTGGAGGAAGAGATTATTTCCAGATCACTGGCTGAGTCACTGGGACTGGGTCGCTGAAGACACAAAGCAAATCTGGGTCACAGGCAGAGGGTTAGACACTGGAGACAAGAGGAAGATCCAAGTCACAGGCAGAGGGTCAAACAAGGGAGGCAAGGCAGAGTCCGTTAAAAGCCTGAGGGTCGGGTCCAGGAGAAGAGCAGACTGGTCAGGGTCTATCCGGGTCAAAACGAGTAATCAGATGCAGAAAACAGGAACCAAATGCAGACAAACCAGCAACCTGTCTGAGCACCTGAGCAGTTGTGGAGAAGTTTAAATCAGAGTTAGGTTATAAAAAATATACCATATTTGTTCTTTGTTTTTTTGCTTTTTTTTTGTATTTTTGTTCTATGTTTTGAGTTTGTGTGTCATTGACACCGCTAATGTGCATACCTTGCCTTGCTAAGAAGATTTTATGTTTCCCCACTTGGTGGCTGCAAGCAGCACCATGATTTTCGATGGTACTATTTTTGATCAATAAAATTAATGTCTCGATACAGCGGTCCACATTCTTTGTAATTTAACAGCCTTTCTTTTCTTCTTATCACCTTCTCGGGTAAGAAGTGTTTTTTTCTATATAAAAAAAATCCCAAGCTTTGAAAATCTCATGGAGCACTGTTTAATCCATAATCCAAAAATGGAAAGAGTATGGCACAACCTACCAAGAAATGACCGTCCACCTAAACTGGCAGGCTGGGCAAGGAGAGCATTATTCAGAGAAGCAGCCAAGAGGCCCATGGTAACTCTGGAGGTACTGCAGAGATCCACAGCAGATCCACAGCTCAGGTGGCAGAATCTGTCCACTTATGGAAGAGTGTTAAGACGAAAACCATTGTTGAAAGAAAGCCATAAGAAGTCCGTTTGCAGTTTGAAAGAAGCAATATTCTCCCACCTGAGCTGTGGATCTCTGCAGCTCCTCCAGAGTTACCATGGGTAAACATTTGGAAGAAGGTGCTCTGGTCAGATGAGACCAAAATTTAACTTTTTGGCCTATAAGTGAAATGCTATGTGTGGTGGAAAACGAACATCACCCTGAACACACCATTCCCACCGTGAAACATTGTGGTGGCAGCATCATACAGGGCAATCTGAGAGGAAAACTTGTTTAAGTCTCCAAAAGACTTGAGACTGGGGAAAAGGTTCATCTTCTAGCAGGACAACGACCCGAAACATCCAGCCAGAGCTACAATGGAATGGTTTAGATCAAAGCGTATTCATGTGTTAGAATGTTCCAGTCACAGTCCAGACCTAAATCCAATTGAGAATCTGTGGCTAGACTTGAAATCTGCTGTTCTCAGATGCTCTCCATCCAATCTGACAGAACTTGAGCTTTTGCAAAGAAGAATGGGCAAAAATCTCACCCTCTAGATGTGCAAAGCTGGTAGAGACATCCCCAAAAAGACTTGCAGCTGTAATTGCAGTGAAACGTGGTGCTACAATGTATTGACTCAGGAGGGCGTCATACAAATGCCCCCCTACACTTTTCACATATTTATTTGTAACAAAATTGTGAAAATCATTTATCATTCTTCTTCCACTTCACAATTATGTACCACTTTGTGTTGGTCTATCACATAAAATCCCAATAAAATACATTTACATTTTTAGTTGTAACATGACAAAATGTGGAAAATGTCAATGGGTATGAATACTTTTTCAGGGCACTGTATCACAAGATCAGTCAAAGAGATCACATATGCAGTGGTTAGACTGGGGAAGTAGAACAGAAGGCTTAAAACATAACTCCACTTTCGTTGATAAAAAATATTCCTACAACATTTCTACCTTTTTGTTTTTCTGAAGAAATCCCTGTTTGTTTCTCTGTGCCTCTGTTCTGAGTGAATCTAATGAGAGTGGTTTCATAATTATGCAGGGCACTAATGAGAAAAGCTGCTGGGCCTGCATCCTTATTGGGAATATCTCACCAAAAATTTAATTGAAATTGAAATCTGACTTGTATCTTACACAGGCTTCTGGGAAAATGACACAAACAGGATATTATCTTTCTGGGGCATTTGGTGTCCAGAACTCCAGTTGGCCATATTGCACTGCATTTTTTCAAAAAATGACAGCGGCTGCAGATTGAAAAGGAAATTTAATTTTTAACTAGAAAATGCATTTCCTGGAGAAAATGGGTCGGAAATCCAAATATCATCTCCCTATTTGCTAGCTGCCTGTGCCCTGAACACACTGGAAAACAACATCTCCTCACTATCTGCTAGTAAGAAACAGTGTGAGAGATCCATCAAACAACCCTTAATAAATCCAAAACAGTACATGCTATGGAAACAGCGACTTCACCGTTGGAGACACATGGCCTTTGTGAACATATCGGTATAAAATTTATGTTGCTAAACTTAAAAATGTGAGCATGTCAGTGATTTAAAAAAGAAGTTGGCTGTGCGCTTCGCTGGGAAATGTGAAGGATTTTATACATCAAAACTGCCCCATCATATTGCCACCATCAAAATGGCCCCATCAAAACTGCCCCATTATATTGCCCCATAAAAACTGCCCCCATCATATTGCCACCATCAAAACTGCCCACATCAAAACTGCCCCATCAAAATTGCCACCGTCAAGACTTCCCAATCAAAATATCCACCGTAAAGACTTCCCCATCAAAATTGCCCCATCAAAACGGCCCCCAACAAAATTGCACCATCAAGACTGCCCCATCATATTGCCACCATCAAAACGGCCCCCATCAAAACTGCCCAGATCATATTGCCTCATGAAAACTGCCCCATCAAAATTGCCCCCATCAAAACGGCAACCATCAAACTGCCTCATCATATTGCCCCATCATATTGCCACCGACAAAACTGCCCCATCAGAATTGCCCCATCATATCCCTCTATTGTAAATCAGTACATGGTGTGTCTGTGCTCTCCCCCACTGCCCATCACTGTGTATAAGAAGCTTTGGTAATCATGGCAACAAAAGCCTTTAAAATTAAATGTTCTGAAATGATCACTAAACTTAAACAGCTTTTTCACAAAAACCTTTAAAAGATATCAAACTGAAAAGATATAGCCAGATAGCTGAATATTTTGTGAACATTTTAAAGTTTGTTTGGAGTCTGTAAGCTGAAAGTATGAAGGAGCTGAAACTTTTGGGAGCGGAAGAAAATTGTAAGGATTTGAAGCATGCTCTCATTCACTTCGAAGTTAAAAAAAAAGTGTTAAAAAGCTTAATATTTTAAAAAGTATAAATAGTAGAAAAAAGTTGAAGAAGTGCCATCATCAGCTGAAAGAGCTGGACATTTTAAAAGTTGAATGGCTTTAATAGCTGAAAGTATGCAAAAGTTACGCAGAGCCAAAAAACTTACAGAATACTAAAATTAATAAATAAAAAAATGAACAATAGTGGGACTGCTGAAGCATTCCCACTAATAAATTCAAATACAATATGACGCAATTGTATATGCTATATTATTTTTTCTTTATTTGCTATTTTTTTCCCCCCACGGAAGTGGAGTTATCATTTAAAGTAAAAAGCACATAAATTGTCTTTTTTGGGCATAATTTGACTATAATTCCTGCACTGAGTTATATCCAAACCCAAAATGAAAACATGTAACGTATGGCATCTTGTGAGACCATTGCTGTGATGGCTGCAATGGTTTCCTTTTTTTGGGCTTGTTTTCCTTTTTTCACTTGGTAATCCTGCCAGTAACACACATCCTTTCCTAGAATGATAATACTCCCTCACTGTACTGTGGATATGGAGGAACAGCGTAACACAGGCGTATATACCATACCGGAAGCTATTAGCTCACAACATATCCGATCAACAGGTATATTGTTTTCAGTTATTAGACAGATCTAACATAATGCTTCCAATTGTACATTTATCATATTAAAAAAAAAGCAAATAAGAGAAGTTAATTCTTAGGATTTTCATACACTGGGTCATATTGGCAGAAAAAACATGAAAAGCAAAGCAATGAAATTGGAAGGAGTTTTTTTCCCAATAAATCAAAATATGGTATAGGACCGTTACATTCACTGCCCTGGGGGACATATATCAATGCATATTTTTATTTTTTTAAAGATCATTTTTACAGGAGCAGTGATTATGGGAAACATTAAAAATGAAAATATAGTGCCTGGGGGGGGGGTCCCCTTAGTCTGCTTGTAAAGTGGCACATCTGTACCATGTATAGAACCTGCTGCAGCAAAACTGACATATTTAAAGAAAAAAAATGAAATTTAAATGTTTTTTGCAGCCAGAAAAAAAAACAAGAAACATTGCCACGATCGAAAAAAAAAAAACTATATGAATTTTGGGGAACCCCACAACATTTTTTGGCTCCACGCTAAAATCTAAAAGAAATCTTTGTGGGATCCCTCCAATATCAATTCCAGACCCTTATCCGAGCATACAGCCTGGCAGGCTAGGAAAGAGGGGATACTCCCCCACCCCAAAGCACCCCCCCATTTTGAGGGCATATGGCCTGGTATGGTTCGAGGCATCGGCGGCTTTCCAGGGTGACAGTGATGAGAAAGAACAGCCAGCTTCTTCAGCGAACATCCCTCTCAGATCCCAGAGGCACCAAGGAGCATTTCAAAGTGGAGGAAAGACTGCTCCACTCCACGGAAATTCACAGAGTTCTTTCCGACTCCCGGCAGACAAGCTCTCTACGATGGTGCCACAAGGTGGCAGGGCCTCAGCTCACACACGGGCAAACACTGCAGAGGGAACTCATCTTATCCCTCACATACCTGGCAGCAGCTCCTCGGCCTCTACGCCCCCATCAAACCCTGCAGAGTCCAAGAAGCGGCTGACACAGTATACAGATCAAGACACTGAGGTGAGCCCGGCTATATTGTCATCTCCTGTTAGCCCTGCTCTGTCTAACTCAATTGCGGCTCATCCTATCCTACCTCTAATTAATCAGTCCTAGACACCACCCTGAGAGATATGCTACTTTCACTACAATCCTCAATACACTCTGATATAACCAGAATTATGCACCATTTTACTACTGAAATATCCTAGCTAAGAGAGTGTCACAAATATAGAGGCCAAAATGGGGGGAAGTGACCTCCTCTTTTATTGATTTAATGGATGCGCAGGGTGGGGAAGCAGAGGATATAGAATAAATGAAGGCAAAAATAGCAGATTTGGAGGATCGTTCCAGAAGGAACAATTTAAAGATCGGAGGCATACTAGAATCTATCCAGCAATCTGCATTAAAGGAATATTTCTCCCAACTGATGTCAGCCTTCCTTCTTGACAGCCCTCCGAGAGAACTAATCATTGACCACATACACTGGTTGCCTAAACCGCCTCACCTGCCAGATACTATCCCAAGGGACAATACCATCCGAATTCACTTTTTCCATGTAAAAGGAAAATCTTATGCGTGCTAGCATAACCCAGCTACTTATCCCCAGCCAGACACCAACCTGGCTTTCTATGCAGATTTATCAAAGTATACTATGCTGCAGTGTAAGAATTTATCTACCATTATGAAACCCCTTCAGAACCAACCAAATCCAATTCAAATGGGGCTACCTGATTAAACTTGTCAGGACAAAAGACAAGAAATCCTACTCAGTCTGCACCCTGGACGAAGGACTATCACTGCTGTGACAAAAGCATATCGTGGAACCACAAGAGCAATGTCTGCAAAGTTGTCATCAACGTAACCACAATGGTGACTGGGACTACTTTGTTCCTCCTGATGATATGACTACATAATTTCGCTCTTGGCCATGTTAGGCATATGTTCAAGCCCTGGAATGTGCACTCGACAACCTTATACCCCCAGTATAAGTCAAGGTATTTACCTGTCTCGCAGAGTTCTGCTGCATTCTTCTTCTTTTTTTTTTTTTTTACTTCCGTGGAAACACTGAGACTTTGTCAATTCATAGCAATTAAGGAAACAGTGGCTTTCAAGCTGATCTCCACTACTGCTGACCCACAGGAAAAGTACCTCATTATAGTATGCAAAGCTAACAACGCTACTTATACTATTGCAAACATCTACGCCCCAAACATGGGCCAAATACGCTTTCCAATTATGGAAAAAATCTAGATACATCCAGAAAATAAATCCAAACAAGGTCATATGATTATATGCAGAGATTTTAACTCAGCTACTAATACAACCATTGACATCAAGGGCCTCACACCCAAAAAATCCGACAATCGGCTCTGCTTCCCTTTCTACATGCTAACGACCTGAATGACATTTGGAGATGTCAACGCTCAATGGAAAAATACTTTACCTTAATTTCTAAACCCCACTGCACTTACTCTAGAATTGCCTTATTCGTAGAAGACAACCTGCTTCTCCAGGATGCTATTAAATCGAAAATACACACTATAACGTGATCAGACCATGTGTCCATATCCAAGACTTTAGGAGCAGTAAACTGGAGGAATGATTTACACCAAATATCAATTCCTACTAACTCAGCTATCATACAAGCTATTCAGAAAGACTATTTTGATCTGAACTGGAGTGGGGCTCTTCAGTTAGCAACCCGTCCACCTTATGGAGAGCCCATAAGGCTTACATACGTGGTATTCTAATGTAAAATGTGCTCTTAAGCTAAGCGCCAAAGGACACAGCGGCTGACCGAACTGTTAGACACCATTAACAGAGCAGCTGAACAAAGTTAGCCTCACTCTAGCTGCTAGTGATACAATCTTTCAGGCCAGGAATGACCTTAGGTCCTTTCTAAAAGCTGAACATGACAAACTTTTACTGAAATTACTCACGTCTATGTAGCCAGCAACGAAGCGGGTAAACTTCTAGCAACTCAAAGGGCAAAAAATAAAATCCCATACATTCATTATCCCACTACTGGAGACAAATTGTACCATCCCAAAGACATAATTAACGCATTTCAAGCATACTATAACGCACTATTTAACTTAAAAGGCGACATGTCAACAACTCAACCCAATGATTAAGGTATCTTAGACTTCCTGGAGATCCTAAGTCTCCCCAAATTATCTACCAAACACTTATCTCCTAATGCCCCATTCTTTATCTCTCGTCCCATCTCTTTGCTAAACACTGACCTTAAATGATATGCAAGACTTCTAGCTCAGAGACTGGCCTCTATCATCCCCCATCTCATATACCCAGATCAGGGTGGTATTTACCTTGGGGAGACAAGCCCCCGATGCCACACGCAAAACAACAAATCTCCTACATCATACAGAGACTACAAATATCCCGACCCTATTTGTAACATTAGACGCCAAAAAGGCATTTGACAGGTTCCACTGGAGATACATGAAACACGCTTTAACAAAATTTGATTTCCAAGGCAATATTTTAGCAGCCATTATGGCCCTTTATAACCTCACCACCCACGTCTTCTTAGATGGAGTATTTTCAGATTTGTTTGCCATTACCAACGGCATGAGACAAGGGTGTCCCCTTTCCCCATGAATTTTTACTTTAATGATGGAACCCTTAGCTCTAAAAGTCCACGCTACCAACTTTATCTCGGAAATTAAGATTAAAGACCAAGAATTTAAAATCACCTTGTTTGCAGGTTACATAATCCTTACCCTAACAAAACCTCTTCACTAGTAAGAGTATGTGAAATCTTAAATGTCTTTCATTTATATTCATTCTACAAAGTAAATAATTCTAAATCAAATATCCTTAGCATAAAAGGTACCTGAATCTACTAAGTCCCTCCTTAAATCCAAACTTCCTTTCCACTGGGTGTCTACTATCATGCCCTATTTGTCCCCCATTCTACTAATTTAGCCAAACATTGGAACAAGGTTCACTATAAAAATGTATCTAGTTTGGTTATACAAGGCGTTGAAAAGGTTGTGTTGCCAGTTGGAGGTGGGGACAAGTTTAGCATCCTGGGCAAAAAATAAGTATTTTGGATATTCTGTCTAAATACTAGAAGCCAGCAGATCTTAACTTTGAATGGAATGTTTCCCATTTTTATGAGTGAGGCGTTTCTTTTCCAACTTTTGCTATTTTTAACTTCAGATGTGCAGTCACACATGCACAGAGAATGGTTAATATTGGTAATCTACAGCCGGAAGTTTGAGCATCAGGAGATTCATTATATTTTTTATAATTGCATTATGTGATTTATATCTCTTGGTACTGCTTTGGCTGTACTTATGTTAGTACTCATGTTGATATTTAGATAAAGACGATTTTTCCTCTGGATGGGACATTACAGAGGGGGCAGAAAGCAACTAGAGTATCACACAGGTATTTAGAAAAATATATAAATCTTTTAATAGTTTAGAGTTAAAAGAATAATCAGGTCCTCAGTCACTCCACCCATGCAGCAAGAGTGGAGAGACTGAGGACCTGTTCACTCTGCAGCGACATACCAGACTGCAGGCTGTCCTATTTGGCCATCTACTTGCTATCCTTGAGTCTTTTGGCGGATTTTGTAGACCATGCAGCATCTTTAATTCCTTGTCTTCCTTCTTGCCCGAGTTCTGTGCACCTGGCTATTGTCGCCTGAGGATCCTACGAGGTGAATCATATTGGGCTGTGCCACGGCGTTCTTTGTGAGGGACCATTTCCCCTTTCTGGGCCCAGATGCGCCCCGAACAGTTGTTTTCATCTCACCTCACTGAACCGGAACTGATCGGGTTTACAATCCCAGCATGTTTTTTTTTTTACTACCTTCCCGTGTTTTGGATACAGGATACTTTGAACAGTTACACAGTCTGTACAACATTTTTCATGTCCTGCCATTACCATATACCCCTGAAGAAGAGAAAGTATATTTACAGTCTTGCAACACATAAGGTACTTCTGTTGTCCTCACTTGTACTTCATATTCAACTGTGGTTATTTGTGATATTAACTGCGTTTTTTCTGTATCAGCATCCTACCCAATTTTCATGTATTGTATATGTATATGATTATTCTTTTAACTCTAAACTATTAAAAGATTTATATATTTTTCTAAATACCTGTGTGATACTCTAGCTGCTTTATGTCCCCTCTGTAAAGTCCAATCCAGAGGAAAAATTGTCTTTATCTATGTAATTTAGAGATGTGGGCCAGTAGCAGGTTATTTTGTGACAATTAGCACCACTTCCAAATAATCTCCATCATGTTGATATTTATGCTGTTTTTTTCGACTCACTTTTTTTTTCCTTGCGCATTTGTGATGTATTATCATTCTTCTGTTAAGAGATGTGTGTGTGTGGTGGTTTTTCTGAACAAGTCAGTTTTTTCCTTTATCTTATTTGTTGCATACCAGTCAGTGGAGTCCTTGGGTTGAGGTTTTTTGAGCAGATTTTTGAGCATTTTTTTTTATGTGTCTGGGAACTCAGTGTTTTTCCTGATGCCATCAGACGTTGTTTAAAAGATCTTTTGATATTCAGATATATATATGCGCACACAATTTGAAGGGCTTATCCATCTGATTCTTATTGATTTGATTTTGTTTATCGATTTATGATTATTAAACTTTAAGAATTTTTCAACTATAAGATTATATTCTACATATATAAATAATTACCGTATATACTCGAGTATAGGCCGACCCGAATATAAGCCGAGGCCCCCAATTTACCCCCAAAAAAACTGGCAAACTTATTGACTCGTGTATAAGCCGAGGGTGAGACATGCCTGTCCATCCCTGTGTGTGTGTCCGTCCATCCCTGTGTGTCCGTCCATCCCTGTGTGTCCGTCCATCCCTGTGTGTCCGTCCATCCATCCCTGTGTGTGTGTGTGTCCATCCATCCATCCATCCCTGTGTGTGTGTGTCTCCATCCATCCATCCATCCATCCCTGTGTGTGTGTGTCTCCATCCATCCACCCATCCATCCCTGTGTGTGTGTGTCTCCATCCATCCACCCATCCCTGTGTGTGTCTCCATCCATCCACCCATCCGTGTGTGTGTCTCCATCCATCCACCCATCCGTGTGTGTGTGTGTGTGTGTGTGTGTGTGTGTGTGTGTCCAGCCTACCTTTGTCCCGAGCCTCCGTCCCGTGCCTTGCCTCCTTGCCTCCGTTCCGTCCCGTGCCTTGCCGTCGTGTCGTGCCTTGCCTTGCCTCCGTCCCGTCCCGTGCCTTGCCGTCCTGTCGTGCCTTGCCTTGCCTCCGTTCCGTCCCGTCCCGTGCCGTGCCGTGCCTTGCCTTGCCTTGCCTTGCCTCCGTCCCGTGCCCTCTTCGGCGGCCATTGTAAAATTCAAAAGCCGCGCCTCCTCCTTCGCCTGTGATAGGCGGAACACTGAATTTCCCAGCAGCCTGTGTTCCGCCTATCACTGACATCGTATCATCCTCGTCCGTAGTACGAGGATGATACGATGTCAGTGATAGGCGGAACACAGGCTGCTGGGAAATTCAGTGTTCCGCCTATCACAGGCGAAGGCGGAGCCGGAGGCGCGGCTTTTGAATCGTAGAATGGCCGCTGTCTGTCTGCTCGACACGCTGATCGAGCGGGCAGACAGCGATGACTCGAGTATAAGCCGAGGGGGGCACTTTCAGCCTCAAAAAAGAGGCTGAAAATCTCGGCTTATACTCGAGTATATACGGTATAGTGATTTTGTTACTATATATCATATTTTATGGGGTATAACATGCACCCCAAGTTTAGAAGGGAATTTTAAGGAAAAAAACATTTAGGAGGGAAATTTAAGGAAAAAACTGACATGTAAATGCCCATCAATGCAGCCTTATCAGTGTCATTTGCAGCCTTGTCATGCAGCCTGTCCATCATTGCAGCCTTGTCATGCAGCCTGGTCATCATTGCAGCCTTGTCCATCATTGCAGCCTTGTCCATCATTGCGGCCTTGTCATGCAGCCTTGTGCATCATTGTCCCCTTGTCAGTATTCATTTCAGATTTGGCGCCCGGTAGTTATCGGCCGCCTTCGGCCCTTCTTGCGGTTTTCGGCTGCCTTCGGCTGTTCTTGGCAGCTTTCGGCCTCCTTCGGCCGTTCTCGTCAGCTTTCGGCCGCTCTCAGCCTTTCTTGCGGTTTTCGACCGCCGAGAAGGGCCGAAGGCCGATGAGAACGGCCGAAGGCTGCCGAAAGCCGCGAGAAGGTCCGAAGGCGGCTAAAAGCCGCCCAGAGCTCAAAAATCGCGCAAACATTGCGGAGGATAAATACGGTATGTTTTTTTAGTCTACATATTAAAATGTTTTTAGCTTTATTTCCATTTATTGTTTTCGTTCACCATTATTTTTATTCATTTACAGTATATATAATTTACATTTTTCACCCTTTATTTTTTAATTTGTTCAAACATGTTTTCATTACTTTTGCCTTATGAACCCGTGTGAAATCTCCATTAATGGCTGCAATATATAGTAATTATGAATATCATTAATTTGGAGTGGTATATATGTGGGTGTGTAACATAGCTTCCCAGAAGCCCCTGTTATACAGACGAATCTGTGCCTACGCTTGTTTATCTAAACAATGGGACCCAATTTTTCTATTCTACAAATATTCACTTCAAAGTATCCCTCGTTTAGCTATGCAATGAAGGTGGCCAGCCCGTCATCAATACTTAACTTCCCTGAAAAGGCCATATACCCATGAAATAAATCTCCCACTCAAAATAGTCTGTGCCAAAGATTTGAATTAGAGGGGGCTGACTTATGCAAAGTATAGGGATTGGAGATTAAGCCAATCCTTAACTAGGAATAGGGAAGCCCACCAATCAGAGCCACGACATGCCAACCAATGAGGCACTGGCCTTTAATGATATACACAGACTAGATGGGAGGGGAGACAACACTCTATGGTAGAGCAGTCAACAGAATAAAGCCTTTGTGCGCAGTAGCATGGTAACTATGGGAAATTTGCTTGTATCTAAATGTTTGTCTTATGTCTTTTCTGTCCTGTTGTTTTGTAGATTAATGTTTTGAGTATCCCTTGATATTTACACTTTCCCTGTACAATAGATAGATTGCTGTGGATTAGTTTATGCCTTCTTACTACTTGCCAATACAATTTTGTTATTATGTTAAAGCTTTCACTCATGGTCAAAGAACTTTCATTAACCAAAATCATATCAGAGATATTAAATCTCAAATATAACTCCCCCCTATGTGAATGAGTATGGGGTACAATGTACCCCTACCCATTCAGCTGAGGGAAAAAGTGTTAATAAAAAAAAACACAACACAGTTTTTTAAAGTAGTTTATTAGACAACTCTGGGGGTCTTCTCACTGGGCTCCTGGCCAGAGAGAGCGTTGTGTCAACATCAGAAGAAGAGAAGAAGAAGGAATAAGAAGAAGGAAGAAGAAGAAGGTGGCGGTGACAGAAGACCGGGCCAACGCTAGTAAAAGAGCTGGAAGAAGATAGTGGAGGCCCAACAGAAGAACCGAAGAGCGCGACAAGACCCCCCTTTAAATCCATACCAGACGACAGGGCTAGCGAGGTGTCAATGGAGGCGGTGACATTGACTTCCTTCGCTAGTCCCGCCGTACCTCAAGTGACGTTCAAAATGAACGGATTTTAGTCTGTGTGTAGGCAAGTACGTTCATTTGGAAAGTCCGACGGACCTCCGCCAAAAGTCCGGGGATTGTCCGCCGGGCCTAGTCCGCTGGAAAAGTCTGGTCATGTGTGGTCTTGTGTGGGCAAGTCGCAAAGTCCGGCGGATTGTCTGATCATGTGTACGTGGCATTACAATAAGGCATTTTTTTTATTTTTGAGTTGTTTTGGCATTATATTGGGTTCATTTGTTTTCACTCTAGCCACTTTAATTGCCATAATCACTGCCATGTGTGTTCTATTTGTCACACACAGCTAGATTTGGGTTGACAAATTTAGTCATTTACCCTATATATAGCCATACGTCAATATGTCACTTTAGCTATGACTAAGCACCAATGAGGGTGTGAAATGCGTTTGCTACAGCTGTTCCTGTACTTCCTACTGTATGGACTGTCTTATACCAAGGTGATTGCATTGGAGTGTGGCTATCTGGATTTTCTTCACTACACAGACCTTTAATGTTATATTTTCCAGTCTGTTTACAAGAACAGACCTTGTCACTAATAGGCTTAGCATCCACAATCTAGCAGTGGTGTGGTGCTTCAATTTCAGTTTTTGTTACATTACATTACAAGCCAAGGAGACCATGGAGATCCTCTGGTCTGCTGATATTGCTGATCTGCCCTGATACCAGATTTTTTACATCAACATCCATAATAAAGACAATGATACAAATAAAATATTTTAGAAAGGGTTGGGGACTTTTTTAAACACTTTGCTTTTTTGGTTCAATAGATTTTATCGGAGAAGCTGCAGAAAAGCTTCGATTTGCATCTTTTTCCAAAAATAAATATAGCTAAAAAAATAAAAAAAACGCAAATCACAGCAAAATCAGAGTAAAATCAGGGTAAGAAAAAAAATGCAAAAAGCACTGCAGAAATGCTCAAAAGCAACATGCATAGGTGTGAATGGAGTCTAAAAGTGGAAATACTTTGAATGATGCAGCTGACTTCTGAAAACGTTAGTTATTTCTGGGTTTAGGTCTTCTTCAGTGACTGACTTAGCACTAGCACCAGTTGCGGCCTGTCCATAGGGGGTGATATGGGGTGCCAGGGCACCACCCCCCAAAGCTGCTCATCAAATAAAAAAAAATATGAAAATATATTTTATTTGATAACATGTCCCTTTAAGTGTGTGCAGAGGGGTGGCGGGGCGCAGGACACAGAGTTACTATCAGAAGCATTACGTCATCACAATCATGTGATTGCGGGAAAGCAAATCTATCGGCTGGATCTTTGACTGCCCATGGAGCGCAAAGCTCTGCGCTCTGTGGTTTTCGCACTACCACTCTGGAATTATGTGTCCTATTGGTGGTTAGTGATTGGCTGGTCCATAGGACGTAGGGCGGTGTTTTTATCGGACTAGCCAATTACTTACGGTTTTCTGAATGACTCATCCTGGCGGGTCTGAAGACGAGGAGTCGGCTGGTGATCAGACACATCACTGAAGCTGCTAGCAGGTAAGATTAAGAAATTTGTGTTGTGCTCTCAGACCTGCAGCAGCTGCCTGTGTAGAGGATCTGGGGAGGAGGAGGAGGGGGAGTGCAGTGAAGGGTTGAGAGAGAAGCCATTCCGGAGACAGTACATCTGGATGGGGCTGCTAGTGTTAAATGTGTGGCAAGTAGGGGGAGGGGCAGCCTGGCACGCGGTGGATAATGCAAGATGTTATGCTAGTTGTTCAGGTTCTCCTCTCATCCAGCTACATTTACACCCATTCTGAGAGCAGAGACCAGAGCTTCTCCCTGGCAGGGGGATCTGATCATTCTGGATGGTATGGTGACATTGTGCTGGGAGGACAGGAGAAGACAGCTGAAGGAGAAGACAAACTTCCTTCACTGTACACTGATCTGTGATGGATCAGAACACTGACAGGCAGATCTATCATCTCCTGATCATTAAATATCTCCTTCCTCGCTGCATCCATCTGTCCATCCATCCATCCACCCCATCCATCCATCCACCCCATCCATCTAACAAAACCCATCCACCCCATCTATCCATCCAAAACCCATCCACCCCATCCACCGAAAACCATCCACCCCATTCATCCATCCAACGCAACCATCCATCGACCCCATCCATCCACCCACCCTGTTCTTCCACTCCATCCATCCATCCATCCACACATCCACCCATCCCATCCATCCCACCTCATCCATCCACTCCATCCATCCAGACAAGCTTCCTTCACTGTACACTGATCTGTGATGGATCAGAACACTGGCAGGCAGATCTACCATCTCCTGATCATTAAATATCTCCTTCCTCGCTGCATACATCCACCCCATCCGTCCCCCCATCCACCCACCTATCCACCCCATCCATCCACCCCCATATCCATCCACCCACCCACTTATCATCCCATCCATCCACCCCATCATCCACCCACCTACTCACCTACCTGTCCATCCATCCCTACACACCCCTTCCTGCTGGTTGTGTATATCCTGGCTATCGCTCCTTTTTCCTATATGAAAGCAGTTTATTTCTTGGTATTGGTATTTCTTGGTATTGTCCTAAAGCTGACCATACTCTGTCCAATCCCCTTTTTCTTCAGACCATACACAATACAGTCTATGCAATCTCCTCTAGATAGATCTGCCATCTACTATGTAGTACAAGAGCCTGCCTGGGGGGGGGGGGGGGGGGTGGTGTGAGTGACAGGGTCAGGTCTGTTTTGCGCCCCCCCCCCAAAACTATTCAGGGTCTGTGTACTTGAGATAATGAAGTTAGATGGTCAGCCAGGCAAACAGCATTTTCAAAAGAAAGGTCATTAATGACTCTTGCTCCATGTTTCCTCTGGGTGGTGTAGACAGTGAAGGTTAAGGTGAGAGAGTCGGGACACAAACCTTGTATCAGAAAATGCCATTCCCCTTACATTGAAATATTAATGAGGGAGGTGCATGCGTGGAGTCTAGTGGTACAGACATGCATTGCTAGAGCTCCACACCGTAGGGGAGAAGAATTCCAGTTATACTGCACACCGAAGGTAAAAAAGATACCCACAGTCTTCAGCAAACCCCCGGGCACCTGAGGTTCAATTTTTGGGTGAAAATATGGTTCTGGGAAGCAGCCGTGCCAAAATGAAAAACTCCCTCATGAAAGAGCAACAGGCAAAAGCTGCAGCTAAAATGGCGCTGACTCTCCCCTCACACACTGCCTCAGTTCGTTCCCATAGAAACCAGCTCACACAGCTAGAATCTCCAGCTGACTCTGAGGATGAACAAACTTGTTTACAAAATATTACACAAAACTCTTCAAAACTCTGAGGCTGCATTCACATCTGAGCGTAGCGTTTTCAAGCGTTTTTGCTGCGTTTTTTACCGCGATTAGCGGCATTTTTACAGCGTTTTTGTGAAGGGCAAAAGGTCACCAATGTTAAAAGAAGAAAAACGCCCAAATCTGCTCAATTCAAGCGAAAAAAAAAGGGTCCGGAACTTGTTTGAGCTTCAGGCGTTCGGCTTCAGGCGACATGTAGTGGAGATGTGAACCATCTCCATTGAGAATAATATAATTTTTCCCCTCCAGCATTTTGTAGCTTCAGGCTTCAAGCTACAAAACGCTCAGGTGTAAATGGGGTCTAAGTTATTAAAATAATTTGAAAAGATGTTAAATAAAGTGCTGAAAAAAAACATCTGAACAAATAACTACCAGTCTCACTAAAGAGACACAATAATTGGGTAACCGCACAGCAGCACTGGAACTTAAAGTAGATTAAACAGAGAATACCACACAAGAACAAATGTCAGAAATTGAAAATCTTAAAGAAGAAAATTTATTGCTGCAATCAAAATTGGAAGATTTTGAAAATCGGGCCAGACGCTCCAATTTGCGCATAAGAAGAATCCCTGAAACAGTCATTGACTTGAATTCCACTATTACAGCGCTATTCCAAGAGCTTCAACCAGCTATTCCAATTGAAAGAATGGAATTTGACAGCCAAAAAAATGTATGGATCCCCCACGAGATATAATCGTAAAATTCCATTACTATCATACAAAGGAACACATTTTGACAATCACAAGAGACAAAAAAAGATTTAAGTTTTCAAGGATACAAATACCAATTGTTTGGTGACTTGTCCCAATTAACCATCACTAAACGGCAAGCAATGAAACCACTACTAATGGAACTACAGCGTCACAATATTATCTATCAGTGGAGTTTTCCATTCTCCATTCGCTTTACCCACAATGGCTCTAAATACACCTGCAGAGCTCCTGGAGAACTTCAACCAACCCTTCTAAACCTACGCTTGATTGAACCTTCTTCCAAATTTGCCTCCACCCGTAGAAGATCAGAATCACCATCACCCACCAACAATTCCACCAAACTCACAATGAAAAATGGCATCCACCAATCTTACAAGAGAGGTCGATTTGCCTCTCCTCCACAAGACCAAGAAGACTCTATGGTCTGACAATAATCATCAATAAGGAATTCCTTTTATCCTTCTTGTAGCCTTTATTGAGTCTTTATAGACTACTCCCTAAACTGAATACAGGCTACGTATCAATGTTGTATTTTCTCTACTAATAGTTCCCTGATTGGCTACTTTATCGATTATTATATTCCCTAAGACGTCTTGCACTTCTTAACCTATCTCTATATGTTTCGAATTTCACTGATTTACATAACCTCAAATTATCAATATATATTCAAGAATATTTTTGGCCTCATCACAGACCAGGTGTTTAATGTTAATTAACTTTAATTCATCATTTATTGTTAACCGACATACTATCATTAAATATGAAGATAGTATATTATTTTCTTGAGTAATTCATTTATTAGTTACCTTATGTTGTTTTGAAGGTTCATATATTATTACTTCATTAATTAATTCCTTTTTGGCTATTATGCCGCGTACACACGGGCGGACTGTATGGCCTACTTAGTCCGCCGAAACACATTTCAGCGGACAGTCCGCTCGTGTGTGGGCTTCAGCTGACTTTTTCAGCGTGCAGTACGGCGTACTAAGTATTTCGTATTTTTCGAAATTCTGTCCATCGTACTCACATTTCGGCGGACAATCCGCCCGTGTGTATGCCAGTCCGCCGTACTTTTGAAATGAGCGGACTTTTCCCGCCCGGAGAAAAGTCCGCTCATTTCGAGCGGGTATCCAGGTAGGCGGGGCCCGCGAAGGAGACGCCGCTGGCCCCGCCGCCTGGTATGGACTTAAAGGGGAACCCCAACGCCGGAAAAAATCGGCGTGGGGTCCCCCCAAGTCCACAACAGACCCTTGTCCGAGCACGCTACCCGGCCGGCCCGGAAAGGGGGGGCGAGCGAGCGCCCCCCCCCCCCCCTCCTGAGCCGTACCAGGCCGCGTGCCCTCAACATGGGGGGTGCCTTGGGGAAGGGGGGGCCGCGCGGCCCCCCACCCCAAAGCACCTTGTCCCCATGTTGATGAGGACAAGGGCCTCTTCCCGACAACCCTGGCCTTTGGTTGTCGGGGTCTGCGGGCGGGGGGCTTATCGAAATCCGGGAGCCCCTTTTAATAAGGGGGCCCCCAGATACCGGCCCCCCACCCTATGTGAATGAGTATGGGGTACAATGTACCCCTACCCATTCACCTGTAAAATAAAAGTACAAAAAAAAACACAACACACGAGATAAAATACTTTATTGCACAGCTCCGGGGGTCTTCCGTCTTCGGGGGTCTTCTCGTCGGACTCCTCCGCTATCTTCTTGTAGCTCTTTTGCTAGCGGAGGAGTCCGGCTTTCTTCCTCGCCGCCGGCCTCTTCTCCCGACTTCGGGGGTCTTGTCCCCCTCTTCGGTTCTTCTGCCGGGCCACCGCGCCTTCTTCTAACTCTTTTACAGGCGGTGGCCCGGTCTTCTGTCGCCACCGCCTCCTTCCGTTCTTCTTCTTCTTCTTCTTCTTCTTCTCCTTCTTCTCCTTCTTCTCCAGGAGATGTTGACTCGGCCAGGGTTGTTGGGAAGAGGCCCTTGTCCTCATCAACATGGAGACAAGGTGCTTTGGGGTGGGGGGACCGCGCGGCCCCCCTTCCCCAAGGCACCCCCCATGTTGAGGGCACGCGGCCTGGTACAGCTCAGGAGGGGGCGCACTCGTCGCCACCCCCTTTCCTGGCCGGCCGGGTGGCGTGCTTGGATAAGGGTCTGATATGGACCTAGTGGGGACCCCCATGCCGTTTTTTCGGCGTAGGCATTCCCCTTTAAGTCCATACCAGGTGACTGGGCCAGCGACGCCTCCTTCGCTGGTCCCGGCTACCTGGAGACGCGCTGAAAATGAGCAGACTTTCCTCCGCGTGTGTGGGCGAGTCCGTTCATTTCAAAAGTATGGCGGATAGTCCGGCAGACTTAGTCCCTCATACCTAGTCCGCCGCAAAAGTACTGTGTGTGGGCAGGTAGCTCGTTCGGAAAGTCCGGCACCCTTCCCCCTGAAGGGGATTTTTATCCCTTGTCACAGGCAATTTTTGTATCTTTCTTTAGGTCTAATCCAAGTGTATATTATGTAATCGTTTATGTTTTAAATTTTTTCTCCTCTTCAGACTTTACTGTTTTCTACTCTTTCCTGATATCTTCCAAGTCCACATGGGTTGTCTCATCTGACCAGCACTATATGAGAATTGGTAAGTTCCATCTCCTTTGTCAGATGTCATGGCACCATTAAACATTCTTTCCCTGAATGTTCAGGGTATTAACATTCCTTAGAAACGCACTAAAGCGTTCCGAACCTTTCATGCTAGGAAAGCACACATAGTATTCCTACAAGAAACACACTTTACTAATAGCTCCACTCCCAAATTTATGTCTCACTTCTATGCACAAGTGTTTACAGCCTCAGCTACCACCAAACAAAGGGGCACTCTTGTAGCTTTTCATCGCTCCACCCCATTTACTTTTTAATCGCAAATTAAAGACCCAGAGAGACGTTATTTAATCCTTACTGGACATATAATAGATACTGCAATCACTATTATCTCATACTATGCACCAAATAAACAACCAAAAGCGTTTTTTATCACACCTTTTACAGTTAATACACAACCACAAATTAGGAACAATTATAATGTGTGGTGATTCCAATCAAGTCCTCCTTCCATTTATAGACAAATCTCCATACACCTCACCCAGAAACCCACCTAAATTATCCTTCTCCCAACTCATGTCTAAATATAACCTAGCCGATTCTTGGAGAGAAAATAATCCAATGAAATGAAGATATATTTATTATTCACATCCTCACCAAACATTCTCTCGAATCGATCACATATTTTTAACTACTGGCATGCTGCCAGAAATACTCACAGCTGACACAATTCCAATCCCATGGTCGGACCACAATGCAGTGTTCACCACCATTGCTTCCACAATACCTAAAGGACATGATACCACTTGGTATCTTCCAGATATTATGCTTAAACATCCAAACCATCGCAAACTCATTGATCAAGCTTTAAAAGGATATCTATCAATCAACATTAGCCCAGATATCCCATCACTAACACTCTGGGAAGCTCACAAACCTGTGCTGCGTGGTATAATTCAGAGGTAATTTGCATTATTTAACCACTTGCCGACCGCCGCACGACGATGTACGTCGACAGAATGGCACGGGCAGGCATATGGGCGTACCTGTACGTCCCTGCCTTCCCGCGGGTGCCTGCGGCGGTCGGTATTCGTTCGGGAACGATCCGGGATGAGGGGGCGGCCATTCATTCATGGCCACCCCCTCGCGATCGCTCCCGACGAATGGAAATCCTTCGTGACATCACTTCCTCTCCTGTAATGTAAACACAGGAGAGGAAGTGATGTAATCTCTCCTCCGTGTTGGTATTTTTCGTTCCGACACCGAGGAGAGAGGATCGGTGAGTTGCACCAACACGACACTTCACAGTAGAACATGCCAGGCACACTCACACCCCCCCTTTACCCCCCGATCACCCCCCCAATTACCCCTGCCCCCCCAGTCACAGTGACGCCAATGCATTTTTTTTTTTTTTTTGCATTGGTGTCATTTGTGACTGTAATAACTGTTAGGGCAGTTAGGGTTAGCCCCCTTTAGTTCTAATGTACCCCCCTAACCCCCCCAATAAAGGTTTAACCCCGTGATCACCCCCCGTCGCCAGTGTCACTAAGGCTGGGTTCACATTGCAGCGGTTTATGAGAACGGATGTGATTTGCACCGCACTGCAGTGCAAATCACATCCGATCTCTGCGATTCGAGTTCAGCCATTCGCAGCACCCGCCGCACCCGCCGCAAATTCGCACGGGACCCTTTTTTTGGTCCGCAGCAGAATCGGATCGCATGGGTGTTCACACCATGCGATCGGAGTTTGCAGATCGCACTGCGATATGCGAACTGATCTGGGGGTGTCATTAACATTTCACTGACACTCCCAACAGTTCGCATAGGGCAGTGTGAACTGCCGCCGGGAGGCATGCGATGCGGGAACCCGCCGCGGATTCGTGGCGTTCCCGCATCGCTCCAGTGTGAACCCAGCCTAATAAGCGATCGTTTTTCTGATCGCTGTATTAGTGTCACAGGTGACGCTAGTTAGGCAGGTAGGTATTTAGGTTCGCCGCAGCTTTTTATAGCGCCAGGGACCCCCATATACTACCGCATAAAGCCCCCTGATTGCCCCCTAGTTAACCCTTTCACTAGTGATCACCATATAACTGTTACAGGTGACGCTGGTTGGTTAGTTATTTTTTTTATAGTTTCAGGGCACCCGCCATTTATTACCTAATAAAGGTTTAACCCCCTGATCACCCGGCGGGTGTCATTTGTGACTGTAATAACTGTTAGGGCAGTTAGGGTTAGCCCCCTTTAGTTCTAAGGTACCCCCCTAACCCCCCCAATAAAGGTTTAACCCCGTGATCACCCCCCGTCGCCAGTGTCACTAAGGCTGGGTTCACATTGCAGCGGTTTATGAGAACGGATGTGATTCGCACCGCACTGCAGTGCAAATCACATCCGATCTCTGTGCGATTCGAGTTCAGCCATACAGATAGTATGGCTGAATTCGCGTTGCACCCGCCGCAAACTCGCACGGGACCCTTTTTTTGGTCCGCAGCAGAATTGGATCGCATGGGTGTTCACACCATGCGATACGAGTTTGTAGATCGCACTGCGATATGCGAACTGATCTGGGGATGTCATTAACATTTCACTGACACTCCCGGCAGTTTGCATAGGGCAGTGTGAACTGCCCCTGGGAGGCATGCGATGCGGGAACCCGCCGCGGATTTGTGGCGTTCCCGCATCGCTCCAGTGTGAACCCAGCCTAATAAGCGATCGTTTTTCTGATCGCTGTATTAGTGTCACAGGTGATGCTAGTTAGGCAGGTAGGTATTTAGGTTCGCCGCAGCTTTTTATAGCGCCAGGGACCCCCATATACTACCGCATAAAGCCCCCTGATTGCCCCCTAGTTAACCCTTTCACCAGTGATCACCATATAACTGTTACAGGTGACGCTGGTTGGTTAGTTATTTTATAGTTTCAGGGCACCCGCCATTTATTACCTAGTCTCACTAGTGTACCCCTAAATTTAGGGGTATCTACTTTCCAAAATGGGGTCATTTGGGGGGGGGGTTTGTGCCATCTTGGCATTTTATGGCCTTCAAAACTGTAACGCCCTTAGAAAGCCTGAAGGCGGTGCTTGGCTTTCGGGGCCCCGTACGCGGCTAGGCTCCCAAAAAATCCCACACATGTGGTATCCCCGTACTCAGGAGAAGCAGCAGAATTTATTTTGGGGTGTCCTTTCACATATGCCCATGGCATGCGTGAGCAATATATCATTTAGTGACAACTTTGTGAAAAAAAAATTAAAAAAAATTAAAGTTTGTAATTTTCCCGCAACTTGTGGCAAAATATAAAATATTCCATGGACTCAACATGCCTCTCAGCAAATAGCTTGGGGTGTCTACTTTCTAAAATGGGGTCATTTGTGGGGATTTTGTGCCATCTTGGCATTTTATGTCCTTCAAAACTGTAATAGGTAGTGAGAAGTGAAATCAAAAATTTACGCCCTTAGAAAGCCTGAAGGCGGTGCTTGGTTTTCGGGGCCCCGTACGCGGCTAGGCTCCCAAAAAGTCCCACATATGTGGTATCCCCGTACTCAGGAGAAGCAGCAGAATTTATTTTGGGGTGTCATTTCACATATGCCCATAGCATGTGTGAGCAATATATCATTTAGTGACAACTTTGTGTAAAAAAAAATAAACAAATTTTTTTTTGTCATTATTCAATCGCTTGAGGCAAAAAAATAAAATATTCAATGGGCTCAACATGCCACTTATCAATTTCCTTAGGGGGTCTATTTTCCAAAATGGGGTCATTTGGGGGGGTTTTGTACTGCCCTGCCATTTTAGCACCTCAAGAAATGAGATAGGCAGTCGTACACTAAAAGCTGCGTAAATTCCAGAAAACGTACCTTAGTTTGTAGATGTGACAACTTTTGCGCAAACCAATAAATATACAATTATTGACTTTTTTTTTACCAAAGACATGTGGCTGAATACATTTTGGCCTAAATGTATGACTAAAATTGAGATTATTGGATTTTTCTAATAACAAAAAGTAGAAAATATCATTTTTTTTCAAAATTTGCGGTCTTTTTACGTTTATATCGCAAAAAATAAAAATCGCAGAGTCAGTCAAATACCTTTAAAAGAAAGCTCTATTTGTGGGAAGAAAAGGACGCAAATTTCGTTTGGGTACAACATTGCATGACCGCGCAATTACCAGTTAAAGCAGCGCAGTGCCAAAGTGTAAAAAGACCTCTGGTCATTTACCAGATGGTCCGGTCTGAAAGTGGTTAAACGTGAACGCAAAATTCTTGCTCATAAACTAGAATCTGAATTCAATACCGCTTTTACATCTTTTCAAGATAATCCATCCTCAATAACAAAAACTCGACTAGATAAAGCCCCCATAGCATATGATCTATTCCTAACAGAATCTGTAGATAAATCTTTTAAACGATCTAGACATAACTTTTTCATGAATTCTAACAAACCAGGGGCATCAGAGGGGGGCGGGGTCACCCATACGTCACTGGGGAACCCCATGGCTTCCCTCATCAGCGTCAGAGGGGGTGGGGTCAGGTGACAGGTGGCCCCGCCCTCCTAATATAAGAAACGTCAGCACTGGGATCCCCGCAGTGTCTCCGCAGACAGAAGACGGATGTATGGAGAGCGCTGGACTGAAAATCACCCGTCGCTGGATCAGATCAGCCATCGCTGGACCCCGGAGAGATGATCATCCGTCGCTGGATAGCAAGCGTGGATTACCACCGCTGGAATCTTTTTTTTATTTTTTTTAATAAAGGAATTTTTCAAAAGTGTGTCTTATTTAACAATTTTTACACTTTCTTTGTGAAATGGTAGGGGTAATTTTGTACCCCCTTACCAATTCAAACAGGGGGGGAGCGGGATCTGGGGGTCCCCTTGTTAAAGGGGGCTTCCAGATTCTGATAAACCCCCCGCCCGCAGACCCCCACAACCACCGGCCAGGGTTGTGGGGATGAGGCCCTTCTCCACATCAACATGGGGACATGGTGCTTTGAGGGGGTCACAGACCCCCAAAGCATCCTCCCAATGTTGAGGGCATGTGGCCTGGTACGGTTCAGGAGGGGGGCGCTCTCTCGTCCCCCCTCTTTTCATGCAGCCTGCCAGGTTGCGTGCTCGGATAAAGGGTCTGGTATGGATTTTTAGGGGGACCCCATGTCAATTTTTTTTTTATTTGATGCGGGGTTCCCCTTAATATCCATACCAGACCTGAGGGGCTTGGTAATTGAATTTAGGGGAACCCCCACGCTTTTTTTTTTTTTATTAATGAATGAATTGTCGGCTAATACAGAGAACACTCATTGAGTGTTCTCTGTATTACGGGAGCCGACAATGGAAAGTGATTTTAAAAGACTTTTTTTCCTTGCGAAATGACACTTTGTGCAGGGACAGTTCTAAGCACGGGAAACATGCGCCCCGTCACAGGCATACTATAGACACCCCCCAGGTACGAAATTTAAAGGAATATTACACTTTTATTGTTTCACTTTAATCATTATTAAAATCACTGCTCCTGAAAAAAACTGCAGTTTTGAAAACTTTTTTTGCATTGATCCATGTCCCCTGGGGCAGGACCCGGGTCCCTAAACACTTTTTAGGACAGTAACTTGCATATTAGCCTTTAAAATTAGCACTTTAGATTTCTCCCATAGACTTGTATAGGGTGTTCCGGCTTTTCGAATTTGCCGCGAACAGCCCAAATTGTTCACTGTTCGCTGAACAGGCAATGTTCGAGTCGAACATGAGTTCGACTCTAACTCAAAGCTCATCCCTAACAGCCATTATTTGCATGATCCCTAAGCCCTCCACTGATGACACATCTTGTACAAACTATCGCCCCATCTCTCTTCTAAATTTAGATATTACAATTTTAGCAAAAATCCTAGCAAAGCGCCTTAATAGAATTATAGGTAGCCTGATCCATAGAGATCAAGTGGGCTTCATGCCCAAAAAAAATAAAATTGTGGTCTTTGCAACTTTTTATGTTACATGACATTTGCGCAGCAATTTTTCAAACTTTTTTTTTGGAAAGAAACAGTTTCATTCATTAAAAAAAACTCACTAAAGTTAGCACTATTTTTTGTTGTGTACTAAGCGATGCTTTCATTTTTTTTACAGGTTACACGTTTAGAGTTACAGAGGAGGTCTAGTGCTAGAATTATTGCTCTCGCTCTAATGATGGTAGCGTATGTAACCTGTGTGTATCTGGCTCTGATACTAACCAGTGCCTACCCAGGGACTGACTAGTATCTCTCCCCAGCCTGTCCCCACACACCCTCTTACCTGCTGACCTGTGAATGGGGCTATCACTCCCGCAGTGTTATTGTGTTCTTCCAGTGAATACAATGATTAGTGTTGCTAACTATAGCTGGCAGCACTGATTGTTTTGGGGAAAGCCTGACAGGTTGGTTGTATTCAAGTCGGTTAATAGGTTGACTAGTGTAAAACCAGCTAGCCCATACATAGATTGACTATGGCTGATCTCTGCTTAATTAGTGTAATTTCAATCCATGTATGGCCCGATTAACCACTACGCAGTCCCTAAACATCCTTCCACAAACCTTTACATTTTTCCTTCCCAGATTACTTCATCCTCCTCTCCCATACATAGTGCCCACTGTCATACTCTCCACACTTCTCTCCTATACATAGTGCCCACTGTCATACCCTCCACACTCCTCTCCTGTACATACTACTCACTGTCATACCCTCCATACTCCTCTCCTATACATAGTGCCCACTGTCATACCCTCCACACTTCTCTCCTATACATAGTGCCCACTGTCACACCCTCCACACTCCTCTCCTGTACATACTACTCACTGTCATTCCCTCCATACTCCTCTCCTATACATAGTGCCCAGCGTCATACCCTCCCTCCACACCCCTCTCCTGTAATTACTGCTTACTGTCCTACTCCCCACACTTCTCTCCTGTACATAGTGCCCACTGTCATACCCTCAACACTCCTGTACATATTGCTCACTGTTATACCCTCCACACTGTTCTCTTATACATAGTGCCCAATGTCATACCCTCTACACTCCTCTGCTGTGCATACTGCCCACTGTCATACCCTTCACACTCCTCTCCTGTACATAGTGCCTTCTGCCATACCCTCTGCACTCCTCATGTACATAGTGCCCACTGTTAGACCCTCCACATTCCTCTCCCTCACCTGCACATACTTCCCACTTTTATACCATCCATACTCCTCCCCTATGCCTCTTACCCACAAAAACTATTCTTTAAAATTATACTGAATATCCTCAATGTTACCAGCTCTAGAATGGGCACACTTTTGTCAGTTCAACTAAAGGAAATCTCACAGTCCTCATATTTGTTCTGCCCCATTATTAGTATTTATTTAATTTTGTAATTACTATTGTGATGTATAGAGGAACATAGGGGATGTCAGCTACTCTCAATATAGCAATTGTAAAAAAGCGTTCCTGAAAATATTTTTGAAATGCTGACAACTATGCACTTAGGCACTGCCCAAGGGCCACAGGGTCAGTAGGGGGCCCCATGAGAGGCTCGTGATATTAAAGCAGTAGTAAACTTTTCGAACATTACTACTATTTAGAGGCCCTGGGGTAGGTTATGCCATAATGTACAAGTATGCCCAGCATATTAGCACATTAGGGTACACTTAAATTGTCAGACTGAGCCCTCCAGTGCTGTGCTGTGATCAATCCGGTGGGGCCTGGGCACTTCCATCTTCACCCAGTCTTCCTTCTGGGTTCTGTGCCTTCGGTCACTTGCCTTGGCCAGGCTGCGTTGATGTCATTCCCACACATGCTCATGTGCATCCTCTTTCTCTCACCACCTCCCTTTCTCTCTCATCCTCGATCCCTTACCCCTCACACCTCTTTCATCCCCTTTCTCTCTCTCTCTCTCTCTCTCTCTCATCCTCCCTCTCTCTCTTTAATTTAATTTGTTATAACAAAAAAATGTTTGCATTTTTATTTACTTATTGTTTATAAAAGGCCCTACCAAAATCCTCAGCACCAGGCCCATGATGTTCTTAATCTGGCCCTGACCACAAGTATCAGGTCCCAATCTCTTGCCCACTCTCAATAAATTTGCAACATTTTCTGGCCTCTCAATCAACCCTAAGAAATGCCTGGCCCTTAATATATCCCTCTCTAAGATGGAAATAATTTCAGCAAAAAATGCTCTTCCATTTACTTGGGGCGGAAAAATCATTTTTTTTTTCCCGTCAGCATGAATCGTATACTCTGAACTCCTTCAATCAACTCTCCAGAGACTGAGCAACGTTCTTTACATCATTCAGGTAAGTATTTTGTATCAAAACTTCTTAAAAACCATTAAAAATAAAACGGACAAACAAAACCCACCTCCAAAATAACTATCCCAACTTCCACCTCCCAAAATTCCAGAAAACATCTGCCTCCTCCACACCCAACTTTTTCCGATCATATAACAAGACATAGTACAATTTACTCAAAACCCACTCTGCACATTCTTCCTCAGACACGACAAAACTCCCTTTCCTATAACCGCACCTTGCTTCCCAAACCACCTCTTTCACAATCGCTGAAAAAATCCACCCTCGCCTCTTCTTCACATCAGACCCACCACCCACCAAACCATATAAAATCAAATTCTGTGTAATCTCCTCCACCTCCAACACATTTTTTACAAAACCCGCCAACCTTCCCCACACATTTCGTACAAAAGAGCACCCCAAAAACACGTGTCTAACTCTTTTAATTCCACCACATCCTTCCCTCACACACTTATCTCTCGCCAAGTCTCTAGATTTCAGAAAGGTCATTGTCATCAAAACTTCATGAAAACCCATCCAAACAATCTCTTTTTGTTTATTGGTCACGCCATCCATTTCCAAGTTCCTCCAATACTCTTCCGCCTGTTTTTTCCTTAAGTCAGCAATGTTGGAAACCACCTCCTCCTTCCTTAGCCATTTAACCAAAGTGTTTTTAACTATTGCGCCATTCCCCAGGTCCCTCAGACCAGTCTCATCATACCATGTCTTAAGCTTGGTGTAGTAAGGAGGGGGCACAAGAGCCACTGGTTTTGCCAGATCCCGCGCCCCCCAACCCCACCCCACCAGAAACCACCCCATCAAATAATGCATAAAGCACATGGTTTTTCCTCCATTCAAAGAGGCTTTATAATGTAGCAACCAAAAATGCATTCCTAAAAAGGACTCTATCTTAGGAGAGTAACCTCCCATCTTAACTTCTTTAAAAACAGTAGATCTTGCCACCCGCTCCATCTTAGAACCCCAAAAAAAGGTAAAAAGAAGTCTTTCAATTTTCTGTAACCACCTTTTGTTAAACGGAAAAATGACCCCAAATTAAAGTAACAAAGGCAGACAAACCGCCTTTACAATCAAAACTTGACGCAACTTCCATAAATTCAATTTTTTCGATAATTTCTCCACACACTTTGTTGCATTCTCTTGGTTCCGTAAGTTTCTTTCAAAATGTATACCCAAAACACTAACGGTCTGGACTTTACTCATTTTGTTTGAAGAGATGTCATCTGGTCCACTTAAAGTACACACTGCACTCTTACCCCAGTTCACCAGCATTCCTGCGACACTTCCAAAGAGTTGCAACTGTAGCTCTGCCCTAGCAAGATCCCTTCTTGATTTACATAAAAAAGTCATGTGATCCATGTAGCATAAAGACTTTAACCTGCTCCCATTACTACCCGGAACAAAAAAGCCTTCAAAAGCTTTATCTTGTTGTGCATGTTGAAGAAGAGGTTCCATAATGCAAATGAACAAAACCGGGGACAGGGGACACCCCTGCCTTACCCCCGATTTTATCCCAAAAGGTTCCGACAGAATCCCATTAATCATGACTCTACTATTTACATTTGTATAGAGACTCCCAACCATGCTTACAAAACTATCCGGAAAACCCAGCCTTC
Source organism: Lithobates pipiens (assembly GCF_037356315.1). Classification (NCBI taxonomy): domain Eukaryota; kingdom Metazoa; phylum Chordata; class Amphibia; order Anura; family Ranidae; genus Lithobates; species Lithobates pipiens. The sequence continues at coordinate 639,962,536 of NW_027507903.1, forward strand.
TCAGGACGTGAAACATAAACTGGTGAGAAACCCTATCGTACGCTTTCTCCAGATCAAAGCCAGCTACAGCCAAGGATAAATTGTTGCATTGCGCATAAAAGCCAAGTCTCTTAACAGTATCAGATTATCTGCAATACTTCTCCCAGGTATAGCGCATGCTTGCCAATCACCGATCACTTCTTTAACCCTATCGGCCAAAAATTTTGCTAAGATTTTATAGTCCACGTTTAAAAGGGTTATGGGTCTCCAATTTTTTATATCCTTTTCCTCCCCTTTTTTGAAAAGTAGTACAATAACTCCTTCTTTCATAGAGGTAGACAATTTTCCTGATGTCATGCAATATCTTACCACTTCAACCAAATGTGATTTAAGGATACACCAAAACTTGAGGTAGAATTCCACAGGCAGGCCATTCCCTTCTGGGGTCTTATTTCTTGCCATACTCTTTAAAGTTTTTTCAATCTCTGCCTCTCCTACCGGATCTGCCAAAAAAGCACCTTCATCTTGTCCCAAACTTTCCGGTAAAATATCACAATACTCCTTCACCTCTTCCAACGTGGCCTCCTCTTCTCCTCCGTATAGGTATTGGTAAAATTTTCTCAAACCTTCACGCATTCTTTTACCTTCCACTTCCTCTTGTCCATCCAACATCCTCTGCATTATTCTTTTGGGACTAAATGCCTTCTTAAAGAAGAATCTTGAGCACTTCTCATCTTCTTCCATATTCTGGACTTTTGCGCTAAAAATTATGCCTTTCCCTTTTTCTTTTATCATCCTCCTCCTTTCCTCCTGTACTTCCTTAAGCTCCTCCTCTACCTCCAGACCCATCCTTTTACATAAGTACAAAAAATGCACCCTTTCCATCAACCTCTTCCCAGCCTCTCTTTTTTCCCTTGCCCTCTCCACCCCCACTTTCTTAAAAAAGGAGGCCGCCTGACTTTTAACCCATTCCCACCATTCCAACAGATCTTCAAAATCCCTTTTTTTATCCTCCAAAAACTCAAAAAAAGAGATAAAACACCCAACTACCTCTTCATCCTCCAAGAGTAAACAATTAAGCTTCCATAGACCTTTACCGACTTCTACCCCCACCTCCAAACCAAAAGTACCGCAAATTAAAGAATGGTCTGAAAAGAACATAGGGAAGGCTTCATATGACACACTTTTCAGGAACTGGGACAAAAAAATAAAATCTATTCATGACCTAACAGTCCCTTTATCAGAGTGGTAAGTAAAGGTAATATCCTTTTTTTCTATCTCCGCAGCCACATCACGCATACTAAAGTCTCTAATGATGTCATTTAGGACCCTTGACGTGACATCCGACTCTCCATCACTACTGGTCCCCTGACGGTCACACCTTCTCACACAATTAAAATCACCCACCAAGACAGTTGGAATTCTACCAGGTAAGTATATTTTGAGTATGTCAAGAAACGTAATCTTATTTCTCTTTTCAGCAGGAGCATAGCAATTAAACAATCTCACATACTGTCCCAAAAAGTCCAAAGTCACAACTTGCATCCGTTCAGAAATTATAACTTCATGCGCCACAATTTTAACATTCGGATTCTTCACCACCACACCAACCCCCTCACTCTTAGACATGCATGCTAAAGCCCACACAGAGGGGCCCCAGGACCAATCTGCTGAAGGGTCACACATTACTCCACATTCTTGCAAACATACCACATTCATATTATACTTGTTAATTTTGTCAAAAACAGCAACTCTCCTATCTTTAGCCACAATGCTTCTGACATTGATGGATCCTACTGTCATAGCCATCAAGAAAAGGAAAGAGCACACAGCCATGACGAAAAAAACTTAAAAGTCCATCCTGCTCTCAACCTCATTCTCTCCAGATAAACTTTTCTGCCTTCTCCGGGGAACCGAGGAGCTGGCGGATTCCTCACTAGAATCCCCATCCTTAGGTATTCCCCCTTCACCCTCCACCCCACCAGTCCAGGACGGATCCGCCCTGGGTCTTTTACTAGTGGAAGTGTCGGGAACAGTACAGGAATCCTCAATCCTCTGGCCGCATTCAATACTACTAACACTGTCCATTTTACCATCATCTTCCTCAGAATCACTGTCCGACAAAAAGTTGCGATGAATCCCTTTCTCCCAGAAGGGCATCCTCATTCACAACTCCATCCTTCTCCTCTTCTTGTTCACCAGGGGGGCACTGAACCTCACCAACGCCATCTTCACCCGGCACGGCATCTGTGGTACCAGAGCATGCACCTCCACCTGCCACACTGTCTGCAGCAGCCGTGGTTGTGCCTTCCGCTCCCTCCACATCATCTGCCCGCTCATCAGGCGCAACATCATTGACCGGGTGCTCCGGAGGGCTACTGTGAGGGTCCGCTTGCACATCAGCAGCCCCTCCCGAACTCTCCTTTGCACCATCTGGCGGTCTCTGTTGCCTGCTCTCTCTCTTCTCCTTCGCTGGTAAGGTGGTAGCCTGCCACTCCTTCCTTGCAGCCTGATAAGTCCCACACTGTTTAGCCATGTGACCAGGTTCCTTACAAATGTCACACACTCTTCCTTCCTTACATTCATGAGCCACAGTGGTGCAGTGGTGTAGTGGTTAGCACTCTCACCTAGCAGTAAAAAGGGTCGCTGGTTCGAATCGCAACCATGACACTACCTGCCTGGAGTTTGCACGTTCTCCCTGTGCCTGCGTGGGTTTCCTCCGGGTACTACAGTTTCCTCCCACACTCCAAAGACATGCAGGTAGGTTAATTGGCTTCTGTCCAAAATTGGCCTTAGTATACGAATGGGGATATTAGATTGTGAGCTCCTTGAGGGTAGGGACCAATGTGAGTGTGCAATGTACAGGGATAGGGGTAGACACTCACTCAGGTTGAACTGGATGGACTGGTGTCTTTATTCAACCTTACTAACTATGAAACTATGAAATGTCCACCTTTCCCACAAAAATGACACTTTAAACCTTGATTACATTCACTACTGGCATGTCCATACATCATGCACTTCCTGCAATAACGGGGCTGTCCGGGGTAAAAAAGAAAACCCCGTTCTCCTCCAATAGTGAATACTGCAGGGGGTCTCCTGACTTCTCCCACACAGCTTGAGTCATTCTTAAAGGATCCGTAGAAACGATACTCCCTGGACCAGATCTGGAAGTTATTGAAAATCTTCTCCCCAACTCTCAAGTTATCACAATAGTTACTTAGGAAAGCTTTCACTAAATTCACATCTGCAAATGGGTTATAAAGGTGAACTGTAATTACCTTTTCTTCTTGCAAGAACAAAGGCTGTACCGCAAACTTCCTTCCAACTTCACTATCTTCTATGAGCTTGAATTTTTCGAAGATATTCCAACAGACCTCAGTACAATAAAAAGTGACATCGTATAAATGTTGGTTCAGAAAATCCTGCAGACACAAGATGTCTCTTAGCCGTAGGTCCAGAGCGCCCATCAGAACCACTACGGTCCTCAACGTCACATCCGTAAATCCTGGCCTCACCAGAAAACAAAGCAAGTCCCGAATACCCCGGACCGCCATTTTGGTACACGAGATACACCAGCCGCCTTCAGGTCCTGCTGCTTTCCTATGGGGGCCCCCACAAGGGGAAACCCCCACAGTTCCGCCAACCGCCCAAAGAAAAAGTCGCCTTCAGAAGGGCGATCGCTTCCCATTGCCCGGGGACTAAGCCTAAGGCCAATAGCAACGAGGGGGGGCCCTCCGAAAAGGGATGCTCCCCCCAAGGCCGACTGTCAGTTACCCCGGGCACCTTTCAACCCAGTCGCTCACAGTAAAACTGCACTGGATCTTGGCCAAAAGGCCGAGAAGCGTTTTTTTTTTTATAAATATAACTTACCACATTCTGAATTTTTTAGATATCTCCAAATATCTCCAAATTAAAAAACTTCTCCACACCCTTTACTAATACCAATACCTCTATGTCCCTATTTACCAACTCTATTCAAATCTATATGTAGGAAAGATCCCCACTAGGGATGAGCCGAACACCCCCCGGTTCGGTTCGCACCACAACTTTCGAACGGACCCCTAATTCGTACGAACTTTAGAACCCCATCGAAGTCTATGAGACTCGAACGTTCGAAATTAAAAGTGCTAATTTTAACGGCTAATATGCAAGATGCTGTGCTAAAAAGGGTTTGGGGACCTGGCTCCTGCCCCAGGGGACATGGGTCAATGGCTAAAATGTTTTTAAAAATGTCCGTTTTGGCGGGAGCACTGATTTTAATGACGATTAAAGTGAAAAAAATGTGAAATATTCCTTTAAATATCGTGCCTGGGGGGTGTCTGTAGTATGCCTGTGAAGTGCCACGTGTTTCCCGTGTTTAGAACAGTCCCTGCACAAAATGACATTAAACGGAAATAACATCATTTAAAACTGCTTGCGGTTTTAATGTTATATCTGGTTCCTGCAATATGGTTGAAAATCATTGAGAAAAATGGTATGGGTAGCCCTCCCTGCCCATTACCAGCCCCTTTGGGTCTTGTATGCATATTAAGGGGAACCCCGTACCCATATTAAAAAAAGGAAATGCGTGTGGCCCCCAGGCCCTATATACTCAGAACAGCGATATACAGGCGGTGCAAACAAGACAGGGACTGTGTAGGTTTGTTGTGTTAAGTTGAATCTGTTTGTAATTTTCAACTGGTACATTTTTAAAGTGTAGCTCCAGTCAAAAACACTATTTTTAAGCTTTTTGGAAAACACAGGGAAGGGTTATCACCCCTGTAAAATTTGTTTTGTTGTCCATCTTTTTTCATCTCACTTCCTGTTGTCTCCTTCCGTTTGCAAGTAGGAGATGTTTGTAAGTTCGATGTTTGAAAGTAGGGGCCTGCCCTATATGCTCTGCAGAAATGGCGGAACAAGGAGTTGGTTTTGCCACAACATTGTAAGCCCTCAAAGTGACTCTTGGTGGGCGCTGGAGCGCCCTGCTGTGAACGATTATATCAAGAATTGTAATTACATGTCATTGTTGAACAGTGGTAGAAAAATTGACCTTTGGTGGTTGTGGTGCTGGTGCCACAACACTATAAGTCCTCACAGTTACTCTGGGTGGGCACAGGAACGGGCCCTCCTGTGAAATATTATATCAAGAATTGTAATTACATGTCCCTGTTAAACAGGGGCAGAAAAATTGGGACTTAGGCACTGTTGCTGGTGCCACGACACTGCAACCTCTCCCATATACTCTAGTTTTATTGCAGGAATCAGCCCTGCTGCAAAGCATTGCATCAAAAATTGTAATTAAATGCCCCTGTTAAACAGGGGCAGAAAAATTGGGCCTTAGGCACTGGTGCTGGTGCCACGACACTGCAACCTCTCCCATATACTCTAGTTTTATTGCAGGAATTAGCCCTCCTGCAAAGCATTGCATCAAAAATTGTAATTAAATGCCCTTGTTAAACAGGGGCAGAAAAATTGGGCTGATGGCATCACCCAGAACCAGAAATGTTCTTCCAACATATCAGCGGAGGAGGAAGAGGATAGACAATCAACATAACAGGACAGTCACTCAGCATCAGCATAGGCAGTCTTGAAGGGATGTGATATTTCCAAAAAAATTATTCGGTTACATCAGCTTCAGGTGCTTGGTAGCTGTGGGTTATCCAAGACTGATTCATCTTGATGAAAGTCAGTCGTTCAACTGATTCGGTGGACAGGCGCACCCTGTGATCGGTAACAAAGCCACCAGCAGCACTGAAGGTGCGTTCTGAAAGAACGCTGGATGCAGGACAGGCCAGTAGCTCAATTGCATACTGTGCAAGCTCTGACCAGTGATCCATCCTCAAGACCCAGTAAGCCAGAGGATTTTCGGTGGGAAAGGTGTCCAAGTCTGACCTTGCCCCTAGGTATTCCTGCACCATGTAAATCAGACACTGGCTATGGTTGCTGGAACCAATCATACCGTGGGGCTGCGGACTAAAAAATTGTCTGAAAGCATCAGTCAGACGGCCACCTTCTCCACCGCTCCTTCTGACCGATGCCTCAGCAACATGTTGTCCAGGACCAGGAGTTTGTAACCTCCCAGTCTCTGGGAACGCGTTGCACACACCTTTCTGCAAGGCCTCCCGGAGATGTCTCATCCTCTGCTCCCTCTGCGATGGCAAGATAAGGTGGGCAACCTTACCCTTGTACCGTGGATCAAGGAGAGTGGCCAGCCAGTAATGGTCCCTCTCCTTGATCCGAAGAATACGAGGATCCTTCCGCAGGCTTTGCAGGATCAGGGAGGCCATGCAGCGTAGGTTAGCTGAGGCATTCAGTCCGGAGTCCTCTGGGTCACCAAGGACAACATGATCCGCAGCTACCTCCTCCGTACAAGTCCAGGGGTTTCTTGGGACTGTAAATCATCCCTACAAGACTGCTGCTGCTGCTGCTGATGCTGAGTGCCAGCCTCCGCCTCCATGCTGACACAATCATCCTCCTCCTCCTCTTCCTCCTCCTCATCCTCTTCCTGTGTGATGGCAGGAACACTGTCTGGATAAAGGGGGCCTTGAGAGGCAAGGAAGTCCTCCTCTTCCTGCCTCTGTTCTGCCTCAAGTGCCCTGTCCATTATTCCATGCAGCGTATGCTCCAAGAGGTGGACAAGAGGTACAGTGTCACTGATGCATGCACTGTCACTGCTCACCATCCTTGTGGCCTCCTCAAACGTTGACAGGACAGTGCATGCATCCCTGATCATGCCCCACTGGAGTGGTGAGAAAAAAATGAGCTCCCCTGATCCTGTCCTGGTGCCGTAGTCGCACAGGTACTCATTGAGGACCTCTGCTGTGTGTGCAGCCGCTGCAGCATGGCCAACGTTGAGTTCCACCTGGTGGGCATGTCACATATAAGGCGGTTCTTGGGCAGGTTCAACTCCTTTTGGAGCTCAGCCAGCCGAGCACGGGCATTAAATGATCGGCGGAAATGCACACAGACTTTCCTGGCCTGCTTCAGGACATCCTGTAAGCCCGGGTACCTGCCCAAGAACCGCTGCACCACCAGGTTAAGGACGTGAGCTACACAGGGCACATGGGTCAGTTGTCCCTCTCGGAGGGCGGAGAGGAGGTTGGTGCCATTGTCGCAAACCACCATTCCTGGCTTAAGCTGGCATGGCGTCAACCACCTCTCGGCCTGCCCCTGCAGAGCTGACAAAACATCCGCCCCAGTGTGGCTCCTGTCCCCCAAACAAACCAGCACAAGTACGGCATGGCATCGTTTTGCCTGCGTACTTGCGTAGCCCCTGGAACGCCTACGGAGCACCGCTGGTTCTGAGGACAGAGCACTGGAAGAGGCCATGGAGGAAGAAGAAGAGGAGGGGTGGAGGAGAGAGGTGTGTCACAACCAATAGTAGCATTTTGGAGGCGTGGTGGCGGAACAACCTCCAACACTACTGCACCTTGTCCTGCATCCTTCCCAGCTGCCAGAAGAGTGACCCAATGGGCCGTGAAAGACAGGTATCGTCCCTGTCCATGCCTGCTGGACCATGAGTCAGCGGTAATATGCACCTTATCGCTGACCGCCCTGTCCAGCGAGGCAAGGACATTGCCTTCCAGATGCCGGTAGAGAGCCGGAAACGCCTTCCGTGAGAAAAAGTGGCGTTTGGGGACCTGCCACTGAGGAACCGCACATTGTACTAACTCACGGAAGGGGGCCGAGTCTACCAACTGAAAAGGCAGCAGTTGAAGTGCTAGCAATTTAGCCAAGCTAGCATTCAACCGCTGGGCATGTGGATGGCTGGGAGTGAACTTCTTTCGCCGGTCCAACAGCTGGGGCAGGGACATTTGCCTGCTATAATCAGACGTGGGTGTACTGCTAGCAGAGTGCCCGGAAGCACTTGGCTGTGCCACGCCTAATTCTACACCTTCATTCCTCTCAGAACAGGTTTCAGAGAGGACTGAACGTCTAGTGGGGTTGGAGATGCCAGATGATGAGGAGCAAGGAGAGGTCCGCTTTGTTCTTTGGTGTGGGTCTTTGAGGTACGCTTGCCAACGAGCTGCATGGCAGGTCAACATATGTCGGGTCAAGCATGTGGTGCCCAAGCGGCTGATGTTCTGGCCACACGAGATACGCTTGAGACATGTGTTGCAAATAGCAGCGGTGCGATCTGATGCACTCGTCTCAAAAAAGGCCCACACCAAAGAACTTTTAGAATAGTGCGCAGAGGCAGCGCCCTGCACAGGCGGAGCTCTGCGGTGTGATTCAGTCGGTGTGCTGCCCCTAAGCTGGCCCCCGGAGGGCATCCTGCCTCATTGGACATGTGCCTCCTCCTCCTCTCTCCTACCAGGCACCCACGTGGAGTCAGTGCCCTCATCATACCCTCCCTCTTCATCGCTGTAGCAAACCTGGCAGTATGCTGCAGCTTGTGGAACATGACTGCCAGATTGCTGTCCTTCTTGAGCATCCTCTCTCTCTGCATTCACGCTACTGCCTTCTTCTAGCTGAGTATCATCATCAGAGCCTACAAAACACTGGGCATCCTCCCGGAGCATGTACCCAACATTGTGCTCAAAGAGTTCAGGAGACTCCTCAGGAGGACGTGGTGGGTCTAGGGAAGGAGTCACTGATGATGACATTGAGACGAGGGAAGACGATGCGTTGGCAGCTGCTTTGCTAGTACCCTGAGACTAGGTGAGAGAGGATGAGGAGGATGAAGAGGGCTTGGTCATCCACTCTACCAAGTCGTTGGCATGTTGTGGCTCAACATGTCCAGCTGCCGAAAAGAAGGACAAACGTGTCCCATGGCCACGTGCTGATGACGATGCACTGCGTCCACGGCCAGCACTGTTGTCTCTAGACAGAGCCTGCTTGCCCTCTTTTATCGGCTCGCGCCTGTCTGCCTCTCCTTGCTGGCCTTCCAGACATGGTAATGGCCTGAAGGGAGTTGGGTAAAACAGCAATTGGGTAGTGTATATTGTGCTGGAGGCACACAACACCCACTAACTCCTGCAGATGCCTTTATTATAGAACACCAGCAATAAAGGGTAGATAAAGGGGTATACTGTACTGGAGGCACACAACACCCACTAAGCCCTGCAGATGGCTCTATTAGAGAACAGCAATAAAGGGTAGATACAGGTGTATATTGTGCTGGAGGCACACAACACCCACTAACTCCTGCAGATGCCTTTATTATAGAACACCAGCATTAAAGGGTAGATAAAGGGGTATACTGTACTGGAGGCACACAACACCCACTAAGCCCTGCAGATGGCTCTATTAGAGAACAGCAATAAAGGGTAGATACAGGTGTATATTGTTCTGGAGGCACACAACACCCACTAACTCCTGCAGATGCCTTTATTATAGAACACCAGCAATAAAGGGTAAATACAGATGTATACTGTGCTGTGCTGGAGGCACACACAACTTCCAATAACTTCTGCAGATGGCAGATGGCTCAAATAGAGAAGAGCTATGTAGGTGGATATAGCGGTGTGTACTGGGTACAGAGCACGCAGACAGCACGCACAAGCTCCTAACACTGACTGCAAGCCCTATTATAAAAGATAGATATATCGCTAGCTATATAGGTGAGGTGAATATAGCGGTGTATACTGCGGTCAGGGCATGCAGACAACAACCACTACAGAAGAGCAAGATTGAAAAATCGTCCGATAACGATCGGTGTATACTGTGTTGAAGGTACACAGAACACCCACTAACTGCTTCAGACGCCAACACACTACACAAGGCCACCGCGCTGGCAGCCTTATATAGTGTGGGGCGTGTACTACACAGCCTGAGCTATGATTGGCCACAGGCATCCTGCCTGTGGCCAATCATGGCTCTCCTCACTGCCGGCGCTGTGATTGGCCAAGCATGCGGGGTCACAGTGCATGCTTGGCCAATCATGAGCCAGCAATGCACTGCGCCATCGCAGTGCATTGTGGGCCGTGAGCGCCACATGAATTTGGTGCGAACGGCCCATAACGTTCGGAATTCGCCGAACGGGCAAACAGCCGATGTTCGAGTCAAACGTACGTTCGACTCGAACACGAAGCTCATCCCTAATCCCCACTCCAGAGGAATGATCTCAACCCTATACACCCAACTTTCTATCAATCCTGAAATGGAAAAAACATCCTATGCACATAAATGGGAGTAAGACCTAGGGCGATCTCTTGATTTTTCCGACTGGTTGAAAATCTGGTCTATAACTAAATCATCTTCCCCTAATGTCCTAGCAATAGAAGCTAACTATAAAGTTTTAACTTGTTGGTACCTGGTACCCTCTAGAGTAGCCAAATTTGCACCTAACCATTCAGCGCAATGCTTCCGAGGTTGCTCTGATCTGAGTACACATCTACACATATGGTGGTCCTGTCCAATAGCTCAAACCTATTGGATAGAAATTTTTGAAATTGCATCCAAAATGTTTAAACAAAAAATACAACCAGATCCAACCCTCGCAATACTCAATCTGAAACCAAACTTTATGACACACAATCAATTTGAACTATTTGTTCAACTTCTCACAGCTGCAAAACAAATGATTGCAAGGGCATGGAGGTCCCCTGTCCTGGTGATGGCTGAGACAAAAAACAGATTGAACACTTCCATGTCTCACGCTAAAATGATAGCGATTGAAAGAGACCAACTCCCCATATTTGAAAAAATATGGTACCCCTGGATAAAATATCACTTCCCACCAACATTTAATGAATCTGTTATTCTGCCATGGTAGCTGATTTACGTATTAGATACTCGTATACTTAGTTATTTGAGTATCTAATTTCTTAGGAGACCATATATTTGAGTTCATGGATACTTGAACTCCATACAGCTAGAATGTAACATGAGCTGTTTTTTTGAGCGACCCTGGGGACTTCTTCAACTTTTTTCTCTTCTTTATTCACTTTTCATACTTTATCTTTCTTTTAAAACGCATTATTCTATCAAATATAAATATTATTTCCCTTTAAACTATAATATATATATATATATATATATATATATATATATATATATATATATATATATATATATATATATACTGTGAGGGGTTAGCTCGGCAGCGGGTGTGTGTGACCCCCTGGATGGGTTCACAACACAAAATCAGGCACAGCAGACAGCGTTGTAGGTGCAAAAAAAACAAAAGATGCGGTTTATTTCTGCTACATGCAGTGATACATACAACAGCAAAACAAAATAAAACATGAAAATAAATCCTGGTCAGCTTGACCTCTAACTACACACTTAGATTCCCTGTCTAACAACTGAGAGCAGCCTTGTGCTGCCTCAGTCCCTGTCATAGAGGTTTGCCACACAGGCGTTAACTCACCGCACAGAACAGGTGTCACACTCCCCAGTCTATACGACACAAAACTGGTTCCAGGATGGAGCATCTCCCTAAGCATGCTGGGGTTTTTTGTAGAGGTCTTAATGAGCCCACATACTTCAGCTGGGCTCATTAACTCTTCCCCTCTAATTGTAAAGGTCTGCATAAAGCCTGAATCTAGGACACACATATTTACCATCCTGAATACAACCAGGTGATTTTACCTGCGTGCTGCCACATACCCCCCCCTCTTGTTTCAACCTTGGGGTTGTAACACAAGCAGTCAGACACGCATGTATCCGAGACAAAGCATCCACATTCCCCATTTTAACACCAGGGCGATGCTTAACTGTAAAGTTAAATTCCTGTAGGGCCAGGAACCACCTATTTACCCTCCTATTGGTCTCCTTGTTTTGAGCCATCCACTTTAAAGGAGCGTGATCAGTCACCAGGTCAAAGTGCCTACCTAGCAGATAGTACCGAAGGGAATCTAGAGCCCACTTCACTGCTAAACATTCCTTCTCAATCGTGGCGTAATTTACCTCATGGGACTTCAACTTCCTGCTGAGGTAAATGACTGGGTGCTCTTCCCCGTTCCAGACCTGGGATAACACTGCTCCTAACCCAACGTCTGATGCATCAGTTTGTACCACGAAGTCCTTAGAGAAGTCTGGTGAGTACAACACTGGCTGGCTACATAAGGCTGTTTTTAAGGACTGAAATGCTTCTTCAGCCTCTGGGGACCATTTAACCATAACCGACTCTTTCCCTTTTGTCAGGTTGGTGAGGGGCACCGCCTGAGAAGCAAAATGGGGAATGAATCGTCGATAATAGCCAGCGATTCCCAGAAAGGCTCGTACCTGTTTCTTGCTGTTGGGACGTGGCCAACTCTGTATGGCCTCGACTTTATTGACTTGGGGTTTTATGACCCCCCTCCCAATAGTGTACCCAAGATATTTGGCCTCCTCCTGTCCAATGGTACACTTCTTTGGATTGGCTGTAAACCCAGCTTCCCGGATAGAGTCTAGGACTGCTTGCACTTTCGGCAAATGTGAGACCCAGTCTGTGCTATGGATAATCACATCATCCAGGTAAGCTGCAGCATATTTCTGATGGGGCCTCAGAATCTTATCCATTTTCCGCTGGAATGTTGCCGGTGCATTCTGTAACCCAAACGGCATTCTCTTATATTGGAATGCCCCATCTGGGGTTACAAACGCAGTTTTCTCCTTGGCCGACTCGGCCAGGGGAATTTGCCAATACCCTTTGGTGAGATCAAGAGTTGTCATATATCGGGCTGTTCCCAGCCGGTCAATCAACTCATCTATACGCGGCATGGGGTAGGTGTCAAATTTTGTAACTTTATTTAATTGTCGAAAATCGTTACAAAACCGCCAGCTCCCATCAGGTTTGGGCACTAGTACGATAGGACTGGACCAGTCACTCTGGGACTCCTCTATCACACCCAATTCCAGCATCCTTTGAACCTCCCCACGTATTGCCTCCCGTCGGGCCTCTGGTATTCTATAAGGTTTTAGTTTTACCCTTTCTCCTGGCGGGGTGATAATGTCATGCTCTACGCCAGATGTTTGTCCCGGAAGCTCAGAGAAAATCTCTTTGTTACGAAGTACAAACTCTTTAACCTCCTGTTGTTGGGGTTTCGATAAGGTGTCTGCTATCCCAACCTCAGGAACTAAGCAATCAGGCTGTACTTGTGACAAAGTCTCTGCGACTAGGGATTCCCTATCCCTCCAGGCTTTCAGCAGATTGACGTGATAGATCTGCTCCGGCTTTCGCCTTCCTGGCTGTCTAACCCTGTAGTTCACCTCACTAATTTTTTCAATTACTTCATATGGACCTTGCCATTTGGCCAGAAATTTGCTTTCAACCGTAGGGACTAGCACCAAGACCCTATCCCCCGGGGAAAAAGTACGGGTCTTGGCCCCACGGTTGTACACTCTCTGCTGTGCTAACTGCGCTTGGGTTAAATGTTCCTTTACAATTGGCATTACCTGTGCAATTCTATCTTGCATCAGGGCGACATGCTCAATCACACTCCTGTGAGGAGAACTCTCATTTTCCCAAGTTTCCTTGGCGATATCCAGCAGCCCTCTTGGGTGTCTCCCATAGAGCAACTCGAAGGGTGAGAAACCCGTAGAGGATTGGGGTACCTCCCTAATGGCAAACATCAGATAGGGTATTAGACAGTCCCAATTCTTTCCATCTCTATCCACCACCTTCTTTAACATTTGTTTTAGGGTTTTGTTGAATCTTTCAACCAACCCATCTGTTTGGGGGTGATACACAGATGTACGCAATTGCTTCACTTTGTACAACTTGCATAATTCTTTCATAACCCGGGACATAAAGGGTGTACCTTGGTCCGTAAGCAGTTCCTTACAAATACCCACGCGGCTAAAAACAAGAGATAGCTCTTTGGCTATGGTTTTGGCCGAGGTATTTCGGAGAGGAATTGCTTCCGGATAACGGGTGGCATAGTCCAATATAACCAAAATGTACTGATGGCCCCTGGCGAACTTCATTATCGGACCTACCAAATCCATTGCGATCCTTTCAAAGGGGACCTCAATGATAGGAAGAGGTACCAGCGGGTTACGGAAATGTGGCATAGGTGCCGACTTCTGACACACAGGGCAGGAGGAACAATAATTTTCTATTTCCTTCATGACCCCAGGCCAATAGAATCTCTGCAATACCCTCTCTCTGGTTTTCTCTGTCCCCAGATGACCTCCCAGAATGTGCCCATGAGCCAATTCTAACACCAACTTCCTGTAAGGTTTGGGCACTACAAGTTGCTCAATGGGTTCTTCTGCCCTTTGAGCCACTCGATACAGCAGGTCCTTTTCCATAGTGAAGTAAGGATAAGGGCAAGTCTTATCTGGGTTCACTAACTCGCCATCTATTTTCACCACATTTTCCCGTGCCTTTATTAGGGTGGGGTCTTTTAACTGTTCTGTGGCAAAATTTTCCCTGTGAACCTCAAGATCCGAAAACTCCACAGACGGCATGTTTTCATCTGAGGATGTTGGCTCCTCCCCAGTTTCTCGAGTTTCCCCCGCCAATACAGACAAGGGAAATTCAGGAGAGTCCTCACCACTCCCAGAGGAATTCTGGTCATCTTCCTGGTTTATAGGGGCACCAGTGAGGGGCTCAGGACAATCCCAGAGTTCCCAGAATTTTGGAAAATCCCTTCCCACAATAGCATCATGTGGTAAGTGAGACACTAACCCCACCTGATGAGAGAGGTTACCTTTGGGGGTCTCAAAAAACACTGAAGTTACAGGATACTCTCGGGTGTCCCCATGCACACAAATAACAGCCACCCTGTTCTTCCCAGAGACCTCCGTAGTAACTAATTCAGCTTTTATCAATGTTACCAGGCTACCTGAATCCAGCAACACATCAACATTTATACCATTAATACACATTTTACATAAATGTTTCTCAGGTCCCCGAATGGCAGTGCATGCAACTGTCGCAAACAGCGACTGACGTCTTTCCCTTATAAAGTCACATTGCATAGGCTCATCCACAACGGGGCAATTGGCTGCAATATGTCCCTCTTGCCGGCAGCGGTAGCAAATAATCTTTTTCACTGTCTCTTGCAGCATGGGCTTCCTGGGCTGCTCCCGCCAGACCTTAGGTAGAACCCCCACCCTCTCACACTCTCCACCCTCACCCCTTGGAGTCATCTTACCCGCCACTGGGGATGATCTGGTCTTAGGATAGAAAGTCTGTGAGTCCCTGGAAGAGGTGGTCAAGTTCTCTGTAGCCAAGTACCTCTCAACCAGATCCACAAGTTTATCTGCATTTTCTGGGTCTCCATGGCTTACCCATTTTTGGATGGCAGTAGGAAGAGCTCTCAGGAAACGATCCATAACAACACGTTCCACAATGTTTGGTGCGGTCAAAGTCTCTGGCTGCAGCCACTTCCTGCTCAGGTGAATGAGATCATACATTTGAGACCTGGGGGGTTTTCCAACCTGAAAAGTCCAATTATGCACACGCTGAGCCCGGACGGCCAGGGTGACACCCAGCCGTGCCAATATTTCTGCTTTTAGCACCACATAGTCTTTTGCTTGGTCAGGCTCTAGGTCATAATAAGCTTTCTGCGATTCCCCAGTTAACAGAGGGGCCACCAGTCCAGCCCATTGCTCCTTAGGCCACTTTTCCCTTTCAGCAGTCCTTTCAAATGTGGTCAAAAACACCTCCGGATCATCCTCTCCAGTCATTTTTGTCAATAAACGGCTCACACCAAAGGATGCGGTATTATTGTAACCACTTGCTTCATTGGTCTGCGGACGTTGCTGTATTAAGGTCTCTATTTTCTGTTGAAAACTCTGCTCTTGCTTCTGCAACAGGTCTATAAAGCGGGCTTCAGATCGCTGCTGGGCTTGTTGCTGAGCTTCCAAACTCTGATGGTGAGCCTTCTGCTGATTTTCCAGACTCTGCTGCAAAGTTGCATTTGTCTGCTGCTGGGCTGCAAGGCTCTGTTGTTGAGCTGCAAGGCTCTTTTGTAAACCTGCATTTGTTTGCTGCTGATTTGCATTTGCTAGAGCCAGCTGTCTCAGTATCTCCTCCATGCTGGCCTTAACAAAAAAAAAAAAAAAAAAAAAAATGCCAAAATTCTCCACCAACTGTGAGGGGTTAGCTCGGCAGCGGGTGTGTGTGACCCCCTGGATGGGTTCACAACACAAAATCAGGCACAGCAGACAGCGTTGTAGGTGCAAAAAAAACAAAAGATGCGGTTTATTTCTGCTACATGCAGTGATACATACAACAGCAAAACAAAATAAAACATGAAAATAAATCCTGGTCAGCTTGACCTCTAACTACACACTTAGATTCCCTGTCTAACAACTGAGAGCAGCCTTGTGCTGCCTCAGTCCCTGTCATAGAGGTTTGCCACACAGGCGTTAACTCACCGCACAGAACAAGTGTCACACTCCCCAGTCTATACGACACAAAACTGGTTCCAGGATGGAGCATCTCCCTAAGCATGCTGGGGTTTTTTGTAGAGGTCTTAATGAGCCCACATACTTCAGCTGGGCTCATTAACTCTTCCCCTCTAATTGTAAAGGTCTGCATAAAGCCTGAATCTAGGACACACATATTTACCATCCTGAATACAACCAGGTGATTTTACCTGCGTGCTGCCACAATATATATATATATATATATATATATATATATATATATAGGGTTTTACTCAATATTACAGTATGCATTTTGTTGGGGGTATTTAAATCCATACTAAACCCCCAGACTTATTTGAATAATCAAATGTTTGTATAATTATTACAAACATATCTTTATATTCAAGTTTATATATTAATCAGCTTTCTTATGTTGTTTATATTCTATACTATATACTGTTACTATTCATGTAATTGAACATACAATTAATAAAAACTTTTGACAAGGAAATATTAATGAAAAGTAGCACATTTGTTATGAATAAAAAGAAAATGTAACACACAACTTAACCACTTTCAGACCGGACCATTTTGCTGGTAAATGACCAGAGGTCTTTTTACACTTTGGCACTGCGCTGCTTTAACTGGTAATTGCGCGGTCATGCAATGTTGTACCCAAACAAAATTTGCGTCCTTTTCTTCCCACAAATAGAGCTTTCTTTTGATGGTATTTGATTGCCTCTGCGATTTTTATTTTTTGCGATATAAACGTAAAAAGACCGCAAATTTTGAAAAAAAATGATATTTTCTACTTTTTGTTATTAGAAAAATCCAATAAACTCAATTTTAGTCATACATTTAGGCCAAAATGTATTCAGCCACATGTCTTTGGTAAAAAAAAGTCAATAATTGTATATTTATTGGTTTGCGCAAAAGTTGTCACATCTACAAACTAAGGTACGTTTTCTGGAATTTACGCAGCTTTTAGTTTACGACTGCCTATCTCATTTCTTGAGGTGCTAAAATGGCAGGGCAGTACAAAACCCCCCCAAATGACCCCATTTTAGAAAGTAGACCCCCTAAGTAAATTTTTTTACACAAAGTTGTCACTAAATGATATATTGCTCACACATGCTATGGGCATATGTGAAATGACACCCCAAAATAAATTCTGCTGCTTCTCCTGAGTATGGGGATACCACATATGTGGGACTTTTCGGGAGCCTAGCCGCGTACGGGGCCCCGAAAACCAAGCACCGCCTTCAGGCTTTCTAAGGGCGTAAATTTTTGAGTTCACTTCTCACTACCTATTACAGTTTTGAAGGACATAAAATGCCAAGATGGCACAAAACCCCCACAAATGACCCCATTTTAGAAAGTAGACACCCCAAGCTATTTGCTGAGAGGCATGTTGAGTCCATGGAATATTTTATATTTTGCCACAAGTTGCGGGAAAATTACAAACTTTTTTTTTTTTTTTTCACAAAGTTGTCACTAAATGATATATTGCTCACGCATGCCATGGGCATATGTGAAATGACACCCCAAAATAAATTCTGCTGCTTCTCCTGAGTACGGGGATACCACATATGTGGGACTTTTTGGGAGCCTAGCCGCGTACGGGGCCCCGAAAACCAAGCACCGCCTTCAGGCTTTCTAAGGGCGTTACAGTTTTGAAGGCCATAAAATGCCAAGATGGCACAAACCCCCCCCCAAATGACCCCATTTTGGAAAGTAGACACCCCTAAATTTAGGGGTACACTAGTGAGACTAGGTAATAAATGGCGGGTGCCCTGAAACTATAAAAAAATAACTAACCAACCAGCGTCACCTGTAACAGTTATATGGTGATCACTGGTGAAAGGGTTAACTAGGGGGCAATCAGGGGGCTTTATGCGGTAGTATATGGGGGTCCCTGGCGCTATAAAAAGCTGCGGCGAACCTAAATACCTACCTGCCTAACTAGCGTCACCTGTGACACTAATACAGCGATCAGAAAAACGATCGCTTATTAGGCTGGGTTCACACTGGAGCGATGCGGGAACGCCACGAATGCGCGGCGGGTTCCCGCATCGCATGCCTCCCGGCGGCAGTTCACACTGCCCTATGCGAACTGTTGGGAGTGTCAGTGAAATGTTAATGACACCCCCAGATCAGTTCGCATATCGCAGTGTGATCTGCAAACTTGGATCGCATGGTGTGAACACCCATGCGATCCGATTCTGCTGCGGACCAAAAAAAGGGTCCCGTGCGAGTTTGCGGCGGGTGCGACACGAATTCAGCCATACTATCTGTATAGCTGAACTCGAATCGCACAGAGATCGGATGTGATTTGCACTGCAGTGCGGTGCGAATCACATCCGTTCTCATAAACCGCTGCAATGTGAACCCAGCCTTAGTGACACTGGCGACGGGGGGTGATCACGGGGTTAAACCTTTATTGGGGGGGTTAGGGGGGTACCTTAGAACTAAAGGGGGCTAACCCTAACTGCCCTAACAGTTATTAGTCACAAATGACACCCGCCGGGTGATCAGGGGGTTAAACCTTTATTAGGTAATAAATGGCGGGTGCCCTGAAACTATAAAAAAAATAACTAACCAACCAGCGTCACCTGTAACAGTTATATGGTGATCACTGGTGAAAGGGTTAACTAGGGGGCAATCAGGGGGCTTTATGCGGTAGTATATGGGGGTCCCTGGTGCTATAAAAAGCTGCGGCGAACCTAAATACCTACCTGCCTAACTAGCGTCACCTGTGACACTAATACGGCGATCAGAAAAATGATCGCTTATTAGGCTGGGTTCACACTGGAGCGATGCGGAAACGCCGCGAATCCGCGGCGGGTTCCCGCATCGCATGCCTCCCGGCGGCAGTTCACACTGCCCTATGCGAACTGCTGGGAGTGTCAGTGAAATGTTACTGACACCCCCAGATCAGTTCGCATATCGCAGTGCGATCTGCAAACTCGGATCGCATGGTGTGAACACCCATGCGATCCAATTCTGCTGCGGGCCAAAAAAAGGGTCCCGTGCGAATTTGCGGCGGGTGCGGCGAATGGCTGAACTCGAATCGCACAGAGATCGGATGTGATTTGCACTGCAGTGCGGTGCGAATCACATTCGTTCTCATAAACCGCTGCAATGTGAACCCAGCCTTAGTGACACTGGCGACGGGGGGTGATCACGGGGTTAAACCTTTATTGGGGGGGTTAGGGGGGTACATTAGAACTAAAGGGGGCTAACCCTAACTGCCCTAACAGTTATTACAGTCACAAATGACACCAATGCAAAAAAAAAAAAAAAAAGACATTGGTGTCACTGTGACTGGGGGGCAGGGGTAATTGGGGGGGTGATCGGGGGGGTGTGAGTGTGCCTGGCATGTTCTACTGTATGTGTAGAGTGTTGGTGCAACTCACCGATCCGCTCTCCTCCATGTCGGAACGAAAAATACCGACACGGAGGAGAGAATACATCACTTCCTCTCCTGTGTTTACATTACAGGAGAGGAAGTGATGTCACGGGGGATTTCTATTCGTCGGGAGCGATCGCGAGGGGGTGGCCATGAATGAATGGCCGCCCCCTCGTCCCGGATCGCTCCCGGACGAATACCGACCGCCGCAGGCACCGGGCGGGAGGCAAGGGACGTACATGTACGCCCATATGCCTGCCCGTGCCATGCCGTCGACGTACATCGTCGTGCGGCGGTCGGCAACTGGTTAAAGATTGTGGAGTTTGATGATCCCGTCTACAATAGTGAGAGCAGATCACCATGAGCTGAACGTGCAGGTAAAATACTACATAACAAGAGTCAATATTTTCACCCTAGTGTGGCTTACCTCTTCCAAAATCCAGTGTAAAGGCCTGAATACTGACATCAATGAGCACAAGACTCACATTGGAAGTAATCCTCAATATCACTTCTTTATGGGTAAATGAATGTCCAAGTGGAGTAATCCAGGATTTTAGAAACATATATTCATATAAGAGGTCCTCCTCTGTAAAGCAAAAAGAGATAGATAGCTTACATTTGAGCATGACTGCCAAGTGTAAGAAGATAAAATACGGTTAGGGGCTGTGTAGATAAAATACAAGGTTGGACATGGCTAGTATACAGGTAGAGGAGTGCTATACCTACCTAGACTAATATATGAGGAAGCCCAGCTGAGCATCATGAGGGCCATTACCTAACCAAATAATGGAAAATGACAAGTAAGGTGAAGAAGGAAAACAGGAGAAATCCTGCCTAGATGATTGCATGGACACAAGGCTGAGCTCAGCTAGGACCATTATACCAGGAACCAAAACTAATTATAGTAGGGTCTAGTAACAGTAAAAACAAGTTAAAAGACTAGGACTAGTACTGCAGAAAATGTTAGGCAAAATAAAATATTTATATGTTACTGTGTCCAGAGTGAGTACTGAGTGAAGCCAACTTTAACATACAAAGGTGGTCTTAGGTAAGAACCAGGATGCTAGTATACAAATGCTGAGCAGTAGATGGACTAGGACACAAGGATACAATGGTGAATTGGGGATGGGGTCAGCACTAGACATGTGCACTGACAAAAAAAAAGTGTTAGTTTTCGTTTCATTTTTTTTTTTGCTTTTTTCTAAAATTCGAAAATTTCAAATTTTCAGATTTTCAAAATTCAGAAAACCAAAAATTTGAAAGTTGAAAAAAAATAAATTCAGTAAAATTTAAAAAAATAACTAACTAATAACTAACTATTAAATTATAGTTATTGGAATTTCCTTTCAAATTTGTCAAATACAAATTTATCTGAAGTTACGAATTATCCGAAATAATGAATTCCTATTTTAGAATTTTCAAATTTATGAAATTTTGAATATTCGCATTTCCTAATTTCGAATTTCCAAAATTCCGAATTTCTGAAATAAAATTTTAGAATTTCTGAAATGTTCGAATTTCCAAATTTTTCAAATTTCCAAAATTTAAAATTTCTGAAAATTCCAAAATTTGGAAATTTAAAAAAAACTGAAATTTTTAATTTTCCAATTTCTGAAATTCTGAATTTCTGAAATTCCGAAATGCCAAAATTTAGAATTTTCAAAAATTCGGAAATTTGAAAATGTGAAAATTTTAAAATTCGAAATTCAGAAATTGGAAAATTCGGAAAATTCGGAAATTAACGAATTTGTCAAACTTAGTTAAAAAACGAATTCGGAACTAAATGAATTGCACATGCCTAGTCAGCACACAAGGATATAATAGTGAGTTGGGGATGGGGTCAACACACAAGGATACAATGGTGAGTTGGGGATGGGGTCAACAAACAAGGATACAATGGTGAGTTGGGGATGGGGTCAGCACACAAGGATACAATGGTGAGTTGAGCGATGGGGTCAACACACAAGGATACAATGGTGAGTTGGGAATGGGGTCAACACACAAGGATACAATGGTGAGTTGGGGATGGGGTCAGCACACAAGGATACAATGGTGAGTTGGGGATGGGGTCAGCACACAAGGATACAATGGAGAGTTGAGGGATGGGGTCAGCACACAAGGATACAATGGTGATTGGGGATGGGGTCAGCACACAAGGATACAATGGTGAGTTGAGCGATGGGGTCAACACACAAGGATACAATGGTGAGTTGAAGGATGGGGTCAGCACACAAAGACTAGTGCTGCACATGTGAAAAAATGATACTTGTAGAGAAATTATTCATTAGCTAAGGTGAGTACAGGAGTCAACAGCGATGAATATGACCATGGGGGTTAGAAGAATAGTCTACAATGGGCATGACTAAAACAAATACAAATAAAGGAATAGAGACTAGTTTTTGTGAAATTGAGTGTATCTCTAATAATAATAGTGATATAGAGGCATCACCCCAGTGGGTTTAAGAAGGGCAAACAGGGTTTGATATTGGGACTTTAAATATATCTCTATAATCACAAACATGAATAGAAGAAATTATCTAAAAGCTTTGTCTTTGTCTTTTATTTAGTGCAAATAACAATACAACAAACAAATATATTATTGTCCACATAAAATGTTACAATAGTAAGCATACTAAATAATTTAGCAGGGTCAGCGTGTTTTGCGGAAAATCTGCTTCTTCAGGACCAGCAAAATTTTGTATATTGGAAAAGCCTATTTACAGAATAAGAACAGATCTACAACAGGGGGGATGGGGGATAATCAACACAAAATACACAATTAGATATTACATCTTCAAAATATATTGGTACAGATCTAAACATCATAAAGACTTATAACATATCCATATAGGATTCACTACATACCTCATGTATATTGTAATGGGACACATGACCCCCCTACTAGTCAGCCTTTAAAGAGTAATGACCTCTCTATCTGGAGGCCTACACAAAGGCAACTTCATTCTCAATTTTAATCAAATGGATTAGAGCCTTTTCTTTTTTGACATATAGTATGTCATTTTCATTTCATTAACTTCATTACTTTACATGTGGACTCATTATTGGCTATTTAACCTCTCAGGTCTGATCGGGTCATTTTATGTCTACATACCTTTGACCCAGTAGGACATTTGCCATTCTCCCTTTATATTGTAAAATATGTGGTTTCCAAAACTTTGGTGTAAATAACAGTATTAATCTTCATTCATCTTATACAATATATAAAGGGTTAGTCTTGGCTTGATAATGTTTTATTTTTTCTTTGGCCTTATTTTTACCACCCGCATATGGCTAATGCATATTTTTTTTTTTTTAAGAATCCAGCTTATGACAAGTGCCATTACATCTTATGCATTGCAACATGTCAAGATTGTATCCTTGAATATATCTTCATTCTATCTGTTGAAGGGTAAGCTGGCTTTGTTAGACTCTATTCCCTTTTTTGAATTATGGCCCAACCCTTACCTTCTATTGCTATTAGTATTAGCTTACATCTATATTTTTCTATTCTGCTGATACACCTGTGGGGATTTCCTCCCATGGGTTGGCAGACTATAGATAACCACTGATTTCTTCCTTCACTTTACTTTGCATGTTAGTTTTTTGCCTATTGGGGTAAGTAATGACCTCTTATACATGTCGGGGGCTAATTACTCTTTAAAGGCTGAAAAATGCATCCTCATTAGAACATCACATGGAACCTCTGCTGGGAGGTGAGTGGGTTTAGGAAGGCGATGTATGCAATCAATAATGGTTTCCATGGGTGAAAGATTGGGTAACAGTATTGAGATAAGCTTCTGGCATATGTATTAAGATCTGATGGAATAACATTCTCAGGTCTACCTCTTATTTTCACATTGTTATGGTGAGACCTATCTTCTAGGTCTGCCATTTTGGCTCTCACCCACTACCCCTATCATGAGGTAGGGCCTTTCTGTTTTTTGTTCTAATGAATGTCTCTTGCCTCTCATCTAATTGCAGCCATAAATATACAAAAGACATATTTTGTTTATGTTTAATGTATTAATCTGTATGTTTCTCTGTAGCACAACTAAAGTTGTTGAATTATAGGTTATTATATCTAAAATAAACAAACCCCACGTTCTTTCCTGAAGAAGCCATACAGCGAAACATGTATAAAACATGAACGTGACTACAGTAAATTATTGTCATCAATAGGATGCTTTGCACACACCTATTGCTATGATTATATTGTATGTATTGTTTCTATGACATTGTTCATTTGATTAAATTTGTATATCGTTTACATATTGTTGTTTCAATGTTTTGCACTTATAAAGTCCTATATCTTCCAAATGTTTTCTCTTATCTAAACGGGATGTTGGTGTCATAGCTTATGTAGATTCTGATATTGGTCCCTGACCACATCATTTACCATATTACCTAGGGTGGATAATACACCCTTGATACATACTAATGTGGCAAGATACCAGTGTTAATTATTTTTTGTATTCTATTTTGTATTAAGTAAAATCTGTTTGAAAGTTTTTTTAACAATATTTTTTCATTCTTGACTTTCCTGCATAGTAGTGACTCGTTCTGTGGTGACAACGTGGATGGGTTCTGATGCAACCACTCTTGGTGTTGACTCTCCATCTTTCCAGCTCGGGTAGACCTTGCTGGTGAGCAGTGGGGGTCATGACGAATTATTGTGGACAGGCTTGGGAGGGCTTTGTAACAGAGGTTTAGAGGGTACGTTCTAAAGATGATGTAACAGAAGCAGATGTAGATGGCTATTACTTTGGACTTCATAGACTGGTGGAGAAAAAATAAACATCTATTTTGGCACAAGGATTTTTTAAATAAATACGCAGAAAACCAAGTGGTACCTTTGGGACTGCGCATCCAGATATTCCCCAATATAAGGAGGGTAGAATGTGAAAAAATCTTGGGAATTAAACTTACAAACTTGTCCTCTTAAAATGATGCAAATCTTCCATGATCAATACGAATCAGATATTAAGGAATTGGATAAAGAAATTTTAAAATGGCAGGCTCCGACATCGTGGCTCCAACCATAACCCACCTCATAAACCAATCATTCCACGAAGGGATTGTTCCCAGCATCCTCAAACAAGGCATCGTCAAACCTCTACTCAAGAAACCAAACCTGGACCCTCAGGATCCAAACAACCGTAGGCCGATTACAAGCCTCAACACCATTTCTAAGATCATAGAGAAAGCTGTAGTACATCAGCTACAACTTCACCTGGATACTCACAAACTCCTGGACCCGCTGCAATCCGGCTTCCGCCCGGGTCATGGAACAGAAACAGCTCTCCTCAAGATTTGGGATGACGCCCTCAAAGCAGCAGATGACGGAGAGCCGTGTCTCCTCATACTGCTAGACCTAAGTGCAGTGTTTGATACAGTAGATCACAATACTCTACTTGTCCGCCTCACAGAAGTAGCCGGAGTCCAAGACATAGATCTCCAATGGTTCGCGTCCTTCCTAGGAAATCGGTCACAGACAGTGAAACTAGGAAAATTCCTCTCCGAAACTCGGGCAGTCACCTGCGGAGTCCCTCAAGGCTCTCCGTTGTCACCCGTTCTCTTCAACATTTACATTCGCCCACTCCTTCAAATCATCAGATGCTCAGATCTCTGCTTCCACTCTTACGCTGACGACACGCAACTTTATTTCCGGATCAATGGAAAAAAAGATCACCAACAACAACTTGAAAACTGCCTCAAATCAATAGAGGACTGGATGACCACCAACTCCCTCCAGCTGAACCAATCAAAGACAGAGCTTCTTATCTTACACCCAAATCATAAGCCCGCAACCAAAACCTCCTGGTCTCCACCAACCGTCTTTGGGCAGACTATCTCCCCAAAGACCAAAGCGAAGAGTCTCGGGGTTATTTTAGACGCACAAATGTCAATGGATGCGCAAATAGGATCTGTAGTCAGTCGATCTCACCATCTGCTGCACATGCTTCGCAGACTCATCCCTTTTATCCCAAAGAATGACAAAGCAGTGGTAGTTGGAACAATCATTAATTCATGACTGGACTACGCAAACTCGCTTTACATAGGATTACCACAATATCAACTTGCGCGATTACAACTGATCCAAAACACGGCGGCAAGGCTGATAACAGGAAAAAAACCCTGGGAATCCATTTCTCCTTCACTGAGGAGCTTACATTGGCTAACCGTAAAAAATCGGATCACGTTCAAGACCCTTTGCCTCACCCACAAATGCGTGCATAGAGAAGCTCCGCAATACCTAATGGAGAAAATAAATCATTACACACCAAACCGCAGTCTTCGATCAGCCAACAAAAACCTCCTCCTCGTGCCCAAAGCCCGGTATAAATCCAAGGGTGATCGGAGATTCGCTGTCCAAGGGCCTCGGCTATGGAATGCTCTACCAATCAACATCCGCCTGGAAGAAAATCACCTGGCTTTTAGGAAAAAACTCAAGACCTTCCTCTTTTAGCAGATGATCAAAGCTCGCCACAGCGCCTATAGGCGATTCAGTTCGCATTGTGCGCTATACAAGTATTTCATTCATTCATTCATTCAAGATCACAGTAATATGACTTTATATACAGGTTTTATGGATAAGGACAAAAAACTGAAGGACAGTTTAGCTACATATGCTACTAATCTGATCAAAACGAAAGAGAATAAATTCACTACTAGAGATTTACAAACTTCCGACGGGACGTTTCGCGAACCGCGAACGTGGCCGAAAGTTCGTGAGCCGCAAAGTTCGTGGCGGGCCCCATTGACTTCAATGGCAAGCGAACTTTAAAAACCTACAGGTCATATTTTCAGCCACAAAATACTTACTAGCTGTGCACACATAGTCCCACCACATGGCCACTGACATAAAAAAGTATGAACTGAATCTGGGATCGACAACGACAAGCATTCTTTTTTTATCTGTGAAATTTTGACAATTCAGGACTCAGGAGCGCATGAAGGCCATGGAGGACAGGAAAGGTCAGGGTAGGCTATGAAGAGGGTGCAGGAGATGATCACCAGCACTGTGATAGAGAGCACTGACACCAGCACCATGATATAGAGCACTGACACCAGCACCATGATATAGAGCACTGACACCAGCACCGTGATAGAGTGCACTGACACCAGCACCATGATAGAGTGCACTGACACCAGCACCGTGATATAGAACACTGACACCAGCACCGTGATATAGAGCACTGACACCAGCACCGTGATATAGAGCACTGACACCAGCACTGTGATAGAGTGCACTGACACCAGCACCATGATATAGAGCACTGACACCAGCACCGTGATATAGAGCACTGACACCAGCACCGTGATATAGAGCACTGACATCAGCACCGTGATAGAGTGCACTGACACCAGCACCATGATATAGTGCATTGACACCAGCACCATGATATAGAGCACTGACACCAGCACTGTGAGAGCACTGACACCAGCACCGAGATAGAGAGCACTGACACCAGCACCATGATAGAGAGCACTGACACCAGCACCGTGATATACAGCACTGACACCAGCACCGTGATATAGAACACTGACACTAGCACCGAGATAGAGAGCACTGACAGCAGCACTGATACCAGCAACTCGTTGCTGGGCCCCAAAAATATGACACTGTTCAACTTCTTCAAACAGGAAGGTACGGGCATATAGTACGGTGTGCTTTTTTTGTACAAGGAAGTGAGCCAAAGGTAGAAAAAAGGTCTGTGTACTCGATTAAATCAATCGTTTATAGAGATATACATGGTCTACTGATCACATGTGTTGAATTCCTCCGAGATCCATGCCTCATTCATTTTTAGAAATGTGAGGTAGTCAATACTGCTGTGAGCTAGGCAAGTAAGCTTATCGGTCACGATCCCCCCTGCTGCGCTGAATGTCCTTTCGGATCAGTACCCTGGACGAGAGGCAAGCCAACAGTTCCATTGCAAATTGGGCAAGCTCTGGCCAGAGGTCAAGCCTGCCCACCCAGTAGTCCAGGGGTTCATCACTCCTTAGAGCGTCCACATCAGCCGTTAACCCGATGTAGTTGGACGCCTGTCGGTCTAGGCGTTCCCTGATGCTGGATCCGGATGAGACCTGTCGAAGGGTCGGCTGAAAGAATGACCTCATATCAGAAGTCACCAACACATCTTCAAACCGCCCTCTTCTTGTAGGCGCTGTTGGATTGGTACCCGCAACTCTTTCTCTGGGAGTGGGAATACCTCCTCTGCCAGCGCACGCAAAAGCAGAATGCAGCATTTCTCGAAGCAAGGTCTGGAAGTGTTCCATTCTGACAGCCCTCTCTGACGGTGGTAACATTTCCGCCATTTTGTGTTTGTACCGGGGGTCTAAGTACATTGCCACCCAGTACTGGTCCTTGACCCTTATGCTTTTTGTACGGGGGTCCCTGTTAAAACACTGGAGCATGAAGGCCCCCATTTGAACTAAACTGGAAGCGGTGTGGTGGCCTGGCTCCTGCTCATCATCCAAGATAATGTCGTCCTCTTCATTCTCCTCTCCCCATCCACGCACAACAACAGGGATCCCAGAAAGGTTTAAAGCATGCTCTTCTTGCTCCTCCTCATCCGCCCCGGCACCATCCTCCTCTGACTCCTCTTCAGACTCCTGTTGTTGACTTGTCTCAGATAGAGTAGCCCCCCCTGGGAATTCATCCAGCATTGCGACTTCCTCATCTTCCCGCTCCTGCTTCACCACAGCTTGATCAATGACACAACGCAATGCACGCTCCATAAAGAAGGCATAAGGTACCATGTCACTGATGGCGCCATAGCTGCGACTGACCAGTTTGGTGATCTCCTCAAATGGCCGCAGAAGTCTGCATGCGTCACGCATAAGCAGCCACTGGCACGGTGAAAAAAAACCCAGCTCCCCAGAACCTGTTCTGTTGCAGAGTTCATACAGGTAAACGTTAACTGCACGTTTCTGCTGGAGCAGCCGATCAAGCATATAGAAGGTTGAGTTCCATCGCGTCGGGCAATTTGCAAATAAGACGTCTGTTAGAAGTTTTTTAGTTAATTAATATTTTAGGTGATAAAAGTTTCTGAAAATATATGTACTGGTAATGGTTTCTGAAGGTCACAGAACAACAGAGTAAAGGGAGGAGTGGTTTTGCTCAGTAGGTATTTCTATTTTTGAGATACTAGTCAGGACAATGGGTGGAGTTATGCTACTTATCTATAGACTGAACCATATTGGGTATATATGCAAATGTGGGAGTTATTAGGATATGCTGACATAACATCATGAAACAGTATAAGAATGGAGTAGGATTATAGGAAAGGAAGGATCGGTGGGAAAGAAAGAACTCTACACTTTGGAGAATGTAGATCAGATGACCCTTTCCTCCTTCTGAGGCCATCACCATGCCATATGTTACCAGATGTCAATCTTGTTTTTGCTTATCTTTCTGAACAATAAACCAACTATTGGACGAATGAAGGATTCTTCAATTTCTACTCCTGAAAGTACGTTTGAAATGCCATGGAAGAAGACATACATATCTCCGCTACACACCCTTTAGGAGAAGGGATATTGATTCACATATTACACAAAGACTTTGCTATTCATTAAGAAACGCCCCTGTGAGTATGTAGAGTTTGCACTACATTTGTATTTACTCTCCTACACTCACTTTTTACATTGTCGAGGCAGCCAAAATGATCATTTTTTTTCCCTGCTCCTTGACAAAGGGGGGAAATGAGATTTGTCAAGTCTCGGAAACAAATGATCAAAGAACCTAGAAGGAGGCGTTTGCGTCAGATGTGGACAACGGTCCAGTAAAAAGTGGAGGGTGAGTTTTTTCTCTTTGTTTTCTCACCTCTCTGTACACAGAAAAAAAAAAAGATACAGCCTACGAAGTTGATTGACAAGGCCAGTTGGACGGTATACTTCAAGTTATTTTTGGAAAATCCAGGACTTTGTGAAGACGTAATTTAGTTACGTACATGAAGATATCTGCCAAGGTTAGTTCCTAAGAAGGTGAGAGAGTCTCACATAAGAAAATATTGGGTTGTTACCCAAGAAGAAAAAAGTGTTGAAATAGGAACAAAGACTTCACGTTATTTGATAAAGTCACCATTGTAGGTACAAAGGCAAATGTACACTTTGGGGGAGCTAATATGGAAGTCAGACTTTGATGTTTGAAGATGGAAGGTCCAAGCACAAAGGCAAAGAATAGATCAACAGGCAAGACACTACAGCACACTACAGCACACAATTCAAGAAACAAGGCAAAAAGCTACAAGAAAAGAAGAAAAAGAAAGATAAAGCAACGAACAACAAAGTTAAAAGGACATTATTCATCTCTTGTTTTATTAAGTACACACAGGACTATCATACTAACAAGGGGTGAGTGTGTTTGTTAATATAAAAGGGTAATATGGCAATGGTTAACATCTCTAGGCTCAGAAGTAAGTCTCAGTACGATCGGGAAATTGATATATTTCATATGTATGGAATATAGGAATACATGCAGTAGTAAGGTAATTAATTAATTTATGCCAGAGTGTAAAGAAGTTCGTTAAGAAAATTAAATTAAGTTTAATGTTGCATGTATATCTTTATGTATTAAGCCCTGAACAAAGTTTTCAGAGAAAAAATATTGATTAAAATGTGGAAAGAACTGTATGAAATTGAGATAATGGAAAACATGATGTTTACTGTTTTTTAAAAAAAATCTACAGATTTGGTTGTAGGAAATAATAAGTTAAGGATTGAGTAATTTTTACAAAAATTCCAAACTTGGATTTGGTTATTAAATTAAAAGTAGTAAATTGTTCTAATTTACTTAAGGTTACCCAGAGAAAATATTAAAATATGAAAGTTTTTGTTCAATCTAAAAAATTGTAAAAATAAATATTGTTAAAAGTTTTTGTAAATTAGTATTTTTGGTGAAAGTAAGGACTTTTGTTGTGGGAGGAGTTTTCTCCGGGAAATGGCCAATCGCAGGTCATGGGCAGGACTCAATCTGCGAGTTTCACGAGGTTGTCTTCTAAACAATTTTTTGTCATTATTATAATCAGGAAAGTCATATAATATAGTGTACATGATTTCTCGCAGATGTACAAACAAAATATGTTTAAAAAGTGATAAAAAGGTTAAACATTTAAAAAAACGAGAAACAAGATTGTTACCGAATTGTACAGTGTAGGGTGTACAAAGCATGGTAGCCAAGACTGTCAGTAACAGATCATTCTCTGAAGAGTATGTGACATGTGAGGAGTGCATTACCAACAGAGAGATGCAGATCAAGTTACAGACTGGTCAGTCATGCCATGACATTTTTCACTTTTATGGATCATAGCACAATACATTTTTGTGTTAAATTTTCCAGATACTTGGATGAGGGTTCACTGATGAGGAAAATATACATTTAAAAGGTATTATTATTTACTAAAAGTAATTGTTTTGAAAAATACGATTTTTTAGGCCTTAATAACTTTTTTCGAGAGTTCATTGAGATTTTTGCAGACAAAGTACCTGTCTGAGTAAATTTTAATAAATTATATAGGCTTACTGTAGGGCAAATATATATTTTAATAACAAAAGATAACTTATATACAAACATTTGAAGATCTGACGAAAGCCCTTATGAATTTTGTATTTTTGGTAAATTATAGAAATCTCTCTCAGCCATTGTAAATTCAAGTTGTATGTGGATGATGAGACAATTTCATTGGTATTTATAAATAAATGTGTTAAGGGTGCATTGTCCAATGCTACAGATCTGAGACATTGTGGGTTTAGCACCGTTTGTTTTGAAAAACATCTTATGTTACACTAAAGGTGTTATTTCAAGGAAAACAGGAGGTGTCAATACACGCAGCTTTGTCTAATGGCAATTGGATGTTAAAAAGATCAGTTGTAGTGTGAGGGACAGAGCCACAGTTGTGTAAAGTAATCATGAGAATGTCACTTTTTCAACTTTTAGTGGACGCATTGAAAGCTGAATTTAAGGCTGCCATGTGTTGGTTTAGCAGTCAGTGACAGAGCAGGTGTGGTTCATTCAATCATACTGTACGAGGAGAATGCTTGGTTCTGAAAAGAAACTTCAACATGATCAAATTTCTTTCAGAAATAGAATATTTAGGAAAGCCCAACCTAAATTAATGTTCTTTTACAAAATTTAAATAAATCGTCAGTGTAGAGAAAAAAACAGTAATCTGGCAAGATTATTCTTTTAGAAGATTTAATATTAGTCACAGGATAAAGAGGGGGACTATGACATGTTGTCTTAGTTAGAATCAGTACAGACTGATAAAGGAGAACATTTATTGTAAAAATAATTGGATTACAATAATAATGGATAGAGTTATTTTTAAATGAAAATATTTATTTTTGCATATCCAGGTACTTGATTGATTTTTTGTTTTAGCTAATGAAAAAATTCTGAACTACTCATTTTAGAACACTTTGTCATCAAACTTCTGAATATTGTTTCATTTGTTTATAGAATTATCTAAAGTGAAAGAGTCCTAACCTGATACTATAAAGTATTGAGAGATTTGGTAAATCTATATAGATTGATTATATTAGTTTTTTCACTTGCTACAGGAGGATTAAAAGGAAATTTTTTTTTTAGTTAATGTTTCTTTTTGAAAAAAAATTAATTGAGGTAATTCTAGAAAAAATAATATTTTTTATAAAAGCTAAGTTGTTGTGAACTTATGTTATATTCCATTGGGGTTGGATTTCAAACCATGGAATCAGTTAATGATTTAAAATTTTATAGGACAGGTAGTGAAGGACATGTATGCAATTTTAGGTTTAGTAAAGTTTTTGTTTCTTATCATCTTAAGTACTCAGGTATTGTAGAACGTATGAATAGTATTGGGTAAGATGATTCAAGAATAAGGTGTTAACTTTTTAAGTTAACGACAGGATGTCTTTTAAGATTAGCATACTTCGTTTTTTATATTATCTGTTGTATAGAAAGTAGTGTGGTTGCAAATTTTGCAAAAAACAGGTATAGGTATTTCAGAAGTTTGTTCACAAAACATGGCTAGGCCTTTGCTAAATTTAAAAAGAAATTATGCCTTGAATGAGATTTCTACTTCAAATGAGTATGTTTAGTAATTTATTCCAGTAGCTAAAGTTATGGTTAATAATTATAGATCTGAAGGTACCAAGGATGTCAACAGAGATGTCAACTGGGATATCAGTTGAGAAGATTATTTTGTTATTTTTAAGGTACATTGGGATTATAGGTTTTTGTTTCAAAAGTATTGGTAAAAATAAAAATAATTGGTAAAAATAAGAATAAAATGGGTAAACACAGAAAGGATTATCAGTTTAAAATGGTTTAAATTGATTAATAAAAATTATTTAGGAAAACATAATTTTTAAAAGAATTTGATACTTGTTTTCATTTTCTTTTATAGATATGTCTTTTGTTTCTAAATTTAAAGAAACTATTTTTTTTATTTAGTTTTTTTTTAAAAATCTTCCATGACAATGCAACAGCACAACTACATTTCTATTTGTTACTATTTCTTGTTTTTTCCAAAAAATTATTATTTTTGATAATGTTATCTAGGACTATCATTTTTTGGTGAACTTGCATCAAAAGCGACATATTGATCGGTCGATCATTATGTGAGGGGGAGTTAGGATGTGCTTCTCATAAGAATTTTTTTTATGAATTATCTGAATAATGATGATAGTAATAAGATAATAGGAAAGACAAAAAGGTATAATTAGAGTTAATGAAGAAAAGGATTTCAATGTGTATAAACAAAGTTATTGTTAAATTAATTAATTTTGGAATGTTTAAAAAAAATAGAAAAAGTTGCTTGCTGGTCATGGATAGATGGATAAATAAATCGAAAAATAAATAGAATGATAGATAGAATATATAAAATATGACAAGCAACTAATGGGAAAGTTTTTATGTATTTTGTTTCAAATCTGTATTAGGGTTAGAATGAAACGATTTTATAAATTGATTAAGGAAGAAATGAAAAAAGGTGAAAAATTATGACAAGTATTTTTAGTTGGAAAATTACTTCTGGTTTATCTGATCCAGTGATTAGCTATGGTACATCTGGAGCAATTGATTCAAAATGTGTATGAAAGGGCCATAAATGAAGTGTGAGTGATTTAGGTAATATTTAAGTTGTGTGAATGTCATTTTGTAACCAGTTGTTCTCCATGTCCAGAGTTTATGACTAAAGGTCAGTAGGGCAGTGGTTTCACAGATAAGAATACACATACAGAGTGTGTCATATAATGGGATGAAATAGTTAAATATTTTTCAAAGAAACATCTCAGAATTTTGGAAAATGTTTATGTACAATATCTGACTCACTAAAATGTATTAATGTGTATTGTATTAATGTTTATTGTATTGTTTGTATTGGAAAAAAAGAGAATCAGAGACATTTATTATTTAAGATGAATGCACTTATTATTAGTTGAATAAAGTGCATTGAGGGGGAATTGTTAGAAGTTGTTTAGTTAATTAATATTTTAGGTGATAAAAGTTTCTGAAAATATATGTAAGTTATATGTACTGGTAATGGTTTCTGAAGGTCACAGAACAACAGAGTAAAGGGAGGAGTGGTTTTGCTCAGTAGGTATTTCTATTTTTGAGATACTAGTCAGGACAATGGGTGGAGTTATGCTACTTATCTATAGACTGAACCATATTGGGTATATATGCAAATGTGGGAGTTATTAGGATATGCTGACATAACATCATGAAACAGTATAAGAATGGAGTAGGATTATAGGAAAGGAAGGATCGGTGGGAAAGAAAGAACTCTACACTTTGGAGAATGTAGATCAGATGACCCTTTCCTCCTTCTGAGGCCATCACCATGCCATATGTTACCAGATGTCAATCTTGTCTTTGCTTATCTTTCTGAACAATAAACCAACTATTGGCCGAATGAAGGATTCTTCAATTTCTACTCCTGAAAGTACGTTTGAAATGCCATGGAAGAAGACATACATATCTCCGCTACACACCCTTTAGGAGAAGGGATATTGATTCACATATTACACAAAGACTTTGCTATTCATTAAGAAACACCCCTGTGAGTATGTAGAGTTTCCACTACATTTGTATTTACTCTCCTACACTCACTTTCTACAACGTCTGACCGGCAGATTGTGTCGCCGCTGAATGTCAGCAAGGCGAGCCATGGCCATGTAAGATCTTCTGAAATGGGCCAAGAATTTCCTTGCCTGCCGCAAGATGTCCTGGACCCCAGGGTATTTGACGACGAATCGCTGCACGACCAATTTTAAGACGTGTGCCATGCATGGCACATGCATAATTTTGCCCTGTTTCAATGCGCTAAGTAGATTGGCACAGTTGTCACACACCACTTTACCAACTGTCAAATTGAGCGGTGTTAACCACTGATGTGCCTGTGAATACAAAGCTTAAAGGAGTGCAGGGCCAGTGTGGCTCTTGGCTTCCAGGCACAACAGACACAGCACAGCTAGGCAATGTCTCACCTGGCATGTCGAATAGGTTCTGGGGAGCTTGGGCGGCGCAGCGGAAGAGACGCTAGCAGCGGAAAAGGAGGAGTCAGCTGAGGAGAGGGAGGAGGATGGAGTAGGAGGAGGAGAAGAAGAGCCAGGCCTGCATGCAATCCATGGCGGTAAAACCAAATCTACATGGGTGCCACGGGTTACATGCTTGGAGGCCATCAGAAGGTTCACCCAGTGGGCAGTAAATGTGATATACCTTCCCTGCCCATGTTTGCTAGACCACGTGTCTGTGGTTAGATGTATCTTGGCACCGACACTGTGTGTCAGAGATACATTCACTTGCCGCTGAACATGGCCATATAGCTCTGGGATGCCCTTCTGTGAGAAATACTTCCTTCCTGGGACCTTCCATTGTGGTGTTCCAATGGCCACAAATTTTCGAAAGGCCCCCGAGTCCACCAGTTTATATGGCAGTAGTTGGTGGGCTATCAGTTCTGACAAGCCAGCCGTCAACCGTTGGGCAAGAGGGTTATCCGGCGTCATAATTTTTTTTATGCTTGAACATTCGGCCCACGGAAGCCTGCCTTTTTCCAGAAAAACGTGAGGATGGCACGATGGAAGGTGAAGTGGAGGACAATTGTGAGGAGAGAGGAGAAGGAGAAGTAGAAGACGAGGCTGGACGGTGAGAGCCTGGAGTGTGGCTTTGTCGGTTCCGTTGCTCCCACTGGGCTCAGTGATGGCAGCTCATGTGCCTTCTTAAGGCAATCGTCCCTAGGTGAGTGTTGGGCTTACCGCGACTTATGCGTTGACTGCAAAGATTGCAGATGACAACACTATTGTCAGCAGCGTACACGTTAGAAAAAGACCACACTGCAGAGCCATGTGGCAGCATCCTGGGAGCGCCAGATGTGACCGTACATGGTTGATGCCTCGCCCCTGATACATTAGCAGTCTGCTTTGTCCCTCCTGTGCAATCTAAGTTCTTCCTGCTTCTCCTCCCTATCTGCTGGTCCATATCTACCTCTGAACTCTCCTCCTCTTCCTCTCTTGTGGGCACCCACGTGACATCACTAGACATGTCATCATCGACGTCACCTTCCCCACCGCTATAATTAGAGATCTCGGAGTAGGCAGCAACATCGGGAACCAACCTCCTCCTTGGGTTGATCTGGGTACTGTCGTCAGACTGCTGAGTGCGGCTGAGTGCGGTTGTTCCTACCTCCTCTTCCTGATCCAATGCCAAGAGTGGCTGCGCATCGGAAATGTCTTGATATGGATCGGAAAATAATTCCTGTGACTCAAGCGGAAGGTATATGATGGTGGTGGTGTTGGTGGTAGTGTCTTTGGGGGTGCACATAGCAGAGAGTGAAGAAGAGGGTGCAGATCGAGAGGATGAGGAGGGTGCAGAAGAGTAAGACTGAGTGAGCCACTCAACCAAGTCTGGTGCGTCCTTTGACGTAATCGCACGCACCTTCTGCAATTTGCCACTTTGGCTCAAGCCTGTTGCTCCTGCCCTACCCCTACCACCACTGAGGAAGGGCCTGCCTCTTCCTCTGCCTGTCATTTTTTAAATGACCCTGTGACAAAAGTCTCTAGAGAAGTGCAGTATGTATGTGGAAGAAGGTATATAACACCCCGCTTCAATCTGTCATTTTTGGGGGCCACTGGTCTATCACACTAGTTATAATACTCTTTTTATTGCGTTTGTCACTCTTTGTAGTATCGCTGCAGAACCGCTCAGTAGTCACAATGTTGCACAGTGGAAATGCACTATACTATGCTTTCTATATGTGCAAGTATTTTATACGTTACACACCTATATACTGCACACCAAATAGTACACCTATACCAAAGACTGCTGCAGAAACCATCAGTAATCTGCAGCACAGCCCTGCACCAGCATTCTATATATTGTACACCTATACCAGTCCTTAAAAGGACCTTTGTGGAACTAGTAGCTAGTGATTTGCAGACTGTCCCGCAGTCCCTACACTGATAAAAGACAGCTGCAGAAACGAGCAGTAATCTGCAGCACAGCAATGCACCAGCACGCTATATATTGTACACCTATACCAGTCCTTAAAAGGACCTTTGTGGACCTAGTAGTAATAGCTAGCTAGTAGGGGTGCAACGTATCGTCACCGATCCGTGATCCGAACGGGTCATCCCGCTCGGATCGGCACATGCCGCGCTCCGTGGCCTCGGCCTTAGGAAAGGCAGCGGCTTCGGCCTAGCTCCGAAGCGGCGACCACCTTTCTACACCCAGGCTGTCTACACTGTGATCGCTCCGACGGAGCGATCACTTATAAACAAGCCAGCGTCATGTCATGACGCCGGTTCTTCTCTCCCCTCTCTGTACTAATCTGTGGAGAGATCCAGAGATGGAAGCAGCCATCCCTCTATACTCTGCGATACCCTGCCAATACTCTGCGATACCCTGCCAATACCCTGCCTGCCAATACTCTGCAATACCCTGCCTGCCAATACTCTAGCAATACTCAGCAATTCCCTGCCTGCCAATACTCTAGCAATACCCTGCCTGACAATACTCTAGCGATACCCAGCTATACTCTTCCATGCTCTGCGATACCCAGTCATGCTCTCCGATACCCAGCCATGCTCAGCCATACCCAGCCATGCTCAGCCGTACCCAGCCATGCTCAGCCAATATTACAGTGGGGGAGATTGTGGATATTACAGTGGGGACTATATGGTGGTGGAAGTCTCACAGGTTTTTGCAAATTAAATTATTATTTGCTGATCCGAAAAATGATCCGATCCGTGACTCTGATCCGAGAAACGATCTGATCCGTGAGTTTTTTGATCCATTGCACCCCGACTAGCTAGTGATTAAACTGACTGTCCCTGCTGCACACAGCGTCCTGTCCCTACACTGACAAAAGACAGGCTGCTGCAATCACCAGCACAGCAGTGCACTGAACCCTATATACTGTACTACACCTATACCAGTCCTTAAAAGAACCTTTGTGGACCTAGTAGTAATAGCTAGCTAGTGATTAAACTAACTGTCCCTTCTGCACACAGCGTCCTGTCCCTACACTGACAAAAGACAGGCTGCTGCAATCACCAGCACAGCAGTGCACTGAACCCTATATACTGTACTACACCTATACCAGTCCTTAAAAGGACTTTTGTGGACCTAATAACTAGCGATTTGTGTCACTACAGTCTGTCCCTGCTCCACACAGCAAACTCTCCCTACACTGACATAAAATGGCCACCAGATCAGGAAGGTAGGGGGAATGTCCAATTGTCCATGTGCTGAAATGTCTCAATTGGCTGTCCTGTACCCCATGATGGATGTGTCATCATGGGTTAAAGTTCTTTCACACTGTAAACACATATGTCCGCTGGGCGAACAGTGGCAATAGTCTGCTGATTGGGCGAATTGCGAACACGCAAAATTCGCCGCGAACCGACCGCCGTGGACGAACAGTTCGGCCATCCCTATTCACTATTCCCTCCCTACTGCTGACCAGAAAATTATGAAATTCATCAAACCTTACCCTGAAATAACATTTAAGAGATCAAAATCATTGAGAGACACTTTAGGGACCAGTCACTACAAAACCAGAGAAGGTGGCAAGAGTAATAAACCTGGCACGTACCCCTGTGGGAAATGTAATTTCTTTAATTTAATTTTGAAAGCTAAGAGTGTCACCCTTCCCAATAATACGATTTGGACTCCAAGATATAGGACCACTTTCCAATCAATAGGAGCTGTTTACATAATGAAGTGCTGCTGTGGAGCATTTTATATAGGGAAGACTAAACGACCACTCTTTTGTAGAATTAGGCATCATGTCTCCCTAATTGCTAAACATAAAATGGAAATCCCTATCATTAGGCATATGGGACTATAAAATAATTTTGACTTGAATTCAATTTGTTTCTTCAGTCTTGAACATATCCCCCCCGCCATGAACGGGGGGGTGGGGGGGTGGGGGGGTGCGATGTTGAGATCAAACTTTTACAATTTAAAACCCAGCATTGAACATTCCGACAGGGGTTGTTGATGTCCCGTTCAGGTGTTGCCACATGAAGGATAATAGGTATTCGCATTCATTATTGAATTATGGATGGAGTCTTCGTTACCTTCTTTTTGATAAACCTTAACAATGGGAAATTTATAATTGGACTTTCTTAAATACACACAGGCATCATTTGATGATTAGGGATCCACCTTATCTCCCTTTGTCTCTTTGATGGGGACACATGCCCTAACTCATGGAAGGGTTGCTTTTAACCCACAGCTGAGGCAAGCATGTCTGGATTCTGCTTTATCTCTTCATGAGAACTTATTATGCCATTAATATCGTATACTAACGTTCTCCCCTTTTTCTTTTATCTTTTTCTTCATATGACTGCAGAGTTGTGTAATTATCTTATGTTTTGCGATACAATTCCTGTTATCTTTTAGACGGTTGAGGCTCCCAGTTTAATAGTCCATTATTTTCAGATATACTACATTCCAAGTGAGTTAAATATAATATATATATCCCTGCCATGGAATTTATTTTAAAATTACTCTATTCATATTTGTTATGGTTTATTGAATTTAATATATATTTACATTTATTGACAGGATACCTGTAAACATCTGATATTATATTATTTACCCCTCTCTGTGGGTGATCTGGCAATATTCGGTGGTTTATGGTTACGTGGATGCAGTACATCTCATTATTCATCTAATTTTTAATACTGTTTAGGCCCCCACACTCATATCATGAAGTAGCGCCTTTCTGGTTTTTGTTCTAATGAATGTCTCTTGCCTCTTAAATGCAGCTATAAATTTACAAAATACATATTTTGTTTATGTTTGATGTATTAATCTGTATTTTTCTCTGTCTCTGTTGCACAACTTAAGTTGTCAAATTATAGGTTCTTAAATCTAAAATAAATAAACTCCCACGTTCTTTCCTGAAGAAGCCATACGACGAAACATGTAGAAAACATGAACATCACCACAGTAAATTATTGGCATCAATAGGGATAAGCTTCATGTTCAAGTCAAACCCATGTTCGACTCAAACATCGGCTGTTCGTCTGTTCGGCAAATTCCGAACATTATGGGACGTTCGTGCCAAATTTGAGTGGCGTGTCACGCCCCATAATTCACTGCGGCATCACAGTGCATTGCTGGCTGATGATTGGCCAAGCATGCTTTGGCCAATCACAGCGTGGAAAAAATGTAGAGCCATAATTGGCCAAAGGCAGGGTGGCTTTGGCCAATTATGGCTCAGGGGGTTTAGTACAAGCCCCGACACTATATAAGGCCACCTGCATGGCGGCCTTGTCTAGTGTTTTGCGGGCGGCGGAGAGAGATAGACAGAGAGACAGTGTGATTTAATTTCATTCTAAGCTGTTGCAAATACAGTCGGTGTATTGTGCCATCTGCACAGTGTACACCTAAAGCTACCCCAATTGCTGGTGTTCTGCTGATCCTATCCGCAGGAACTGTAGGAATTACATTCGGTGTATTGTGCCATCTGCACAGTGTACACCTAAAGCCACCTTAATTGCTGGTGTTCTGCTGCTGATCCTATCCGCAGGCAGCTGTAGCAATTACAGTCGGTGTATTGTGACATCTGCACAGCGTGCACCTAAAACTACCCCAATTTCTGGTGTTCTGCTGATCCTATCCGCAGGCAGCTGTAGCAATTACAGTTGGTGTATTTTGCCATCTGCACAGTGTGCGCCTAAAGCTACCCCAATTTCTGGTGTTCTTCTGGTCCTATACCACAGGCAGGCAGCTGCAGTAATTACAGTCAGTGTACTGTGTCATCTGCACAGTGTGCACTTAAAGCTACCCCAATTGCTGGTGTTCTGCTGATCCTATACTGCAGGCAGCTGCAGTAATTACAGTCGGTGTATTGTGCCATATGCACAGTGTGTATCTAAAGCTACCCAAATTGCTGGTGTTCTGCTGATTCTATACCACAGGCAGCTGCAGTAATTACAGTCGTGTACTGTATCAGTGTGCACTTAAAGCTACCACAATTGCTGGTGTTCTTCTGGTCCTATACCACAGGCAGGCAGCTGCAGTAATTACAGTCGGTGTATTGTGTCATATGCTCAGTGTGCTCCTAAAGCTACCCCAATTGCTGGTGTTATGCTGATCCTAGACCACAGGCAGGCAGCTGCAGTAATTACAGTTGGTGTACTGTGTACTCTACACAG
The DNA here is from genome assembly GCF_037356315.1 of Lithobates pipiens. NCBI lineage: Eukaryota > Metazoa > Chordata > Amphibia > Anura > Ranidae > Lithobates > Lithobates pipiens. The sequence continues at coordinate 640,003,808 of NW_027507903.1, forward strand.
TGTGCACATAAAGCTACTCCAATTGCTGGCGTTCTTATACTAATAATACTACAGGCAGGCAGTTGATTCTGCTAGCTGCAGTATATCAGTATATACGTCCCAGCTTTGTGCAGCTACATCTCCGTGCAGGCCTTTAGTATGTCCGGAAGGCCAACAAGGAGAGGCAGACAGTCACAAGCCAATAAAAGAGGGCAAGCAGGCTCTGTGTCTAGAGGCAACAGTGCTGGTCGTGGATACGGTGCATCCTCATCAGCACGTGGCCATGGGATACACTTGTCCTTATTTTCAGTAGCTGGACGTGTTGAGCAGCAACATGCCGAAGACTTGGTAGAGTTGATTACCAAGCCGTCCTCATCCTCTCTCACCCAGGCTCAGGGTACTGGCAAAGCAGCTGCCAACGCAGCCTCTTCCCTCGGCTCAATGGCATCAGTCACTCCTTCCCTAGACCCACCATGTCCTCCTGAGGAGTCCCCGAACTGTTTAAGCACAGTGTTGGGCACATGCTCCATGAGGATGCCCAGCGTTTTGAAGGCTCTGATGATGATAACCAGCTAGAGAAAGGCAGTAACGTGAGCCCAGAGAGAGGGAAGGACAGCAATCTGGCAGTCATGTTCCCCCAGCTGCAGCATACTGCTAGGTTTGCTCCAGTGATGAGGAGGGAGCGGATGATGAGGTCACTGACTCCACTGACTCGTGGGTGCCTGATAGGAAAGAGGCGGAGGCACATCTCCAATGAGGCAGGATGCCCTCCAGGGGCCAGCTTAAGGGCAGCACACCGACTGCATCACACCGCAGAGCTCTGCATGCGCCTCTGCGTGTTATTCCAAATGTTCTTTGGTGTGGGCCTTTTTTGAGACAAGTGCATAAGATCGCACCACTGCTATTTGCAGCATGTTTCAAGCGTATCTCGCATGGCCAAAACATCAGTCGCTTGGGCACCACATGCTTGACCAGACATATGTCAACCTGCCATGCAGTTCGTTGGCAAGCATACCTAATAGACCCACACCAAAGAACAAAGTGGACTTCTCCTTGCTCCTCATCAGCTGGGATCTCCGACCCCACTATGCCTTCAGTCCTCTCTGAAACCTGCACTGAGAGGAATGAAGGTGTAGAATTGGGTGTATCACAGCCAAGTACTTGCGAGAAATCGACGTCCGATTGTACCAGGCCAATTTCCCTGCCCCAGCTGCTGCACCATCGAAAGAAGTTCACTCCCAGCCATCCACATGCCTAGCGGTTGAATGCTAGCTTGGCCAAATTGCTAGCGCTTCAACTGCTGCCTTTTCAGTTGGTAGACTCGGCCCCCTTCCGTGAGTTTGTGGAATGTACGGTTCCTCAGTGGCAGGTTCCCAAACACCACTTTTTCGCACGGAAGGCGATTCCGACTCTCTGCTGGCATGTGGAAGGCAATGTCTTGGCCTCGCTGGACAGGGCGGTCAGCGGTAAGGTGCATATTACCGCTGACTCATGGTCCAGCAGGCATGGACAGGGGCATTACCTATCTTTCACGGCGCATTGGGTGAATCTTCTGGCAGCTGGGAAAGATGCAGGACAAGGTGCAGTAGTGTTGGAGGTTGTTCCGTCACCATGCCTCCAAAATGCTACTACTGGTGATTCTGACATACCTTTCTCCTCTACCCTCCTCTTCTTCTTCCTCCATGGCCTCTTCCTATGCTTTGTGCTTGGAACCAGTGGGGCTCCGTAGGCGTTTAAGGGTCTACGCAAGTACGCAGGAAAAAAGATGCCATGCCGTGCTTGCACTGGTGTGCTTGGGGGACAAGAGCCCCACTGGGGCAGAGATTCTGTCAGCTCGGCAGGGGCAGGCTAAGAGGTGATTGGCACCACTCCAGCTTAAGCCAGGAATGGTGGTTTGCGACAATGGCATAAACCTCCTCTCCGCCCTCCGACAGGGCCAACTGACCCATGTGTCCTGTGTGGTTCACGTCCTTAACTTGGTGGTGCAGCAGTTCTTGGGCAGGTACCCGGGCTTACAGGATGTCCTGAGGCAGGCCAGGAAAATCTGTGTGCATTTCCACCGGTCATATAATGCCAGTGCTCGGCTGGCTGACCTCCAAAAGGAATCGAACCTGCCCAAGAACCGCCTAATCTGTGACATGCCCACCAGGTGGAACTCAACGTTGGCCATGCTGCAGTGGCTGCAATGAGTACCTGTGGCACCAGGACAGGGTCAGGGGAGCTTGTTTTTTTTTCCCACGCCAGTGAGCCATGATCAAGGATGCATGCACTGTCCTGTCACCATTTGAGGAGGCCATGAGGATGGTGAGCAGAGACAGTGCATGCATCAGTGACACTGTCCCTCTTGTCCACCTGTTGGAGCACATGCTGCATGGAATAATGGACAGGGCACTTGAGGCAGAACAGAGGCAGGAAGAGGAAGAGGAAAACCCCTTTATCCAGAAAGTGTTCCTGCTGGCGTGCCGATCACACAGGAAGAGGACGAGGAGGAGGAGGAGGAGGATTGTGTCAGTATGGAGGTGGAACCTGGCACTCAGCATCAGCAGCAGTCTTTTAAGGATGATTTACAGTCCCAAGAAACCCGTGGAATTGTACGTGGCTGGGAGGAGGTAGCTGCGTATCATGACATCCTTAGTGACCCAGAGGATTCTAGACCAAATGCCTCAGCTAACCTATGCTGCATGGCCTCCCTGATCCTGCAAAGCCTGCGAAAGGATCCTTGTATTAGTCGGATCAAGGAGAGGAATCATTACTGGCTGACAACCCTCCTTGATCTTCGTTACAAGGGTAGGGTTGCGGACCTTATTTTGCTGTCGCAGAGGGAGCATAAAACATCTTCGGGAGGCCTTGCAGAAAGGTCAGTGCAATGCGTTCCCAGAGACTGGGAGGTTAGAAATTCCTGGTCCTGGACAACATGTTGCTGAGGCTTCGGTCAGTCACAGAAAGAGCTGTGGAAAAGGTGGCCGTCTGCCCGATGCATTCAGACAATTTTTTAGTCCGCAACCATCGCCAGCGTCTGATTTACATGGTGCAGGAATACCTAGGGGAAAGGTCAGACTTGGACACCTTTCCCACCGAAAATCTTCTGGGTTACTGGTTCTTGGGAATGGATCACTGGCCAGAGCTTGGCCAGTATGAAATTGAGCTATTGGCCTGTCCTGCATCCAGCGTTCTTTCGGAACGCTCATTCAGTGCTGCTGGAGGCTTTGTAACCGATCACAGGGTGCGCCTGTCCACCAACTCGGTTGATTGACCTTCATAAAAATGAATCAGTCTTCAATCACCATCAGCTACCAATCTGATGCTGATGTAACCGAAATTTTTTTTTTTAAATGTCAGATCCCTTCAAGGCTGCCTATGCTGATGCTGAGTAACTATCCTGTCTCCTCTCCACTGATGCTTTATCCAAATCTTTGTTTTACTAAAAACCCCACATTTTCAAAAAACATTTCTCATCATTGGGACAGAATGTGAGGTGAAATCTTCTGAAGAGGTGCACAGACAGCAAAAAAAATGTTAAAGGGGTGATAAGTCTTCCCTATGTTTTCCAAAAAGCTTAAAAATAGATTTTTAGACTGGAGCTACAATTTAAAAATGTACCAGATCAAAAATTACAAACAGATTCTACTTAACACAACAAACCTACACAGTCCCTATCTTGTTTGTACCGATTGTATACTGCTGTTCTGAGTATATAGGGCCTGGGGGCCCCACGCCTTTCCTTTTTTTAATTCCCCTTAATATCCATACAAGACCCAAAGGGACTTGGGGGGGGGGTACCCATGCCATTTTTCTCACTGATTTCCATCCATATTGCTGGGACCAGATATTGCATTAAAACCGCAAGCAGTTTTAAATGACTTTTTTTTCCGTTAGAAATGTCATTTTGTGCAGGGACTATTCTAAACACGGGAAACACGTGCCACTTCACAGGCATACTATAGACACCCCCCAGACACCATATTTAAATTTATATTTCACTTTTTTTTCTCACTTTGGCAATATGCATCCCATGATGAGCATGTGTGAGGAAATGCTCCAGATGAGGACCAGAGTTTGTCGCTACTGAACACATTGATGGAATCTCATTAGCGAGCTGGAAAACTTTTTAACATGTTGGGTTATAGAGAAATGCAAACAGCCAGACATTAGGGTCTCAAGCTCAATGTGGAGGTCATCAGGTTAAATTGTCAATGGTTGACGGGTGAGTGCAATTCCTATTCAACTTCAGCGTCAAGTAATGCAAGTTGTTTATTGTACAGCATAATTGGCTGATGAGGGGAATATCACATAATAAATCAAGCTTGCATAAGTGATAATTGAGTTTTTGGTGTGTTTTTAGCACTTTCCAGGCTCAAAATAAAATAAATAAAATGTTTCCCTTTAAAAACGCTACTAGACAAAAACACGCCTAAACACACCTAAACATGGGTAGCCGTGCTTAGCCGCGTTTGGTGTTTGAAATGCCTCTAAACACAGCTTCTTATCGCATTTTTTTGGGTTCCAAAAAAGCCTCTAAACGCAACTGCCTAGAAACGACCCTGTGTACGTGTACTGATAAGATAACATAGAGGAGAGTTCAGGAACAGTTGAAAAAAATGCCCAACTGCTACTAAACATCTGTTTACCAGCAGCAGTGTACATGAGGCCTTAAACTTTATGAAACATTATGAGTCCATTAAACGAATAATTGTTTGAAAGATTCCAGCCTTTGAATGATCAAGTGAACACTTCTTGAAAAAATAGATGTGAACACCTTGTGCCCTCCACCACAAATATGAGCCTCTTACTGGATTATATTGATCCCTTATAAGAGGGATCAATAATGCATGTTGTTAATAAATGATTACAGGTATTCAGCGATAGTCCATATCAGACCACCAACCATTGTAACTCAGTCCCAAAGTAGTTATACCAGGCCAGATGTCACTATGAACCATATTTGGAAAAAGGAACAAAGGCCACACATACATAAAATTGCTACTTCAGCATTTATTTAACCACTTAAGCATAGTTGCCAACATTGTAAAAAAAAAAATTTGGGACACTTTTTTGGCAGCAGGCGGAGTCGTGGTATAATTAGGGGTTATGCGTTTATAGGTGTGGCATAGGAAAAAGTAAAAATGCGGCACACGCATGGGTGTGGTTTACGTAAACTTACATGGGGCGTGGCTCAAAGGGGTGTGGTTAGAGTCTGAGATGAATGCGGGATGGAGAGGGAAAGGAGGGGGATGGAGAGAGGGAAAGGAGGGGAGGGACAGCAGCCCCCCGATCCTACACCACAATAGCAATATGTGTTTTCCAGAGTTTAACAATCAGTAGATAAAGATACTCCAAATACCTGGTGTTGGCGCTTCAATCATCCTGGCGCCATAATTGTTATGGTGTCAGGATGATTGAAGCGCATTATTTCTATTATTACATTGTACTATAAAATGAAGTCATTCCACTCACCATAATGCTTAATCAGTGGGAGCCCTGAGCGCATCACTAGCCACGTTGCCTGCCACCAGATGCCATCAGGTGTCCCAAGCGGAGTCTGTCCTTACATCAGGTGCCCCATCAGAGGTACCTTCCTCACATCTGTGTCCATCAGCGGAGCCCCTCCTTACATCTGGTGCCCCTCTGACATCCACAGACCGGTCCCCCTCACATCCACAGACCGCCCCCCCCCCCACATCCTGCACAGACCTGCCCCCACATACTCCACAGACCGAATTTCCCGGGACAAAATTAATTCGGGACAAATGTCCTAATCCCGGGACAGTTGGCAACTATGGTTAAGGACCAGGCCTCTTTTTCAGATTTGGTGTTTACATGTTTAACCACTTCAGGACCGCCGTATTACCAATGTACGTCAGCACAATGGCACAGGCAGGCACAATCACGTAGATCTACGTGATTGCCTTCCAGCGGGTGGGGGGTCCGATCGGACCCCCTCCCGCTGGTTACGACGGTCCGGTTCGCTCCAGGAGCGTTCCGTGATGAGGGGATGGCCGTTGGTTTTTGGCCACCCCCTCTGGATCGCTCCTGGCCAATGAGAAGCTTCCTCCCCTGTGTATTGTTTACACAGGAAGGAGGAAGTGATGTCATTCTCCTCGGGGCGGTCTTTTTGACCGGACTACAAGGAGAAGACTAATAGTAAGTGTGCACCAACACTACACTGACATGTAGGTACACACAGGCACACAAACCCCCCCGATCCCCCCCCCGATCCCCCCCCCAGTCACAGTGTCACTGATTGCATTGATCATTTCTTTACTGATCAATGCATTCAGTGTCAGTTGTGACAGTAAAAACTGTCAGGACAGTTAGTGTTAGGTCCAGGGTAGCCCCCTATCACCCCCCAATAAAGATTTAACCCCCTGATTGCCCCTAGAGTTAACCCTTTCACCCCCTTTTGCCAGTGTCACTAAGCGATCATTTTTCTGATCGCTGCATGTGTCGCTAGGTAGCTAGTTATTTTTTTAGGTTCACCGCCAGGTTTTTATAGCACTAGGTACCCCGATATACTACCCAATAATGGTTTTAACCCCCTGATTGCCGCTAGTTAACCCTTTCACCCCCTTTTGCCAGTGTCACTAAGCGATCATTTTTCTGATCACTGCATGTGTCGCTAGGTAGCTAGTTATTTTTTTAGGTTCACCGCCAGGTTTTTATATCGCTAGGTACCCCGATATACTACCCAATAATGGTTTTAACCCCCTGATTGCCGCTAGTTAACCCTTTCACCCCCTTTTGCCAGTGTCACTAAGCGATCGTTTTTCTGATCGCTGCATTAGTGTCGCTACAGTCGCTAGGTAGCTAGTTATTTTTTTAGGTTCACCGCCAGGTTTTTATAGCGCTAGGTACCCCGATATACTACCCAATAATGGTTTTAACCCCCTGATTTCCGCTAGTTAACCCTTTCACCCCCTTTTGCCAGTGTCACTAAGCGATAATTTTTCTGAACGCTGCATCAGTGTCGCTAGTGTCGCTAGGTAGCTAGTTATTTTTTTAGGTTCACCGCCAGGTTTTTATAGCGCTAGGTACCCCGATATACTACCCAATAATGGTTTTAACCCCCTGATTGCTGCTAGTTAACCCTTTCACCCCCTTTCACCAGCGATCACAGTATAAGTGTCACTGGTGACGCTGGTTAGCCAGTTAGTTATTTAGGTTCCCCGTCAGGTTTTTATATAGCGCCAGGGACCCCCATATACTACCTAATAAAAATTTGAACCCCCTGATTGCCCCTAGTTAACCCTTTCACCACTGATCACCGTATAAGTGTTACGGGTGACTCTGGTTAGTTTGTTTTTTATAGCATCAGGGCACCCACCATTTATTACCCAATAAAGGTTTAACCCCCTGATCACCCGGCGGGTGATATCAATTAGGTTTTAGGGTCAGGGTCTGCGTCGCCCCAGGCAGCGCTAGGTTAGTGCCAGTACCGCTAACACCCACACGCAAAGCATACACCTCCCGTAGTGGTATAGAATCTGAACAGATCAATATCTGATCTGATCAGATCTATACTAGCGTCCCCAGCAGTTTAGGGTTCCAAAAAAACGCATTGTTAGCGGGATCAGCCCAAATACCTGCTGGCACCTGCGTTTTGCCCCTCTGCCCAGCCCACCCAAGTGCAGTATCGATCGATCACTGTCACTTACAAAACACTAAACACATAACTGCAGCGATCGCAGAGTCAGGCCTGATCCCTGCCATCGCTAACAGGTTTTTTGGTAGCATTTTATATTCAAATCCGGAAGGCAGTGCTTGGTTTTCGGGGTCCCGTACGTGGCTAGGCTCCCAAAAAGTCCCCCACATGTGGTATCCCCGTACTCGGGAGAAGCAGCAGAATTTATTTTGGGGTGTAATTTGACTTCTGCCCATAGCATGTGTGAGCAATATATCATTTAGTGACAACTTTGTGCAAAAAAAAAAAAAGTTTGTAATATTCCCGCAACTTTTGGCAAAATATAAAATATTCCATGGACTCAACATGCCTCTCAGTAAATAGCTTGGGGTGTCTACTTTCCAAAATGGGGTCATTTGGGGGGGTTTTGTTCTATTTTGGCATTTTATGGCCTTCGAAACTGTGATAGGTAGTGAGGAGTTAAATCAAAAATTTGCACCCTTAGAAATCCTGAAGGTGGTGATTGGTTTTCGGGGTGCCGTGCGCGACTAGACTCCCAAAAAGTCCCACACATGTGGTATCCCCGTACTCAGGAGAAGCAGCAGAATGTATTTTGGGGTGTCATTTCACATATGCCCATAGCATGTGTGAGCAATATATCATTTAGTGACAACTTGGTGCAAAAAAAAAAAGTTTGTAATATTCCCGCAACTTGTGGCAAAATATAAAATATTCCATGGACTCAACATGCCTCTCAGTAAATAGCTTGGGGTGTCTATTTTCCAAAATGGGGTCATTTTGGGGGGTTTTGTGCTATTTTGGCATTTTATGGCCTTCGAAACTGTGATAGGTAGTGAGGAGTTAAATCAAAAATTTGCACCCTTAGAAATCCTGAAGGTGGTGATTGGTTTTCGGGGTGCCGTGCGCGACTAGACTCCCAAAAAGTCCCACACATGTGGTATCCCCATACTCGGGAGAAGTAGCGGAATATATTTTGGGGTGCAATTCCACATATAACCATGGCATGTGTGAGCAATATATCATTTAGTGACAACTTTTTGTAAAAAATTTTTTTTTTTTTTTTTTTTGTCATTATTCAATCCCTTAGGACAAAAAAAATAAATATTCAATGGGCTCAACATACCCATCAGCAATTTCCTTGGGGTGTCTACTTTCCAAAATGGGGTCATTTGGGGGGGATTTGTACTGCCCTGCCATTTTAGCACCTCAAGAAATGAGATCAGCAGTCATAAATTAAAAGCTGTGTAAATTCCAGAAAATGTACTCTAGTTTGTAGACGCTATAACTTTTGCGCAAACCAAAAAATATACGCTTATTGACATTTTTTTTACTAAAGACATGTGGCTGAATAAATTTTGCCCTCAATGTATGACTAAAATTTAGTTTATTCGATTTTTCTTATAACAAAAAGAAGAAAATATCTTTTTTTTTCAAAATTTTCTCTCTTTTTCCATTTATATCGCAAAAAAAAAAAAATCGCAGAGGCAATCAAATACCATCAAAAGAAAGCTCTATTTGTGGGAAGAAAAGGACACAAATTTCGTTTGGGTGCAATATTGCATGACCGCGCAATTACCAGTTAAAGCAGCGCAGTGCGAAATTGCAAATAGACCTCTGGTCCTTAAGGTGTTTATTGGTCCGGAGCTGAAGTGGTTAAAACAGTTTTTTTTGCTAGAAAATTACTTAGAACCCCCAAACATTATATTTTGTTTTTTTCTAACACCCTAGAGAATAATATGGCTGTCATTGCAATACTTTTATATTTAAGCAGCGGTCTTACAAGCGCACTTTTTTTGGAAAAAATTCACTTTTTTGAATAAAAAAATAAGCCCAATTTTTTTTTATATTGTGAAAGATAATGTTACGCTGAGTAAGTTGATACCCAACATGTCACGCTTCAAAATTGTGCCCGGTCGTGGAATGGCATCAAACTTTTACCCTAAAAAATCTCCATAAGCGACATTTATAAAATTCTACAGGTTGCATGTTTTTTGTTACAGGGGAGGTCTAGGGTTAGAATTATCGCTCTCGCTCTACCGATCGCGTGTGGTTTGACCGCCGTTTTCATATGCGGGCGCTACTCACGTATGCATTCGCTTCTGTGCGCGAGCTCGTCGGGACAGGGGGGTTTTAACATTTTTTTTTTTTTTTCTTATTTATTTTACTTGATTTTATTTATTTTTACACTTAAAAAAAAAAAAAAAAATTAACGGATCACTTTTATTCCTATTACAAGGAATGTAAACATCCCTTGTAATAGAAAAAAGCATGACAGTTCCTCTCAAATATGAGATCTGGGGTCAAAAAGTCCTCAGATCTCATATTTGGACTTAAATGCAATAAAAAAAAAAAATGTCATTTTAAAAAATGACATTAAAAAAAATATACCGTATTTGCCGGCGTATAAGACGACTGGGCGTATAAGACGACCCCCTATTTTTCAAGTGAAAACATAGGTTTTGGGCAATACTCGTGGTATAAGACTACCCCCCTTCTGAGGCAACACCATTTTAAAAAAAACATTAGAACGATTAAAAAATACAAAGCAAAAATGCTAACTACTCATCCGCCTTGCTGTGTTATGTCATAAAGTAAATCAAACAATAATAGCATAAACAGATCTATTGAATGCCACAACACTGGAAAGTAGAATTTTTCACTAACCAAACCTATACCACTCTTGGGTTATATTCTATGGGAATTGTCTACCAAAATGCATTTAATAACCCCCCCCTGTCATATGTCCCAGATTGGCCTCTCCCTCTTGGGTGCCTGGGACCTCAAAGGCAAACAGCAGGATGTATAGTAGTAGGAGATCAGTGAATGGATTTACCCAGGGAAGTATGGGGAGCGGTGTATTATTTTAATGAATACAACTCCTGCTTGGATTGGCAGAGGCTGTAGCATCGTCAGCCCTTGTCTCTCTCTTAATAGAATACATCGCTCACTGGGATTGGCTCAACGGCGTATACTGTTTGTAGCTGCAGCCACATACAGTATTAGCAGACATTTGGGGGCTGACATCCATCGGGCAGCATTGTATACCTGTATACCCGGCGTATAAGACGACCCCCGATTTTTGGGCATTTTTTTTAAGTGTAAAAGGTAGTCTTATACGCCAGCAAATACAGTACCTTTAAGAGGTATGGGCAGAAGTGACTTTTTGACGTCACTTCTGCCCTCCTATGGTATAGAGACGAGTGGGGGCCATCTTATCCTCACGCGTTTCCATACCTAGCCATCGGTAGGACCCGATCGCCTCCGTCGCTACCGACGGCTCCGGTAAGCGGCGGAGGGCACCTCTCCCCCGCCGTCGGTAACGGTGATCTTGCGGCGAACCCGCCGCGTAGACCACCGTTATCGCACCTGAAGAGATGGATATCTCGGTTACGGCAGCAGCTGCTGCTGTTACCGAGATATCCCTCTTCAAAAATAGGAAGTACATCGGCGTGCGCTGGTCGTCAAGTAGTTAAAGGGTAACTCTGCTTTCGAGGGGAAAAAATAGCAAATAACAAAAAAATATAGCACATATAATTGCAACACTAATCATATTGTAATTGAATGTTATTAAAAATGACCTTTCCTTTTCAATCTGCATCCACTGTAATTTTCTGAGCATGCATTGCAATATGGCTACCTGGAGTTGTTCTGTACACAGAGTGTGTACTGACCACTCCCCAGAAACACCATTTCCTGCTTGTGTGATTGACTCACCAATTTTGCCAGTCTGCCTAAGATACAAGTCAGATTTCAGGCATCCCCTGCAGAGATACTTTCAAGCCTCAACGCATACTGGAGGTTAAGCCCCCATTCACATCTATGCGAATAAGATGTGCGTTTCCCCGCATCTAATTCGCATAGTAGGGGAATGTGACTGGCTCCCTATGGAGCCGGTTCACATATCTGCGGAGCGCACTGCAGAAAAACGCTGTGCGTTTTTGGCTCCATTTCAGGGCCGAATTCAGGCATAGAATCGGCCCTGATTCGTCCCTGAAACGTGGAACAGGGACGCACAGTGCTCCTGTGCGATATGTAGCATGTTATAGTGTGAACCCGGGCTAAAATAACGTTATAAAAATGTCAGTAGCTTTGCAGTGAGTTTTTCAACTTTTTTCAACGTTTTTGCGTTTTTTAGCATTTATTAACATTTTCTTGTGTTTTTAGCGTTTTTTAGCGTTTTTTTTTTAAGAAGAACATTTTTTTTTTTTTCAATGGATCAAAAACGTTAAAAAACACTGATGAGCAATGTTTTTGAGCGTTTATCAACGTTTATCAGCATTAGAGCATTTTTACAGCTGAAAAACATCTCTCAGAACCCACTAGTTTTGGGCCACCGCCCAAAACTGCTGATAACAGCCTATGTATGCATGGACACATAGGATAACATGATGGAAAGTTTATTGACTGTAGAAAAAAATGTCTATAAATGTATGGGGTACATTGTACCCCATACTCATTCACATAGGGTGGGGTGCCGCTATCCGGGGGCCCCCTTATTAAAGGGGGCTCACGGATTCCGATAAGCCCCCCGCCCGCAGACCCCGACAACCAATGGCTAGGGTTGTCGGGAAGAGGCCCTTGTCCTCATCAACATGGGGACAAGGTGCTTTGGGGTGGGGGGGCCACGTGGCCCCCCTTCCCCAAAGCACCCCCCATGTTAAGGACACGCGGCCTGGTACGGCTCAGGAGGGGGGGTGCTCGCTCGTCCCCACCCCCTTTCCTGACCGGCCAGGTAGCGTGCTCGGATAAGGGTCGGATAAGGGTCTGATATGGACCTGGGGGGGACCCCTTTAACTCCATACCAGGTGACAGGGCCAGCGGCGCTTCCTTCGCTGGTCCCGGCTACCTGGAGCCGTGCTAAAAATGAAGGACTTTCCTCCGTGTGTGTGGGCGTGTCCGTTCATTTCAAAAGTATGGCGGATAGTCTGGCGGTATAGCGGATAGTCCGGCGGACCTAGTCCACCGCAAAAGTACCGTGTGTGGGCAGGTAGCTCGTTCGGAGAGTCCGGTGGACAGTCCGGCGGTTTGTCCGCCAGACTAAGTCCGCCGGATAGTCGGATATGTGTGTACGCGGCATAACAACCAATCGTGTGTTTGCCCCAGCATTCACATGAAGATGGCTCCCAGCCAGGCATGTACTGGCCATTGGGACTACAGGGAGTTTCCCGGTGGGCCGATGGCTCAGTGGGCCACTCTGATGCAAGGGGCTGGTGATGAGACACTCTGATGTAAGGGGGCTGCTAATGAGACACTCTGATGTAAGGGGGCTGCTAATGAGACACTTTGATGTAAGGGGGTGCTGATGGGACACTCTGATGTAAGGGGGCGCTGATGGGACACTCTGATGTAAGGGGGTGCTGATGGGACACTCTGATGTAAGGGGGCGCTGATGGGACACTCTGATGTAAGGGCACTGATGGGACACTCTGATGTAAGGGGGCGCTGATGAGACACTCTGATGTAAGGGGTGCTGATGAGACACTCTGATGTAAGGGGTGCTGATGGGACACTCTGATGTAAGGGGGCTGCTCAGGGGACACTCTGATGTAAGGGGGTGCCGATGAGACACTCTGATATAAGGGGGTGATGATGAGACACTCTGATGTAAGGGGGTGCTGTTGAGACACTCTGATGTAAGGGGCTGCTGATGGGACACTCAAAATGTAAGTGGGCCGGTCTGGATGAAGTCCAGGGCCAAATTTCTTTCCCAGTCCAGCCCTGCTCCCAGCCATCTGGCAAGTATGTAGGGTGGGCTCTGATGGAGAGCCTGATGTAAGGGGAGACTCTGATGGGAACTGTCATGTAAGGTTCTGAGGGGCTCAAGTATATTTGGCATTTCTTCGCTTTGTTACATTGATGTTCTTTCTCAGTTGTTCTGAATTTGATTGTGTTCTCATGTCAAAACACCAACTGTGCCCATTATGAGGGGCTTTCACCATCCATGAGCTGAGTTCCTGGGCCTGAACACCAGCTGTGAACATCATGAGGGGTTCTCTCTATCCCTGTCCTGAGTTTCTGGTATCTGAACAACTGTTGTGTCCATTATCAGGGGTTCCCAACCAGGGGCGTACCTAGAGCATTCGGCACCTCATATCTGGCACCCCCTCACTTTAAAATGTAAAAACACTGCACTGTGCCCCCTGCATACCCCAATATCTCTTTGTCACTACTTTGTGCCCCCTCTCCACAACTGGACCCCTTTACATTGCACAGCCCCCCGCAGCTCTGGATCCCTTTACATTACACACCTCAGGACCCCTTTACGTTACACAACTCCCTGCACCTCTAGACCCCTTTACATTACACAACCCCCTGTACCTCTAGACCCCTTTACATTACACAACCCCCTGAACCTCAGGGCCCCTTTACATTACACAGCACCCTGCACCTCTAGTCCCCTTTACATTACACAGCACTGTGCACCTCAGGACACCTTTACATTACAAAACCCTCCGTACCTCCTGGACCCCTTTACATTACACAGCACTCTGCACCTGTGGACCCCTTTACATTACACAGCCCCCTGCACCTCTGGGCCCCTTTAAATTACACAGCACTGTGCACCTCAGGACACCTTTACATTACAAAACCCTCTGCACCTTTGGACCCCTTTACATTACACAGCACCCTGCACCTCTGGACCCATTTACATTACACAACACCCTGCACCTCAGGACACCTTTACATTACAAAACCCTCTGCACCTCTGGACCCCTTTACATTACACAACCCCCTGCACTTCAGGACCCCTTTACATTACACAGCACCCTGAAGCCTTTGGGTTCACACTGGTGTCCTGGAGTTTGTCGCAGTGTTGGGGTATATGCAGTTTTTCTGCATATAATCCTAATTTTTAGCTGCAGTCCCACAGACGTCTATTAGCTTGTGTAATTTTACTGTGTTTTCTGAAAGATTTAGTATAGAGGACATTTGGTGCTCTTTCAGAAAATGGTGCAAAAATGTGTAACCTAATAGAAGTCTGTGGGACTGTAGTGAAAATTGAGGAAACTGAACCACAGCGCATCAGTGTGAACCCACCTGAGTCCTGGTTCACATATATGCGATGCAGGAACCAGCGAGATTCCAGTGCAGATTCCTGCATTGCATGTTGCTTGTTGGCTGTTCACGTTGCCCTTTGCAAGCTGCTACGGCTGTCAATGTAAAATGAATGACATCCCCAGATCGGTTTGCAAATCGCAGTGACAACTGTGAAATGGTGCAAGAATCAGATTGCATAGGTGTGAACACCCATCCAATCCAATTCCAGTGCAGACCAAAAAAAGGGTCCCTCACCATTTTGGTGCAAATGTGATTTCAGCCGTACAGTTTGTATGACTGAATTTGCATCGCACAGACATTGCATGTGATTTGCACAGCAATTCGGTGCGAATCACATGCAATGTCTATGAACACACTAGTGTAAACCCTGGTAAAGGAACATGATGGGAATATGATGGGAATATGATAGGAACATGGTGGGAAGGCTCTGGAGGACAACAGAGGAAAGAGGGGGAGTGAATGAGATTTGGGAGAGAGAGAGGGCAGAGTCTGCACACAGAGTCCTGATAACTTACTTGGATGTTACCGCCCCCAGACGCAGCACAGCTCAGCACACGGGCTGCACGGAGCATGGATGGGACACGCAGGGGAGAGAGGGGGCAGAGCCAATGCTGACTCTTCCATCTCTGTGGAGGGAGGGGGAGTTGTACTCACTGGGCTGTTAGAATTTAACAGAGAGTGAGAGCATTGTGACAATGGGTCAGTCTGCCTGAGGTCTCCCTGCTCAGCATGTCACATCAGCTGCACTACCAAGCCTGTCCCACTCTCACTGTTTCATACAGGGGAGCCGCCTGACACCCCCCCCCCAATGTGTGGCACCTGGGGCGGACCGCACCCCCCGCCCCCTAGTTACGGCTGAAATCACATTTGCGCCAAAATGCTGAGGGACCCTTTTTTTGGTCTGCACTGGAATTGGATTGGATGGGTGTTCACACCTATGCACTCCAATTCTTGCACCATTTCACAGTTTTCACTGCGATTTGCAAACCGATCTGGGGATGTCATTAATTTTACATTGACAGCCGTAGCAGCTTGCAAAGGGCAGCGTGAACAGCCAACAAGCAACATGCAATGCGGGAATCTACACTGGAATCTCGCCGAATCCTGCATCGCATATATGTGATATTAAATCATAGTGTAGCGCTAAAGGGAATATAAATGACCTAATACATATTGATACGTGGTCATACAATAATTAACCAAACATAAAAATCATAAACTGTGCAAAAAAATACACCTTAAGTGCAAAAATTCATAAGTGTGTATATATAAAAAAATAAAGGTCCAAGAAAAATTAAATAAAATAAGAGTCTCTATATAAATGTTGATCCAATCCAAACGTGAGATAAGGGTCACCATCCACCTTCTTTCAATGAAGCTAGCATGCAGACACCCTGTGGTATTCCCGTCACCTTTTAAGATAAAGGCTTACCAGATATAATGGATCCAAACGAATATACATTCGAAGGATCATACGGGCTTGTGCACTCGAATACGAGATTTCAGACGTAAATTATCCAGGGAAGTAACGAGTCAAACTGCTCATACAGATGCCCCAGCTAGTTGTTAAATCCTCAGCGGTAAAATCCAACTCAAAATGTTGAACCCATACAAAGAAAAATAAGGGGCCACAATAGTGTAATTCCGTTTAGGAGAAAAAATTTAATAAAAAAGTAATGAACTTACATGTAACCAAAGAGTCAAGCGCTTATTCAATAAAAACAGTGCTACAGTAGAAGTCCCGACGCGTTTCGTCCTCTAAAGACGTCATCTGGGGTCGCATATATGTGAACCAGGACTCAGGTGGGTTCACACTGATGCGCTGTGGTTCAGTTTCCTCAATTTTCACTGCAGTCCCACAGACTTCTATTAGGTTACACATTTTTGCACCATTTTCTGAAAGAGCACCAAATTTCCTCTATACTAAATCTTTCAGAAAACACAGTAAAATTACACAAGCTAATAGACGTCTGTGGGACTGCAGCTAAAAATTAGGATTATATGCAGAAAAACTGCATATACCCCAGCACTGCGACAAACTCCAGGACCCCAGTGTGAAACCAAAGGCTTCAGGGAGTTGTGTAATGTAAAGTGGTCCTGAAGTGCAGGGGGTTGTGTAATGTAAAGGGGTCCTGAAGTGCAGAGGGTTTTGTAATGTAAAGGGGTCCAGAGGTGCAGAGGGTTT
Organism: Lithobates pipiens; assembly: GCF_037356315.1. Lineage (NCBI taxonomy): Eukaryota > Metazoa > Chordata > Amphibia > Anura > Ranidae > Lithobates > Lithobates pipiens. The sequence goes on from NW_027507903.1 coordinate 640,020,670, forward strand.
TGTAATGTAAAGGTGTCCTGAGGTGCACAGTGCTGTGTAATTTAAAGGGGTCCAGAGGTGCAGGGTGCTGTGTAATGTAAAGGGGTACAGAGGGTTTTGTAATGTAAAGGTGTCCCGAGGTGCAGGGTGTTGTGTAATGTAAAGGGGTCTAGAGGTGTAGGGTGCTGTGTAATGTAAAGGGGCCCTGAGGTTCAGGGGGTTGTGTAACGTAAAGGGGTCCAAAGGTGTGTAATGTAAAGGGATCCAGAGCTGCGGAGGGCTGTGCAATGTAAAGGGGTCCAGTTGTGGAGAGGGGGTACAAAGTAGTGACAAAGAGATATTGGGGTATGCAGGGGGCACAGTGCGGTGTTTTTACATTTTAAAGTGAGGGGGTGCCAGATATGAGTCGCCCCGGGTGCCGAATGCTCTAGGTACGCCCCTGGTTGGGAACCCCTGATAATGGACACAGCAGTTGTTCAGATACCAGAAACTCAGGACAGGGATAGAGAGAACCCCTCATGATGGGCACAGCTGGTGTTCAGGCCCAGGAACTCAGCTCATGGATGGTGAAAGCCCCTCATAATGGGCACAGCTGGTGTATTAACTTGAGAACACAATCGAATCCTTCAGAGATAAAAAAAGATAGTCATGGGGTGTAACTCTCCAGCATCCACCAAACACTGAAATATCAGATTCGGGTAAACTGACAGTGTTGGCCCTTGTACACACGGTCGGAGAATCCGTCGGAATGTGTCCTATCGGACCGTGTTGTCGGATAATCCGACTGTGTGTGGTATGCATCGGACTGTTTCCATTTGGAATATCCGTCGGACCAAATTTTCAAACTTGCTGGAAATATTTTCCGACAAACTGGTCCGATCGGACATACTCCGATCATGTGTAGAGAATTCCGATCGGACAAAGTGCCACGCATGCTCAGATCAAATTCCTACATCAAAGCTATTGGCTACTAGCCTGAATGTAGTCCCATCATAACGAAATTACGTCATCACGTTCTGAAAGATCGGATTTTTCGACAACTTTGTCCAACCGTGTGTATGCAACAGTTTCGGACAAGATCCGACGGATTTGGTTGTCGAAATGTCCGACCGTGTATACAAGGGCTAAATTGGATTAGTACTTTTGGATACAGAGGTAGAAAGGGTTTACTTTTCTGCTAAAATATCCTGGTAGTATGAAGTTGTATTTGTTGTATTACCTTCTTCCTGTATGGAAATATCAATGTACTCCAGGTAAAACAAACTGTCTGTCTTGTTCTACAAAAAGAATAGTACAAATCATTCCATCAATACAATTGTTACAGATTTTTCCACATATTACATGTTTTACTGCTGTTGCAATACACCGGGGTTGATTTACTAAAACTGCAGAGTGCAAAATCTGGTGCAGCTCTGCATAGAAACCAATCAGCTTACAGGTTTTTTGTGAACGCTTAAAGCGGAGGTCCACCCTAAAGTGGACCTTCCGCTCATTGGAATCCTCCCCCCCCTCCGGCGCCACAATTGGCACCTTTCAGGGGGAAGGGGGGTGCAGGTACCTGTACAGTACAGGTATCTGCACCCACTTCCGGCGTAGATTCTGCAGAAGTTACGCCCCTTTCCGCAGAATCTACGCCCCTTTCCGCAAGTGCCTCGCTGCCTGCTGGAAAACACACGGATCCCAGAGACAGCGGGGACCATCCTTATTGCGCAGCGCGACTCGCGCATGCGCAGTAGGGAACCGGGAAATGAAGCCGAAAGGCTCCACTTCCTGATTCCCATACCCAAGATGGCGGCGGCAGCACCCGAGAGACAATCGAGAGATCGGCTTCAGGTGCGACAAACATTGCGGGCGCGCTGGGCGGGTAAGTGTCATTATTTTAAAAGTCAGCAGCTGCAGTATTTGTAGCTGCTGGCTTTTAAAAAAAAAAAAAACGCGGACTCCCACTTTAATTGAACAAGCTGAAGTTAGAAGCTGATTGGCTACCATGCATAACCGTACCAGAATTTCAGAAGCGGAGAGGAACTAAAATTGGCAATGCCTCCTGCTCTGAATTAGAATCATGCATGGAGCTAGCCTCCAACATGACATCAATCAATGATGCCATAAGGAAAGGCATAATGCTGCATGGCTGTGTGTATCTGGACATGAGAGAATGAGAATGCGTAAGCACACTCATGCACCATGGTGCACATGTGGGCGCACTGGCATGCCCCCAGATCCTGATGACTGGCAGCCTATTTAAACCTGAGGCCTGTCTAGCATCATTGCTGGATGTTCTTCAGCTTTATCCTTGTGACTTGTGTTCCTGAAAGCCTGCTTGATCCTGTTACTGACCCAGCTCCATCTGACTATTCTTTGGATTCCATTGTCTGCTTCTTATCCATGTTAGCGACCCTGACCTGGCTTTTTGATTAAGATTCTGCCTGCTGATTTTGTACCCTGCTGCCAGTGCATTGCCAACCCCTGCCTGTCCCTGAACTTGACTCTGATTAGGATTATGTACCTATCTGCTTTGCTGATACTGAACTCAGCTTGTGGTCTGACGCCTCACTTCTGCTCATCCAACCTCAATATCTCCATGTTCAAGTTTGCTAAAATATCTACCTGGCACCTGTGCCCTTCCACTGTCCTACAGCAGTCCCTGTCCCCACCACTAGGGGTGCTTGGACAGGAATTGTGCAAGAGGCCCCCCTCATCACCTCAAGCTCCAGTAACAGGTGCGTGACAACCATTCCTATGCTGCCATCTTTTTCTGACATCAGGGCTGCCTTTCTCCTCCAGATTTTTGCAGGTAGCCCCGTGATGACATGCATACACCATACCCCCTCAGCAACCAGGAAAAGACAGACAACCCCCACCCCCCGATATCATGATGCTTGCAAGGTATAGTACCCCAAGGACTACTAGGTTGCATAATGTGGGAATCCTAGAAGGCCATGGGGCATAAATACTTAATTATGACTGAGGTAAAAAAATTAGAAAATGCATGTATGTTTTCCCCAAAAAAATTATTTAAAAAAATATATAATTATGTGGGAGGAGGTGATAGGAGGGGAATGTGATAAAGGTGGGGAGGGGGGAGAGTTGCTTAAAGCCATCTTTGGATTCTACTGTTACCATCCTGTCCATACAGACCGGACTACTGCATGAAGTGATATTTGTAACAGATCATTACTTCAGAATGCAAAATTCCAACCTGTCCTCCTCATATTGTCTGATATCTGGAGATCAAATATCTCTTCTTATTAGATGCCACTTCCCATGATACCAACCTGGCATCACCTCTGTAACCGCTGGGCATCCAGAGATTATTAGACATATTTTACTCTCTATGTCCCATCTACTAATTACACCCCTCCCCCAGTCTCTGCCCTCCATGTCCCATCTACATATTACACCCCCTCCCCCAGTCTGTGCCCTCCATGTCCTATCTACATATTGCATCCCTCCCCCAGTCTGTGCCCTCCATGTCCCATCTACCCATTACACCCCTCCCCAGTCTGTGCCCTCCATGTCCCATCTACATATTACACCCCTCACCCAGTCTGTGCCCCCCATATCCCATCTAACCATTACACCCCTCCCCCAGTCTGTGCCCTCCATGTCCCATCTAACCTTTACATCCCTCCCCCAGTCTGTGCCCTCCATGTCCCATCTACCCATCACACCCCTCCCCCAGTCTGTGCCCTCCATGTCCCATCTACCCATCACACCCCTCCCCCAGTCTGTGCCCTCCATGTCCAATCTACCCATTATACCCCTCCCCCAGTCTGTGCCCTCCATGTCCCATATACCCATCACACCCCTCCCCCAGTCTGTGCCCTTCATGTCCCATCTACCCATCACACCCCTCCCCCAGTGTGTGCCCTCCATGTCCCAACTACCCATCACACCCCTCCCCCAGTCTGTGCCCTCCATGTCCCATCTACCCATCACACCCCTCCCCAGTCTGTGCCCTCCATGTCCCATCTACCCATTACACCCCTCCCCAGTCTGTGCCCTCCATGTCCCATCTACATATTACACCCCTCACCCAGTCTGTGCCCCCCATATCCCATCTAACCATTACACCCCTCCCCCAGTCTGTGCCCTCCATGTCCCATCTAACCTTTACATCCCTCCCCCAGTCTGTGCCCTCCATGTCCCATCTACCCATCACACCCCTCCCCCAGTCTGTGCCCTCCATGTCCCATCTACCCATCACACCCCTCCCCCAGTCTGTGCCCTCCATGTCCAATCTACCCATTATACCCCTCCCCCAGTCTGTGCCCTCCATGTCCCATATACCCATCACACCCCTCCCCCAGTCTGTGCCCTTCATGTCCCATCTACCCATCACACCCCTCCCCCAGTGTGTGCCCTCCATGTCCCAACTACCCATCACACCCCTCCCCCAGTCTGTGCCCTCCATGTCCCATCTACCCATCACACCCCTCCCCAGTCTGTGCCCTCCATGTCCCATCTACCCATCATACCTCTCCCCCAGTATGTGCACTCCATACCTCTTTGAATGCCAGGAAAAGATCTCCTCCTGGAAATCCCAGGTACAGCACTGCACTGTCGTCATAACATCCACCAGAGACCTCTGTGATTGGAGGTGGTTGGATTGTGATCTGAAGAATACAAGGATCAGTGTGAGGATGATCAGGACAAAAGCTTAAAATGTTTTTATTTTTTACTAACATTTGTAGTGTAAATATATATTTTATCTCCCCCCAAACTCTACTCCTTACTGACATGTTTTACCCTCTGTCAGGATTTAGAGAGGAGTGGGGGGAGGGGCAACAATTTGTACAGCATTCCCACAATTTACAACCCCAAAGGTACAACACATCCATGTTACATTGTTCTTTCTTCAGTCTTAGAAAGGAACTGCAGTCTGATCACATCATTTGTGATAAAAACATCTTTGCCATTCTGAAGCTTCCCTCCAACCACTGTGCATATTATTTTATATATACTATGATTCTGTACTTGCTAAATATGCTGCATAAATCTCCCTCCACCGAGTCTGTCTGCATCCATCATAACTGTGGGCAGCTGAAGCTGCTGCCGGTTCACTTCCTGGATTTACACAGACACACACCTCCAGCTCTGCCGCTTTCATTGGCCCTCTTATGACTCCTTCCTTCCCTCCCTTCCTGGAAAACTCTCAGGAGAGTGAGTGAGAAAGCTGAGAATGATGTCATAAGCCCAGGCTAATGACCAGACAAGAAACAGGAAGTGGACTGTATAAGGGATTTACTGGCAGAAAATGTTTTACTTTCCAAAGATAAAACAACAACAACAAGGGCAGAAGATTTAATAGATGGAAAGAAAGGCAAATAATGATCACCCGTCTTCCTCCAACTCCCCCATAATCACACCTCCCCTTTATGAGAAACCTTCTATAGTAGAAATCTTTAGTAATATATTCAATAAAATCATATTTTTTATGCGATCTTTATTTTTCAAAGCAAAAAGTTTACAAAGTTTTACAACTAAAAGGGAAAAATTCTCAAAATCAAAACACAGTACAGACCTCCCTACAAGTGGGTGATGAAAATAGCAGCAACTTCTGTGGAACTTTTATCCTCATCTCATCATTTATCCTAATTGTTCTCATTGACTCTTTTGGACTTTAGCGGGTTTTTTTTTGTTTGTTTTTTGAAAATATCAGACATTATAGCTGCACGATTCTGGCCGAAAGGAGAATCACTATTTTTTTGCTTAGGAATAAAAAGTAATTTTTACCCAAAAAACTGCTGCGCAAATACAGTGTGACATAAAATATTACAACAACCACCATTTTATTCTCTAGGGTCTCTACTAAAAAAAAATTATATATAATGTTTGGGGGTTGTAAATAAGTTTCTAGCAAAAAAAAAAAAAAAAGATTTTAATTTGAAATCAACGAATGAGAAAGATTTAGTGTTTAAGTGTTTTGTTTTTTTTGGGTGTTTTTTTATGTATCAGTACGCAGCCCGCCATTTTCTCTAGTCGACATTTGTGGCATAACTACACCAACACCGACTTGAGTCTAATTTGCTTATCGCCACATTTTGACCGCTGGCAACGCTGCTGCCCCATCATGTGCATTCCTTTTTCTTCTTCTTTATTCTTTATTTATTTAATTAATCTCTCTTTTTTGTTTTATTATATCACATATACAATATTTAAAATACAGCATTTTTCAATTTGCCCACACTTATCTTTTATTGCCCCTCCCACCCCCCCTATCCCCCTCCCTCTCTCTCTCCCTCTCTCTCTCTCCCTCCCCCTACTAACTCCATCTCTCCCCCTAGGTCTCGCCCATTATAAGGTGCTCCCTTTTCTTCTTAAATTCCAACCATCTTCCCCAAATACTATGAAAAATTTCCATTTGGTCTTCACTTCTATGTATTGTTTCCTCCATTGATCTTAACCACTCAATTTTTTCTATCCAATCCTTCATAGATGGTGGTTCAGGGGTTTTCCATCTCTTTGGTATTAAACTTTTGGCTGCGTTCAGCAAGTGGGGGACCAGTGTTTTTTTATATTCCATGAATGTTTTGTCAGTATCATGAAACAAGCATGTCCACGGTTCCTTCCTTACTTGTTCACCTGTTATCTGGAAAATATTATCTATTATCCTCTCCCAATATATCTGGATCTTTCCACATTCCCACCATAAATGTGCAAAGGTTCCCACCATATTACAGCCCCTCCAGCACATTGTTGGTGTGTCTGCTCTACTCCTCTGAGCTCTTTGTGGGACTAAATGCCATCTTGCCAGTAGTTTATAAGACATCTCCACTGTCCTATTATCCCTAGAGGTTGTGCAGGCTATTCTCAAAATCGTATTTCTATGTTCCCTATCTCCCAAAGTGCCCAGCTCTCCTCCCATTTCTTCAGGAATTGGGGTTCCCTTGTTTCCTCTTCCTCCCCTATTATTTTATATAATTTGGACATGCTCTGTCTTAAACATCTCGGGGAGGAGAGCAATCTCTCCATAGGTCTTAAATCCCCGGCCCCCCAAAGTGGCCGGGGGAGTGTCTGTATAAAGTGGTGAATTTGTGCATATCTCCAACTATCTAATTGCCTATTACCCCATTTTTGTCTTATTTCACCTAAAGTGCAAATTCTATCTCCATTCATCACTTCTTTCAGCATAACATCATCTTTTTTTGCCCACCTAGTGAAATATATATGTTCATCCTTCCCTGGTTTAAAATAACTTGTGTCAAGTAAAATAATGGTGAGTAGGGATGAGCCGAACACCCCCCGGTTCGGTTCGCACCAGAACTTTCGAACGGACCCCAAATTCGTACTAACATTAGAACCCCATTGAAGTCTATGGGACTCGAACGTTCGAAATTAAAAGTGCTAATTTTAACGGCTAATATGCAAGATACTGTCCTAAAAAGGGGTTTGGGGACCTGGCTCCTGCCCCAGGGGACATGGGTCAATGCCTAAAATGTTTTTAAAAATGGCCGTTTTGGTGGGAGCACTGATTTTAATGACGATTAAAGTGAAAAAAATGTGAAATATTCCTTTAAATATGGTGCCTGGGGGGTGTCTGTAGTATGCCTGTGAAGTGCCACGTGTTTCCCGTGTTTAGAACAGTCCCTGCACAAAATTAAATTAAACGGAAATAACATCATTTAAAACTGCTTGCGGTTTTAATGTTATATCTGGTTCCTGCAATATGGTTGAAAATCATTGAGAAAAATGGCATGGGTATTTTTACCTGCCCATTACCAGCCCCTTTGGGTCTTGTACGCATATTAAGGGGAACCCCGTACCCATATTAAAAAAAGGAAATGTGTGTGGCCCCCAGGCCCTATATACTCAGAACAGCAGTATACAGGCGGTGCAAACAAGACAGGGACTGTGTAGGTTTGTTGTGTTAAGTTGAATCTGTTTGTAATTTTCAACTGGTACATTTTTAAAGTGTAGCTCCAGTCAAAAAAACTATTTTTAAGCTTTTTGGAAAACATAGGGAAGGGTTATCACCCCTGTATAATTTGTTTTGTCGTACATCTTTTTTCATCTCACTTGCTGTTGTCTCCTTCCGTTTGCAAGTAGGAGATGTTTGTAAGTTGGATGTTTGAAAGTAGGGGCCTGCCCTATATGCTCTGCAGAAATGGCGGAACAAGGTGTTGGTTTTGCCACAACATTGTAAGCCCTTAAAGTGACTCTTGGTGGGCGCTGGAGCGCCCTGCTGTGAACGATTATATCAAGAATTGTAATTACATGCCATTGTTGAACAGTGGTAGAAAAATTGACCTTTGGTGGTTGTGGTGCTGGTGCCACAACACTATAAGTCCTCACAGTTACTCTGGGTGGGCACAGGAACGGGCCCTCCTGTGAAATATTATATCAAGAATTGTAATTACATGTCCCTGTTAAACAGGGGCAGAAAAATTGGGCCTTAGGCACTGGTGCTGGTGCCACGACACTGCAACCTCTCCTATATACTCTAGTTTTTTGCAGGAATTAGCCCTGCTGCAAAGCATTGCATCAAAAATTGTAATTAAACGCCCCTGTTAAACAGGGCAGAAAAATTGGGCTGATGGCACTGGTGCTGGTGCCACGACACTGCAACCTCTCCCATATACTCTAGTTTTATTGCAGGAATTAGCCCTGCTGCAAAGCATTGCATCAAAAATTGTAATTAAACGCCCCTGTTAAACAGGGCAGAAAAATTGGGCTGATGGCACTGGTGCTGGTGCCACGACACTGCAACCTCTCCCATATACTCTAGTTTTATTGCAGGAATTAGCCCTGCTGCAAAGCATTGCATCAAAAATTGTAATTAAACGCCCCTGTTAAACAGGGGCAGAAAAATTGGGCTGATGGCATCACCCAGAACCAGAAATATTCTTCCAACATATCAGCGGAGGAGGAAGAGGATAGACAACCAACATAACAGGACAGTCACTCAGCATCAGCATAGGTAGTCTTGAAGGGTTTTGATATTTAAAAAAAAAAATATTTGGTTACATCAGCTTCAGGTGCTTGGTAGCTGTGGGTGATCCAAGACTGATTCATCTTGATGAAGGTCAGTCGATCAACTGATTCAGTGGACAGGCGCACCCTGTGATCGGTAACAAAACCACCACGCTGGATGCAGGACAGGCCAGTAGCTCAATTGCATATTGTGCAAGCTCTGGCCAGTGATCCATCCTCAAGACCCAGTAAGCCAGAGGATTTTCGGTGGGAAAGGTGTCCAAGACCTTGCCCCTAGGTATTCCTGCACCATGTAAATCAGACACTGGCGATGGTTGCTGGAACCGATCATACCTTGGGGCTGCGGACTAAAAAATTGTCTGAAAGCATCAGTCAGATGGCCACCTTCTCCACCGCTCCTTCTGACCGATGCCTCAGCAACACGTTGTCCAGGACCGGGAGTTTGTAACCTCCCAGTCTCTGGGAACGCGTTGCACAGACCTTTCTGCAAGGCCTCCCGGAGATGTCTCATCCTCTGCTCCCTCTGCGATGGCAAGATAAGGTCGGCAACCTTACCCTTGTACCGTGGATCAAGGAGAGTGGCCAGCCAGTAATGGTCCCTCTCCTTGATCCGAAGAATACGAGGATCCTTCCGCAGGCTTTGCAGGATCATGGAGGCCATGCAGCGTAGGTTAGCTGAGGCATTCGGTCCGGAGTCCTCTGGGTCACTAAGGGCAACATGATCCGCAGCTACCTCCTCCCAGCCACGTACAAGTCCACGTGTTTCTTGGGACTGTAAATCATCCCTACAAGACTGCTGCTGCTGCTGCTGATGCTGAGTGCCAGCCTCCACCTCCATGCTGACACAATCATCCTCCTCCTCTTCTTCCTCCTCCTCATCCTCTTCCTGTGTGATGGGTGGCACAGCAGGAACACTGTCTGGATAAAGGAGGCCTTGAGAGGCAAGGAAGTCCTCCTCTTCCTGCCTCTGTTCTGCCTCAAGTGCCCTGTCCATTATTCCACGCAGCGTATGCTCCAAGAGGTGGACAAGAGGTACAGTGTCACTGTTGCATGCACTGTCACTGCTCACCATCCTTGTGGCCTCCTCAAACGGTGACAGGACAGTGCATGCATCCCTGATCATTCCCCACTGGCATGGTGAGAAAAAACCGAGCTCCCCTGACCCTGTCCTGGTGCCGTAGTCGCACAGGTACTCATTGATGGCCCTCTGCTGCGTGTGCAGCCGCTGCAGCATGGCCAACGTTGAGTTCCACCTGGTGGGCATGTCACATATAAGGCGGTTCTTGGGCAGGTTCAACTCCTTTTGGAGCTCAGCCAGCCGAGCACAGGCATTAAATGATCGGCGGAAATGCACACAGACTTTCCTGGCCTGCTTCAGTACATCCTGTAAGCGGGGGTACCTGCCCAAGAACCGCTGCACCACCAGGTTAAGGACGTGAGCTACACAGGGCACATGGGTTAGTTGTCCCTGTCGGAGGGCGGAGAGGAGGTTGGTGCCATTGTCACAAACCAACATTCCTGGTTTAAGCTGGCATGACGTCAACCACCTCTCGGCCTGCCCCTGCAGAGCTGACAAAACATCCGCCCCGGTGTGGCTCCTGTCCCCCAAACAAACCAGCGCAAGCACGGCATGGCATCGTTTTGCCTGCGTACTTGCGTAGCCCCTGGAACGCCTACGGAGCACGGCTGGTTCTGAGGACAGAGCACTGGAAGAGGCCATGGAGGAAGAAGAAGAGGAGGGGGTGGAGGAGAGAGGTGTGTCACAACCAATAGTAGCATTTTGGAGGCGTGGTGGCGGAACAACCTCCAACACTACTGCACCTTGTCCTGCATCCTTCCCAGCTGCCAGAAGAGTGACCCAATGGGCCGTGAAAGACAGGTAACGTCCCTGTCCATGCCTGCTGGACCATGAGTCAGCGGTAATATGCACCTTATCGCTGACCGCCCTGTCCAGCGAGGCAAGGACATTGCCTTCCACATGCCGGTAGAGAGCCAGAATCGCCTTCCGTGAGAAAAAGTGGCGTTTGGGGACCTGCCAATGAGGAACCGCACATTGTACAAACTCACGGAAGGGGGCCGAGTCTACCAACTGAAAAGGCAGCAGTTGAAGTGCTAGCAATTTAGCCAAGCTAGCATTCAACCGCTGGGCATGTGGATGGCTGGGAGTGAACTTCTTTCGGCGGTCCAGCAGCTGGGGCAGGGACATTTGCCTGCTATAATCGGACGTGGGTGTACCGCTAGCAGAGTTCCCAGAAGCACTTGGCTGTGACACACCTAATTCTACACCTTCATTCCTCTCAGAGCAGGTTTCAGAGAGGACTGAAGGTCTAGTGGGGTTGGAGATGCTAGCTGATGAGGAGCAAGGAGTGGTCTGCTTTGTTCTTTGGTGTGGGTCTTTGAGGTACGCTTGCCAACGAGCTGCATGGCAGGTCAACATATGTCTGGTCAAGCATGTGGTGCCCAAGCGGCTGATGTTTTGGCCACGCGAGATACGCTTGAGACATATGTTGCAAATAGCAGCGGTGCGATCTGATGCACTCGTCTCAAAAAAGGCCCACACCAAAGAACTTTTAGAATAACGCGCAGAGGCAGCGCACTGCACAGGCGGAGCTCTGCAGTGTGATTCAGTGGGTTTGCTGCCCCTAAGCTGGCCCCCGGAGGGCATCCTGCCTCGTTGGACATGTGCCTCCTCCTCCTTCTCCTCCTCTCTCCTACCAGGCACCCATGTGGAGTCAGTGCCCTCATCATCCCCTCCCTCTTCATCGCTGTAGCAAACCTGGCAGTATGCTGCAGCTTGTGGAACATGACTGCCAGATTGCTGTCCTTCTTGAGCATCCCCTCTCTCTGCGCTCATGCTACTGCCTTCCTCTAGCTGAGTGTCACCATCAGAGCCCACAAAACACTGGGCATCCTCCTGGAGCATGTACCCAACACTGTGCTCAAAGAGTTCAGGAGACTTCTCAGGAGGACGTGGTGGGTCTAGGAAGGAGTCGCTGATGATGACATTGAGAGGAGGGAAGACGATGCATTGGCAGCTGCTTTGCTAGTACCCTGAGACTGGGTGAGAGAGGATGAGGAGGATGAAGAGGGCTTGGTCATCCACTCTACCAAGTCGTTGGCATGTTGCGATTCAACATGTCCAGCTGCCGAAAAGAAGAACAAGCGTGTCCCATGGCCACGTGCTGATGACAATGCACCGCGTCCACGACCAGCACTGTTGTCTCTAGACACAGAGCCTGCTTGCCCTCTTTTATCGGCTCGCGCCTGTCTGCCTTTTGTGAGGGGTTAGCTCGGCGGTGGGTGTGTGTGACCCCCTGGATGGGTTCACAACACAAAATCAGGCACAGCAGACAGCGTTGTAGGTGCAAACAAACAAAAGATGCGATTTATTCATGCTACATGCAGTGAAACATATAACAGCTAAACAAAAATAAAACATGAAAATAAATCCTTGGTCAGCTTGACCTCTAATTACACACTTAGATTCCCTATCTAACAACTGAGTGCAGCCTTGTGCTGCCCCAGTCCCTGTCTCTGTTGTAGAGGTTTGCCACACAGGCGTTAACTCACCGCACAGAACAAGTGTCACACTCCCCAGTCTATACAACACAAAACTGGTTCCAGGATGGAGCATCTCCCTAAGCATGCTGGGGTGTTTTGTAGAGGTCTTAATGAGCCCACTTACTTCAGCTGGGCTCATTAACTCTTCCCCTCTAATTATACAAGTCTGCATAAAGCCTGAATCTAGGGCACACATATTTCCCATCCTGGATACAACCAGGTGACTTTACCTGCGTGCTGCCACATACCCCCCCCCTCTTGTTTCAACCTTGGGGTTGTAACACAAGCAGTCAGACATGCATGTATCCGAGACAAAGCATCCACATTCCCCATTTTAACACCAGGGCGATGCTTAACTGTAAAGTTAAATTCTTGTAGGGCCAGGAACCACCTATTTACCCTTCTATTGGTCTCCTCGTTTTGAGCCATCCACTTTAAAGGAGCGTGATCAGTCACCAGGTCAAAGTGCCTACCTAGCAGATAGTACCGAAGGGAATCTAGAGCCCACTTCACTGCTAAACATTCCTTCTCAATCGTGGCGTAATTTACCTCATGGCACTTCAAATTCCTGCTGAGGTAAATGACTGGGTGCTCTTCCCCGTTCCAGACCTGGGATAACACTGCTCCTAACCCAACGTCTGATGCATCAGTTTGTACCACGAAGTCCTTAGAGAAGTCTGGTGAGTACAACACTGGCTGGCTACATAAGGCTGTTTTTAAGGACTGAAATGCTTCTTCAGCCTCTGGGGACCATTTAACCATGACCGACTCTTTCCCTTTTGTCAGGTTGGTGAGGGGCACAGCCTGAGAAGCAAAACGGGGAATGAATCGTCGATAATAGCCAGCGATTCCCAGAAAGGCTCGTACCTGTTTCTTGCTGTTGGGACGTGGCCAACTCTGTATGGCCTCGACTTTATTGACTTGGGGTTTTATCACCCCCCTCCCAATAGTGTACCCAAGATATTTGGCCTCCTCCTGTCCAATGGTACACTTCTTTGGATTGGCCGTAAACCCAGCTTCCTGGATAGAGTCTAGGACTGCTTGTACTTTTGGCAAATGTGAGACCCAGTCTGTGCTATGGATACTCACATCATCCAGGTAAGCTGCAGCATATTTCTGATGGGGCCTCAGAATCGTACCCATTTTCCGCTGGAACGTTGCCGGTGCATTCTGTAACCCAAACGGCATTCTCTTATATTGGAATGCCCCATCTGGGGTTACAAACACAGTTTTCTCCTTGGCCGACTCGGCCAGGGGAATTTGCCAATACCCTTTGGTGAGATCAAGAGTTGTCATATATCGGGCTGTTCCCAGCCGGTCAATCAACTCATCTATACGCGGCATGGGGTAGGTGTCAAATTCTGTAACTTTATTCAATTGTCGAAAATCGTTACAAAACCGCCAGCTCCCATCAGGTTTGGGCACTAGTACGATAGGACTGGACCAGTCACTCTGGGACTCCTCTATCACACCCAATTCCAGCATCCTTTGAACCTCCCCACGTATTGCCTCCCGTCGGGCCTCTGGTATTCGATAAGGTTTTAGTTTTACCCTTTCTCCTGGCGGGGTGATAATGTCATGCTCTACGCCAGATGTTTGTCCCGGCAGCTCAGAGAAAATCTCTTTGTTACGAAGTACAAACTCTTTAACCTCCTGTTGTTGGGCTTTCGATAAGGTGTCTGCTATTCCAACCTCAGGAACTAAGCAATCAGGCTGTGCTTGTGACAAAGTCTCTGCGACTAGGGATTCCCTATCCCTCCAGGCTTTCAGCAGATTGACGTGATATATCTGCTCCGGCTTTCGCCTTCCTGGCTGTCTAACCCTGTAGTTCACCTCACAAATTTTTTCAATTACTTCGTATGGACCTTGCCATTTGGCCAGAAATTTGCTTTCAACCGTAGGGACTAGCACCAAGACCCTATCCCCCGGGGAAAAAGTACGGGTCTTGGCCCCACGGTTGTACACTCTCTGCTGTGCTAACTGCGCTTGGGTCAAATGTTCCTTTACGATTGGCATTACCTGTGCAATTCTATCTTGCATCAGGGCGACATGCTCAATCACGCTCCTGTGAGGAGAACTCTCATTTTCCCAAGTTCCCTTGGCGATATCTAGCAGCCCTCTTGGGTGTCTCCCATAGAGCAACTCGAAGGGTGAGAAACCCGTAGAGGATTGGGGTACCTCCCTAATGGCAAACATCAGATAGGGTATTAGACAGTCCCAATTCTTTCCATCTCTATCCACCACCTACTTTAACATTTGTTTTAGGGTTTTGTTGAATCTTTCAACCAACCCATCTGTTTGGGGGTGATACACAGATGTACGCAATTGTGTCACTTTGTACAACTTGCATAGTTCTTTCATAACCCTGGACATAAAGGGTGTACCTTGGTCCGTAAGCAGTTCCTTACAAATACCCACGCGGCTAAAAACAAGAGATAGCTCTTTGGCTATGGTTTTGGCCGAGGTATTTCGAAGAGGAATTGCTTCCGGATAACGGGTAGCATAGTCCAATATCACCAAAATGTACTCATGCCCCCTAGCAGACTTCATTATCGGACCTACCAAATCCATTGCGATCCTCTCAAAGGGGACCTCAATGATAGGAAGAGGTACCAGCGGGTTACGGAAATGTGGCATAGGTGCCGACTTCTGACACACAGGGCAGGAGGAACAATAATTTTCTGTTTCCTTCATGACCCCAGGCCAATAGAATCTCTGCAGTACCCTCTCTCTGTTTTTTTCGGTCCCCAGATGACCTCCCAGAATGTGCCCATGGGCCAATTCTAACACCAACTTCCTGTAAGGTTTGGGCACCACAAGTTGCTCAATGGTTTCTTCTGCCCTTTGAGCCACTCGATACAGCAGGTCCCTTTCCATAGTGAAGTACGGATAAGTGCAAGTCTTATCTGGGTTCACTAACTCGCCATCTATTTTCACCACATTTTCCCGTGCCTTTATTAGGGTGGGATCTTTTAACTGTTCTGTGGCAAAATTTTCCCTGTGAACCTCAAGATCTGAAAACTCCACAGACGGCATGTTTTCATCTGAGGATGTTGGCTCCTCCCCAGTTTCTCGAGTTTCCCCCGCCAATACCGACAAGGGAAATTCAGGAGAGTCCTCACCACTCCCAGAGGAATTCTGGT
The DNA here is from genome assembly GCF_037356315.1 of Lithobates pipiens. Lineage (NCBI taxonomy): Eukaryota > Metazoa > Chordata > Amphibia > Anura > Ranidae > Lithobates > Lithobates pipiens. The sequence continues at coordinate 640,036,287 of NW_027507903.1, forward strand.
CATCTTCCTGGTCTATAGGGGCACCAGTGGGGAGCTCAGGACAATCCCCGAGTTCCCAGAATTTTGGAAAATCCCTCCCCACAATAGCATCATGTGGTAAGTGAGACACTAACCCCACCTGATGAGAGAGGTTACCTTTGGGGGTCTCAAAAAACACTGAAGTTACAGGATACTCTCGGGTGTCCCCATGCACACAAATAACAGCCACCTTGTTCTTCCCAGAGACCTCTGTAGTAACTAATTCAGCTTTTATCAATGTTACCAGGCTACCTGAATCCAGCAACACATCAACATTTCTACCATTAATACACATTTTACATAAATGTTTCTCAGGTCCCCGAATGGCAGTGCATGCAACTGTCGCAAACAGCGACTGACGTCTCTCCCTTATAAAGTCACATTGCATAGGCTCATCTACAACTGGGCAATTGGCTGCAATATGTCCCTCTTGCCGGCAACGGTAGCAAATAATCTTTTTCGCTGCCTCTTGCAGCCTGGGCTTCCCATCCTCTCACTCTCTCCACCCTCACCCCTTGGAGTCATCTTACTCGCCACTGGGGATGATCTGGTCTTAGGATGGAAAGTCCGTGAGTTCCTGGAAGAGGTGGTCAAGTTCTCTGTAGCCAAGTACCTCTCAACCAGATCCACAAGTTTATCTGCATTTTCTGGGTCTCCATGGCTTACCCATTTTTGGATGGCAGTAGGAAGAGCTCTCAGGAAACGATCCATAATCACACGTTCCACAATGTTTGGTGCGGTCAAAATCTCTGGCTGCAGCCACTTCCTGCTCAGGTGAATGAGATCATACATTTGAGATCTGGGGGGTTTTCCAACCTGAAAAGTCCAATTATGTACACGCTGAGACACCCAGCCGTGCCAATATTTCTGTTTTTAGTACCACATAGTCTTTTGCTTGGTCAGGCTCTAGGTCATAATAAGATTTCTGCGATTCCCCAGTTAACAGAGGGGCCACCAGTCCAGCCCATTGCTCCTTAGGCCACTTTTCCCTTTCAGCAGTCCTTTCAAATGTGGTCAAAAACACCTCCGGATCATCCTCTCCAGTCATTTTTGTCAGTAAACGGCTCACACCAAAGGATGCGGTATTATTGTAACCACTTGCTTCATTGGTCTGCGGACGTTGCTGTATCAATGTCTCTATTTGCTGTTGAAAACTCTGCTCTTGCTTTTGCAACAGGTCTATGAAGCGGGCTTCAGATCGCTGCTGGGCTTGTTGCTGAGCTTCCAAACTCTGCAGGTCAGCTTTCTGCTGAGCTTCCAGACTCTGCTGCAAAGTTGCATTTGTCTGCTGCTGATTTGCATTTGTCTGCTGCTGGGCTTGTTGCTGAGCTTCCAAACTCTGCAGGTGAGCTTTCTGCTGAGCTTCCAGACTCTGCTGGTGAGCTGCAAGGCTCCTTTGTAAACCTGCATTTGTTTGCTGCTGATTTGCATTTGCTAGAGCCAGCTGTCTCAGTATCTCCTCCATGCTGGCCTTTAAAAAAAATAAAAAATAAAACTGCCAAAATTCTCCACCAACTGTGAGGGGTTAGCTCGGCGGCGGGTGTGTGTGACCCCCTGGATGGGTTCACAACACAAAATCAGGCACAGCAGACAGCGTTGTAGGTGCAAACAAACAAAAGATGCGGTTTATTCATGCTACATGCAGTGAAACATATAACAGCCAAACAAAAATAAAACATGAAAATAAATCCTTGGTCAGCTTGACCTCTAATTACACACTTAGATTCCCTATCTAACAACTGAGTGCAGCCTTGTGCAGCACCAGTCCCTGTCTCTGTTGTAGAGGTTTGCCACACAGGCGTTAACTCACCGCACAGAACAAGTGTCACACTCCCCAGTCTATACAACACAAAACTGGTTCCAGGATGGAGCATCTCCCTAAGCATGCTGGGGTTTTTTGTAGATGTCTTAATGAGCCCACTTACTTCAGCTGGGCTCATTAACTCTTCCCCTCTAATTATACAAGTCTGCATAAAGCCTGAATCTAGGGCACACATATTTCCCATCCTGGATACAACCAGGTGACTTTACCTGCGTGCTGCCACACTCTCCTTGCTGGCCTTCCAGACATGGTAATGGCCTGAAGGGAGTTGGGTAAAACAGCAGTGTAATGGAGTCACACAACACCCACTAAGCCCTGCAGATGGCTCTATTAGAGAACAGCAATAAACGATAGATACAGGTGTATATTGTGCTGGAGTCACACAACACCCACTAACTCCTGCAGATGCCTTTATTATAGAACACCAGAGATAAAGGGGTATACTGTAATTGAGTCACACAACACCCACTAAGCCCTGCAGATGCCTCTATTAGAGAACAGCAATAAAGGGTAGATACAGGTGTATATTGTGCTGGAGGCACAAAAAACCCACTAACTCCTGCAGATGCCTTTTTTATAGAACACCAGAGATAAAGGGGTATATACAGATGTATACTGTGCTGTGCTGGAGGCACACACAACTTCCAATAACTTCTGCAGATGGCAAGTGGGCTCAAATAGAGAAGAGCTACAGTATGTAGGTGGATATAGCGGTGTGTACTGGGTACAGAGCACGCAGACAGCACGCACAAGCTCCTAACACTACTGACTGCAAGCTCTATTATAAAAGATAGATCACTAGCTATATAGGTGAGGTGAATATAGCGGTGTATACTGCGGTCAGGGCACACAGACAACAACCACTACACAACAGCAAGATCGAAAATCGGCCGAAAACGATCGGTGTGTACTGTGTTGAAGGTACACAGAACACCCACTAACTGCTTCAGACGCCAACACACTACACTAGGCCGCCGCGCTGGCGGCCTTATATAGTGTGGGACGTGTACTACACAGCCTAAGCTATGTTTGGCCACAGGCATCCTGCCTGTGGCCAATCATGGCTCTCCTCGCTGCTGGCGCTGTGATTGGCCAAGCATGCGGGGTCACAGTGCATGCTTGGCCAATCATGAGCCAGCAATGCACTGCGATGACGCAGTGCATTGTGGGCCGTGATCGCCACACGAATTTGGCACGAACGGCCCATAACGTTCGGAATTCGCAGAACGGGCGAACAGCCGATGTTCGAGACGAACGTATGTTCGACTCGAACACGAAGCTCATCCCTATAGGCCACTGCTGTGGCATTGTCGGACTGAACCCGAACAGGGAGACCTCGTAGTCTGTAAGACCACTTTATGAGATCCATATAAATTGCCCGGATTTCCAGGACATTTATGGGCAATAGCTTCTCGATCGCAGACCATTTCCCCTGCGAGCACGTCTCCTCCAACACTGCTCCCCAGCCTGTCAGGCTGGCATCTATCGTGATAATCTTCCATGGAAGAGGAAGAAAAGTTTTGCCCTTCAGCAAATTCTTGGTTTGTAACCACCAGATGAGACTCCTGCGTGTCCCTGGGGATAGACGCATAGGAAGATCCAAGGATTGGGGCTTCCTGTTCCAAGCCGCAAGGATGCACCTTTGCAGAGGCCTTGAGTGGAACTGGGCGAATGGGGCGGCCTCGAAGGAGGCGACCATTTTCCCTAACAGTCTCATGCACAATCGAATGGGGGAAGATCTCCTGCCCAGAATTAGGCGCACCAGATCCCCAATGGCCAAGGCCTTTGGCCTTGGAAGAAACACCTTGCCCTGAGCGGTGTCGATGATCATACCCAGGTATTCCAAACTGGTGGCAGGCTGTAGGGACGACTATTCTAGGTTTATGACCCAACCTAGGCGTTCCAGGTGTTCTAGCGTTCTGGTGACGCTGTGGTTCAGGAACGCTACTGTTTTCTCCATGAGAAGCAAATCGTGTAGATAAGCCATGCCGGCTATACCCTGAGCTCTTAGGTTTGCCAAGAGAGGGTCCAGAATCTTTGTGAAGACTCGAGGGGCCGTAGCAAGCCCGAACGGCAAGGCCACAAATTGAAAATGGCGCCGCTCTATCGCAAACCTTAGAAATTTTTGGTGTGCGGGAAAAATTGGCACATGGAGATATGCATCCTTGATATCTACTGATGCCATAAACTCTCCCCCTTGCAGGGAGAAGACCACAGTGCGGATTGACTGCATTCGGAAGGACCGGATGCGTAAAAAACGGTTCAGATCCTTCAGATCTAGGATAGGTCTGACACTTCCATTTGGCTTCGGAACGGTGAAGAGATTTGAATAAAACCCTGAACCCTGTTCTTTTGGGTCCACTTCTACGATCACCCCCTGGGATAGTAAGTGATCTAAGGCCAGAAATAGCGGTTTTTGCTTTACTGGATCCCTGGGGATCCTTGACCTTAGAAAGCGAGAAGGTGGAATCTCCTGAAACTCTAGCCTGTAGCCCAGAGATACCGAAGAGATCAACCACTTGTCCCGGATCTCTTCCCGCCAGGCTCCTGCAAACTGCAGGAGCCTTCCCCCCACTCGGCCGAGTGGGGGCGCCCCTTTACAAGGAAGCTTTTGGGCTCTGCTTGGCAGGTTTTCGCCCCCAAGTCTTTTTCTGTCCCTGGGCCCGGCCCTGAGCCTTTCCTGTAGAGGAGGGTTGAGAAGGCCATCGCCACTGCTTAGAGCTTGATGCTCCGGGAGAGAGAGCACGCCTGAATGAAGGACGCTTGCTCTTTTTGACTGGAAGGAGAATAGATTTACTCCCTGAAATTTTTTGGACGAATTTGTCTAATTCTTCTCCAAACAAACGTTCCCCTTTAAACGATAACCCAGTCAAATGCTTCTTGCATGATAGCTCAGCTGCCCAATTTTTTAGCCATAGGGCCCTTCGCATGTGTGCCAACATGAGGGACAAACGTGATGCTTGTTGGACAGAATCCAAAATCGCATCAATCATGAAACACAGAATATGAGGCATTTCTGCATAATTCTCTACTTCCTCGCTGGGAAGGAGCCCAAGCATCTGCTTAACCTGTTCCTTCAGGAACCGGCACAACCCCACGGCTGCGACTGTAGGTTGCACTACAGCGCCAATCATGGAAAAGGAGGCTTTTAATAAGGTTTCCAGCTTCTTATCAGTTGGATCTTTAAATACCTGAGCATTATCCAAGGGACAAGTCAGGTTTTTATTCACGCAAGAAACAGCCGCATTAACAGATGGGACCCCCCACTTCTTGGTGAAACTTTCCTCCAGAGGATAATGCATAGAAAACCTTTTAGGAGGAGCAAACAGTTTATCGGGATGTCCCCAATCCTCATACATCAATTTATCCATTAAGGGATGAATTGGAAAGGAAAAAGCAGTCTGTGGGACTTTCCTGACTCCCAGGGAAGAAACAGAGGATGTAGCGACTTCAGCAGCAGGCATTCTGAATGTGGTAGGCACCAATTCAGTATAATGCTGCACCTGTTTTCTGAGCGCCCGGGAGGAGGGGACTATCTCCTCTTCCTCTGATTCATCCGACTGCTCCTGATCCCTGTCCCAAGACAGGGATCTCTCCTCATTTTCAGAAGAATCATCTGAGAGAGGAATTTCAGCAGAGGGAGGGGATCTACCCCTTTTCCTGCTATCTTTCAGGGAAGCAGAAATAAAATTCATTATTCTCCCTTCAAAACCCTCCAATGTAGCCCTCAGGGAGTCCTCAGTGACATAAACCGGGGCTGAGACATTAGGAGAGACTGCAAAACCTGACAGGGGCACTGACTCGTCTTGAGAGGCTGGCTCCAGTCTTGCAGGGGGGGGGGGGGGTGGAAACTTACATGCACCTTTAGAACCCCTGGACCTAGGCGGTGATTTACCAGTGCCTTTGCTACCTCCCCCTAAGACCCTCTTACGAGGAGACATAGTCCTACGCTACAAAGCAGACGTACTAGTACAAGTGCAATCACTGTTGTGCTTAAAGTCTCACAATAAATATATATGCTTAAACTGCACAACCTGATGCTGAGTAGGTGTCTAAGGTTTGCCTGGATCCCATCCCTTGGGATGCTTACTGGCCATAGCTCCTGTGTCTCCACTTACAGCCCCCTGACGCTCTGGGCTTTTTAAAACTGCCGAAAATAAAGTAATAATAGGGGCGCTGAACAAATATAAATATCAATTACAAATGTGAAAATTAATAATCATAAAACATCTAGAGTAATGGACAACCTATCACCAAAAATGGTAAAAAACAAATGATTGCAAACAAATAGATGATATAGACAATAATAAATAAAGTCCTAATTGGATACTAGAACCAAAAAAAATATATAAATATAAATCCAAAGTCCAAAGCAGTGATTCATTCAGTGAAAAAATCCTTCTGAATCCATATGCCAGAAGGCAGCTGAAATCTTCTACAAGGTAGTGACACGTCCCTTCACCAAAACTTATGGACATAGAAAACACCCCAACTGTGAAGATAAAGTTGTCTTCTTACCAGATGCTGTTGACTACTTTATTTAAAAAGATAGTCAAATAAGCTTATGCAGGTGGATTCCCTGCTCACATGGAATAAGGTGGACCTCGTATGGACAGAAGCTTCTCCTCATAGACTCAGATAGGTCATAAAAAAAGCCAAAGAAAATCCATAGCGTGACACCGTTTAATAATAAAAATAAATTTAAAAAACATAAGGCCAAATGGCTGCTTACATATGCCGGTGCCCGACCTGGCACTGGGGCTGCTCGCTTAAAACAATCGTTTCGTAATGGATGCGTAGTTCCTCGTTGTGTAGGGCGTGCGTTCCACCAAGAAACAGCCGACAACCAAAGACGACCGGAACTGTGCGTGTACGAACGTGACTGGGTACCGCCTCGACGTACGTTTCGTTTGACACGTCATCAGGAAGCGTACCCAGTCACAGAGTCAACGTTCTTTATGGTGTCTCGATCAATCCATAGACCAATCGAGAAACACTTAATTTAGTGCGCAGCCTCAGTCCCACTCAAGGCTTAATAGAAATCCATGATTTGTAAAACATAACTGGCAAATAAACACTAAAACATGGTTAACCCTAAATCGCAGGGAAAAACTATACATACCAGAAATTTAGTAAAAAAAATGAAAATAAATAAATAAATATATATATATATATATATATATATATATATATATATATATATATATAATAATCCTATGGGATATTCCTATTAGAAAAAAAGAGAGAGGGAGTAGGTTTCTTGTAATTAGCAAGATAACCTCTAGATGTCAGTCTGTAGTTGAAAAATTCTCATACCACTGATTGAACAGAAAAAAAGGTTTTTACACCTGAATAATTGGTAACAGTTTTTTATAAAAAAAATTTTTTTTAAAACTGCCGCCTGGTACCTGTGCAGTACAGCGCCCTGCACACTGACATGCACGGCTCACAACCACACTCCCCCCTCCTCCATTAGGCCGGGAACGCGCCCGGCGCGCGTGCACGCGTGCATGCACGAGGACCGCAGGATCCAGGGGGGAAAGGAGAACTCCACCGGAGCTGCGTGGGACCCCCAGACTACATGGGACCCCTGGGTTACCTTGTTGTGGCAGGGACTGCAGTGGAGACGTGAGACAGCTGGAGAACCAGGCTTCACTGAGCGTGTGTACTGAAAGGCATGTAAGTATGCATCAGGCTGCTCTTACTCCCTCTAGTGGTGGAAACCAGGTAAGACATACAACTACTCAAAATGAAGAAATCCATCATATAATTACATATATATAGGATTAACTTCCCTTACCTGTCCTCACCACAGGAATTGCTGAAACAGACAAATTCCAGCCTTCACCCTTCACGGCGGGCAGTGTTAGCCAACCTTCAGGTTTATCTGGGGCTCTTTCTCGGAAGAGCCTCCTTCCTGGACCATGTAAAAGACTCTGCCAGAAACTTTTGTGCGCTCTGTATAAACAGTACACCAAGTCTGGTCTTCCCAGAGCCCAGTCTTCCAATAGGAGAGGACTTACAGGCCAAACCTCGCTTCTTCGGCTGACGAGGCCCGGGTACCATACCATCTTGGGAGTCAAATATCGGCCCGAGGTATGGATCCGGTTTGTTGTAGCCCTTAGGCCCCCGCAGGGACCTGCACAGAGCTAAAGTTTTACGTGACCAACCACCATAGACACTGGTGAAAAAACTGAGGTGCCTCCCATATGGGAGTGGTTATATAGGGGAGGAATTCTCCTTAATTGGGGTTAACCAGTGTCCAATCACCAGAGGTGCCTATATAACCCACTATGTAATGAAGCTCCTGTGTCCCGTGATGTATGATCAAGAAATATATTTTTTTTTACTTTCTGCTATAAAACACATCCAATAAAAAATGTAAAACATCTAATTTCTTCATCAGTTTAGGCCAATATGTATTCTGCTACATATTTTTGGTAAAAAAAAATCCCATTAAGCGTATATTGATTAGTTTGCACAAAAGTTATAGTGTCTACAAAATAGGGGATATATTTATGGCATTTTTAATGTATTTATTGTTTTTACTAGTAATGGCGGTAATCAGTGATTTTTAGCTGGACATTGCAGCTGACAAAATGGACACTTGACACTTTTGACACTTTTTTGGAAACTAGTAATATTATTACAGTGATTACTGTACTAATGACCATGGCAGGGAAGGGATTAACATCAGGGGCAATCAAAGGGTTAGGTGTGTCCCTAGGGGGTGCTTGCTAACTGCGTGGGGGATGGTCTGACTGAAAGAAGACAGAGATCTCTTTCTTCTTCCCTGTCAGAACAGCGATCTGCCTTGTTTACATCAGCTGAATGGCGTTCTACCTCTCTGAGGAACGATCGCGGGTGGCCGTTGGACCCGCTGAATGACTCCCCCTCTGTCCAATCAGCACATGCAAGTGCCCCCAGTGTCTATTGCACAAAATTATGTACAGATATGTCACTTTGCCCAATAGAGGCGACCTGCCTCAGTACATATGTGGTAGGCGGTCGCCAAGTGGTTAATTTGCAGAGGTAACTGGAGTGACCTGTCGGCTACATCCAGCAACAGTGTGATGTCCATTTATTGGAATGTTTCCAAATTCCTTATGTCCTCTAATAGCTTTTGTATAATTATAACTATGAGCTGAGAAGAGCCGGGGATTGTTACTGCAACCTGACAGCAAAGGGGAAATGACAGAGCTAAATGAATTGTAATACCTAAGAAAAGACTCAACAGTGTGATATCCAATTGCTAATGTTGGTTCTAGATTTCATATGTCCCTTCTCTTAGCTGTTGAACAGTGGCGGCTGGTGACGTTTTTGGATGGGGGGGCGCCAAACCCCGCCCATCATGACCCCGCCCATCATTTTGGCCCATCCCAGTTCTCATAAACCACGCCCCTTATGTAATCTGGAAAAAAATTGGCGTGGGTTCCCCCCTCTGAGAGCATACCAGGCCCTTAGATCTGGTATGGATTCCAAGGAGAACCCCCTACGCCAAAAAAACGGCGTGGGGATCCCCCCAGATCCACACCAGACCCTTATCCGAGCACGCTACCCGGCCGGCCAGGAAAGGGGGTGGGGACGAGCGGGCGCCCCCCCCCTCCTGAGCCGTACCAGGCCGCGTGCCCTCAACATGGGGGGTGCCTTGGGGGAGGGGGGGCGTGTGCGGCCCCCCCACCCCAAAGCACCTTGTCCCCATGTTGATGAGGACAAGGGCCTCTTCCCGACAACCCTGGCCGCTGGTTGTCGGGGTCTGCGGGCGGGGAGCTTATCTGAATTCGGGAGCCCCCTTTAATAAGGGGGCCCCGGATACCGGCCCCCCACCCCATTCACCTGTGAAAAAGAGTAAAAAAAAAACACAACACAGGGTTAAAATATTTTATTGCACAGCTCCGGGGGTCTTCCATCTTCGGGGGTCTTCTCACCGGACTCCTCCGCTATCTTCTTGTAGCTCTTTTGCTAGCGGAGGAGCCCGGCTTTCTTCCTCGCCGCCGGCCTCTTCTTCCGACTTTGGGGGTCTTGTCCCCCTCTTCGGTTCTTCTGCCGGGCCACCGCGCCTTCTTATAGCTCTTTTACAGGCGGTCTTCTGTCGCCGCCGCCCGTTCTTCTTCTTCTTCTCCTGGAGATCTTGACTCGACGTCCTCTCCGGCCGCAATGCCAGGGACGCGCTGTGCTGCCATTTATATAGGGACAATGGGGCAGTGTCACGTGGGTTGATGTCATATGGGTTGGTCACATGGGTTGATGTCACATGGTGACCTCGCCCCCTTACGATGTCACAGTCCCGAAGGATGCTGGGACTGTCGCCATGTGACATCAACCCATGTGACCAACCCATGTGACACCGCCCCATTGTCCCTATATAAGTGGCAGCGCAGCGCGTCCCTGGCATTCCGGCCAGAGAGAGCGTCGAGTCAACATCTCCTGGAGAAGAAGAAGAAGAACGGGCGGCGGTGGCGGAGACAGAAGACCGGGCCACCGCCTGTAAAAGAGCTATAAGAAGGCGCGGTGGCCCGGCAGAAGAACCGAAGAGGGGGACAAGACCCCCGAAGTCGGAAGAAAAGGCCGGCGGCGAGGAAGAAAGCCGGGCTCCTCCGCTAGCAAAAGAGCTACAAGAAGATAGCGGAGGAGTCCGGCGAGAAGACCCCCGAAGACGGAAGACCCCCGGAGCTGTGCAATAAAATATTTTAACCCTGTGTTGTGTTTTTTTTCTACTTTTTTTCACAGGTGAATGGGTAGGGGTACATTGTACCCCATACTCATTCACACAGGGTGGGGAGCCGGTATCCGGGGCCCCCTTATTAATATCTATTATCTGATAAGAGTTTGAGAATTGCTAATGATACAACCAATTAATAAAGCTCACTGTTGTAAGATTTATGGCCATTGATTGCCCTTTGCTGGCAGCTCTGTCTATGACCTCAGAACAGGATGTCATATAATCATTGATCTGGTTGTAGAACCCTGGAGTTCAGGCAAGGATGCTCCTCAAAAATGTACTTGCCAGGAGTAAATACCCTAGTTGATTGTTAGAGATCCATTGGCTTCTCCCTAAGTTTGGCCTTGTTGTACTTTTCTCTTCTACCACTAGGAGCCGGTGGCAAGGCACTTGGTAATACTAGATATGAGGACAACCCAAGGTCAGGTTATGGATATATGGGGTATCTCAGCCAATGGGAAGAGGTTTTCTTGAATCCCTTGGCCTGCTGGGAGAACGTATATATTCGGATGGAGTCAGGTGATCTGCGTTCTGTCTGGGTGGATGTGTGTTGAGTGTCCCGGGCTGCTGGGCAGGAGTTTTGGCCTATCCTGGGCACATATGGCTGCCAGGCTGTCTGAAGGCCTATCCAGAAGCAGGAGAGCAGCGCAGGGTTGGAATTGCGGCATGAAGTCCAACCAGAAGTGGCGGTTCTGACGGCCGGAGAACCTGTCAGTGGTCGAAGGTAGAAGGGAAGCTGTTGCCACTGAGGGACCAACCACCTTATTACCAGGGACTACAGTGAGTAACTGAAGCCGTACCAGAGCAATAGTACCAGAGCAATAGAAGAAGTACCGGAGCAATATTCTAACCGAAAGAGCACGGTGGAGAACTAGGAAAATTCAGGTCAAGTCAGGACCCAGCCAGCAGAAGTGACGCTTGCAGAGCAGCCTTGTGTGTCAAGCCAGGGGCCGAGCAGACCAGCGGGGGTGACGTTTGAGAGGCATCTGGAGTGTCAAGCTAGGGGCCGAGTAGGGAAGCGGGGGTGACGCTTGAGGAAGATACCACTGTAAAGATTGGAGGAGTTCAAAGGGATTCAGAGAGTCTAGTGAGAGACTGGGAGCTCAGTGTGTTGAAAAACTATGAGAAGCTGTAGTAGTGGTGAATGAACTGTTACACTTTGTGTTAGGAACTTTTAAAGATTGTTGCCATGGGAGACAGCATTCCTACACATGCAGACGTGGCTTCTTGCTGGAGGCCTTTCTCTGCATGGCTGTCTTCCTATTGAAGTCTGAGGCCGCGTACACACGGGCGGACTGTTCGCCCAACTTAGTTTGTCAAACAATCCGACAAACAGTCCGCTCAAAATTTGCATGAGCGGACTTGACCACACACGATGAACGAACAGTCCGCTGAAAGCGTGCGCGATGACGTGAACGGCACGTACGACGGGACTAGAAAAACGACGTCCTATACACTGCAATGCAACCTTCGGCGTGTAAATCCTTTCTGAGCAAGCGCGGAACTTAGTTTGACGAACAAGCCTACACATGTTTCACCAAGTTTCAGCGGACTGTCTTACGGGAATTCCGAAAAACTTTGTTCGTCAGACTGTCCGCTGAAACTGTCCGCTGAAGCCCACACACGAGCGGACTGTCCGCTGAAAAACTGTTCAGCGGACAAAGTTGGGCGAACAGTCCGCCCGTGTGTACGCGGCCTCAGAGTCTGCCAATTGAACTTACAACTACTCAAGGGTGTCCTGATCTTAACCCTCTTTTCCCCATAAAAGTTTGTAAGAGAAATAATAGGATTTTTATATACAGCTTACCTGTAAAATCCTTTTCTTGAGAGTACATCACGGGACACAGGAGCTCATTACATAGTGGGTATATAGGCACCTCTGGTGATTGGACACTGGTTAACCCCAATTAAGGAGAATTCCTCCCCTATATAACCCCTCCCATATGGGAGGCACCTAAGTTTTGTAGCAAAGCTGTCAGGACCTGGACTTGAACCTGGGGCCTCAGCTGTGTCTGGCAATTAATCTTCTCTCTGAGCTATCTGAGATGCTGGACAATCCCTTGTCAGATCCTTTTGACAACCCTGCCTTGTACCTTGATTTCAGCTGAACCTTGAACTCTTTGCTCCTCCCATGAACTTCCTGATATAAGCCATGTCTCTGCACTTCCTCCTTGCCAGAATATTGTGCTATCTCCAGCCTGTATCTCGCTCTCGTCTTCTCTGCTGCTGCTTATATTTGCTACTGCTCGTTATCGACCCTTGGCTTGTTCCACGACTACGCTTCTGCCTGATCCCAATCTGCAACTACTCGTTACCGACCTTTTGGCTTGCTTACTGACCACGCTTCTGTTTGATCCTTACCTGCTCATCCGCTACTGAACCCCGGCTTGCTCACCTCCTGGTGGGGCAATCCTGAGGACCGCGACCTAGTACTAACACGCAGCCAAATCCATCTCTACCATCTGGAGCTCTGGTGAAAACCGGTTAGTACTTAGACTCCGCACCTCAGGTGAGCCTGTGTCATCTGCCAGGGTGACTGCCTGTGTTCCTATCCTGCTGGTTAGTGGTAGTCCTGCAACTGCTACAGCAATTGGTCTTCGAGCCTGACCCCTGATCGTGACAAAAGCAATAGGAAACCACGTAAAACCCAAGAGGGGCGAGAGCCCTGTGTCCCGTGATGTACACTCAAGAAAAGGATTTTACAGGTAAGCTGTATATAAAAATCCTATTTTCTTGATCATACATCACGGGACACAGCAGCTTCATTACATAGTGGGATGTCCCAAAGCAATGCTCAGATTGAGGGGAGGGAGACACAGATCATAATTATAGACCGCCATGGACCGGAGGACCTAAACTGCAGCCTGCAGCACACTGCGCCCAAAGGCGATATCCTCTTGCCCTCTGACATCCACCTGATAGAATCTGGTGAATGTGTGGACTGATGACCAAGTTGCAGCCTTACAGATCTGAGCCAGGGAGGCCTGGTGATGCACTGCCCAAGAAACACTTACAGCCCTAGTAGAGTGTGCTTTCACTGGAAAAGGAGGAATTTTCCCTTTAACACTATAGGCCTGAGAAATAATCTGTCTAATCCACCTTGAGAGAGTGGATTTTGATGCCGCCTGGCCCTTCCTAGGGCCTTCCGGCAAAATAAACAAGCAATCAGTTTTCCTTATCTGAGCAGTTGCTTGAAGATAGATACTGATTGCCCTAACCACATCCAAAGTGTGCAAATATTCTTCTTCTGCGGACTGTGGGTCCGGAAAAAAGGATGGTAGGATTACATCTTGATTCAAATGGAATCCCAAAACCACCTTAGGCAGAAAGGACCTGATGGGACGCATGACCACCCGGTCCTTATGAATAATTAGATATGGCTCTTTGCTGGAGAGAGCTGCTAGTTCTGACACTCTTCTAGCCATGGATATGGCTACCAAGAAAACCAATTTTTTAGTCAAAAGAACTAACGAAGCCAGGTGCAAAGGTTCAAAAGGTTGCCCCTGCAAAGCCGAGAGAACCAAATTCAGATCCCATGGGCATACCGGAGGTTTGACTGGCGGCCTTATCCGCATAGCCTCCTGGATGAAAGCCCGCACCAGGGAATGCGATGCAAGTGGCTTCTGAATAAACACTGACAAGGCCGAAATCTGCTTCTTGATAGTGCTTACGGCCAAATTCATTTCTAGGCCTGAATAGAGGAAGGCCAAGATCCTGCTAATGACATACTTTCTAGGATGCCATTTCCTGAGTTCACACCAGGAAACATATGCCCTCCAGATTTTGTAGTAAATAAGCCTGGAGGCCAGCTTTCTGGCATTGACCAGAGTAGAAAGGACTGGCCCCAAAAACCCACGGTCTCTCAGAATGTGGGTCTCAGCAGCCAAACCATCAAATTTAGACTGTGTAAAGCAGGATGGTAAATTGTACCCTGTGAGAGCAGATCTGGCCGGAGAGGGAGGATCCACGGCCTGCCTACTGCCAACTTCATGATCTCTGCGTACCAAGGCCAAATTGACACATGGAGATATGCATCCTTGATGTCTATTGATGCCATAAACTCTCCCCCTTGCAGGGAGGAGACCACAGTGCGAATTGACTGCATTCGGAAGGACCGGGTGCGTAAAAACCCGGTTCAGAGCCTTCAGATCCAGGATAGGTCTGACACTTCCATTTGGCTTCGGAACGGTGAAGAGATTCGAGTAAAACCCTGAACCCTGTTCTTTTGGGTCCACTTCTACTATCACCCCCTGGGATAGTAAGTGATCTAAGGCCAGAAATAGCAGTTTTTGCTTTACTGGGTCCCTGGGGATCCTTGACCTTAGAAAGCGAGAAGGTGGAATCTCCTGAAACTCTAACTTGTAGCCCAGAGATATCGAAGCAATCACAAACTTGTCCTGGATCTCTTCCCGCCAGGCTTCCGCAAACTGCAGGATCCTTCCCCCCACTCGGCCGAGCGGGGGCGCCCCTTCACAAGAAAGCTTTTGGGCTCTGCTTGGCAGGCTTTCGTCCCCAGGATTTCTTCTGCCCCTGGGCCCGGCCTTGAGCCTTTCCTGTAGAGGAGGGTTGAGAAGGCCATCACCACTGCTTAGAGCTTGATGCTCCGGGAGAGAGAGAACGCCTAAATGATGGACGTTTGCTCCTTTTGACTGGAAGGAGAGTAGATTTTTCCCCCTGAAATTTTTTGGACGAATTTGTCTAATTCTTCTCCAAACAAACGTTCCCCTTTAAACGGGAACCAAAATCAAATTTTTCTTGCATGATAGCTCAGCTGCCCAATTCTTTAGCCATAGGGCCCTTCACATGTGTACCAACAGGAGAGACAAACTAGATGCTTGTTGGACAGAATCCAAAATCGGATCAATCATGAAACACAGAATTTGAGGTATTTCTGCATAATTGTCCACTTCCTCACTGGGAAGGAGGCCAAGCATCTGCTTAACCTGTTCCTTGAGGAACTGACACAACCCCACAGCTGCGACTGTAGGTTGCACTACAGCGCCAGTCATGGAAAAGGAGGCTTTTAATAAGGTTTCCAACCTCTTATCAGTTGGATCTTTAAATACCTGAGCATTATCCAAAGGACAGGTCAGCTTTTTATTCACGCAAGAAACAGCCGCATCGACAGATGGTACCCCCCATTTCTTGGTGAAACTTTCCTCCAGAGGATAATGCATAGAAAACCTTTTAGGAGGAGCAAACAGTTTATCGGGATGTCCCCAATCCTCATACAACAGTTTATCCATTAAGGGATGAATTGGAAAGGAAAAAGCAGTCTGTGGGACTTTCCTGCCTCCCAGGGAGGAAACAGAGGATGTAGCGACCTCAGCAGCAGGCATTCTGAATGTGGTACGCACCAACTCAGTATAATACTGCACCTGTTTCCTAAGCGCCTGGGAGGAGGGGACTCTCTCCTCTTCCTCTGATTCATCCGACTGCTCAAGATCCCTGTCCCAAGATAGGGATCTCTCCTCATTGTCAGAAGTGTCATCTGAAAGAGGAATCTCAGCAGAGGGAGGGGATCTACCCCTTTTCATGCTATCTTTCAGGGAAGCTGAAATAAAATTCATGATTCTCCCTTCAAAACCCTCCAATGTAGCCCTAAGGGAGTCCTCAGTGACATATACCGGGGCTGAGACATTAGGAGAGGCTGCAAAACCTGACAGGGGCACTGACTCATCCTGTGAGGCTGGCTCCAGTCTTGCAGGGGGAGATGGTAACTTACAGGCATTTTTAGAACCCCTGGACCTAGGCAGTGATTTACCAGTGCCCTTGTTACCTCCCGTGCACGAGGACCGCCGGTATCCAGGGGGGTAAGAATCACTATTGGAGCTGCGTGGGACCCCCACACTACTAGGGACCCCTGTATTACCTTATTGTGGCAGGGATTGCAGTGGAGACGTGAGACATCTGGAGAACTAGGCTTCACTGAGCGTGTGTACTGAAAGGCATGTAAGTATGCATCAGGCTGCTTTTACTCCCTCTAGTGGTGGAAACCAGGTAAGACATACTACTACTCAATGAAGAAATCCATAATATAATTTATATAGGATTAACTTCCCTTACCTGTCCTCGTCGCAGGAATTGCTGAAAACAGACAGATTCCAGCCTTCACCCATCACGGTGGGCAGAGTTGTGCCAACCTTCAGTTTTTTTGGGGTTCTTTCTCCTACCTGGACCTTGTAAAAGACTCTGCCAGAAACATTCATGCCACTATGTAAATAGTACACCAAGTCTGGTTTTCCCAGAGCCCAGTCTTCCAATAGGAGAGGACATACAAGCCAAACCTCGTTTCTTCGGATGACGAGGCCCGGGTACCATATCATCTTGGGAGTCAAAATATCGGCCCGAGATATGGATCCGGTTAGTTGTAGCCCTTAGGCCCCCACAGGGACCTGCACAGAGCTTTCTTCATAGCACATGTTTTTTGTGACCAACCACCATAGACACTGGCGAAAAAACTGAGGTGCCTCCCATATGGGAGGGGTTTTATAGGGGAGGAATTCTCCTTAATTGAGGTTAACCAGTGTCCAATCACCAGAGGTGCCTATATAACCCACTATGTAATGAGCTCCTGTGTCCCGTGATGTATGATCAAGAAAAACATCTTTTGCATTCAAGAAGTGTCTGGCGTCCAGTAACTTCCACCTTGCACCCACTATGCCTCACAACCCACCACATACAGAAGGATGTCAGCTATCGTTGGCCCTGGAGGTTCTCATTAGACTGAAGGAGGCTGGAGACCTTGCTTAATGGTAATCATTGGATTTGAATGGATAATCTAAACTAATCATAACTTGCACAATTGGAATGAATGTTTCTCATTGGCATTGGCTCTTCAGCCCCCACAACTTCTAGATCATGCTCAGTGCTTCCATTAAATTGCTAATCTATGGGAACTAACTTACATTTCTGATCTCGGTGATGTTCAGCATTATTATGAAGATTGCCTTTATTCTTAGACAGACTCCTGATTCGCCAACCACATTGTATTTTATGGGTTTGGGGGGAGGAGAAGGTCCTTGTGTGGTCTGATCGGTGGGTAGCACAGTGGTACGATGTGTGGTGGGGTGTTCGGTCTTTTTTGGACAATTATCACACTGCGGAGTTGTTATATTCTGCATAGTAGTCGGTCTTGGTGAGACAGATTGAGTGTCTCCGATGTTCTCTGCAATAAAAAGATGAGATGAAGACAGATGAGTGACATCTCAATGACAGATACAACTTGAATGGTTTTTGGTGAATGAATCAACAATCAATAGATCTATTCTCATTGATCATAAACTATGACAGGTTATCATTCACAGAAGTCCCATGTTTTGAGACATTTTGGAGACTTTTGTCATTTGCAAGTGCATACATAACTAGGGATGCACCAATACTGTTTTTTACCGGCGAGTGCGAGTACCAATACTTTTGATCAAGTACTCGTCGATACCGAGCACTGATACCTTTGTGGTACAATTTGAGCCCATACAAAATGAATGAGCTGAAATTGCACTGCAAAGAACCAAATGCAATTTGAACGGGAATGTGATGAAATCACTATATGTCAAGTTCCTCCACCCCAAACTTTCATCCATGTCTTTATAGACCTTGATTTGTACTCTGGTCCAAATCATTTGGTGGAGGGGAGATTATGGTGTGGGCTTGTTTTTCAAGGGTTGGGCTTGGCCCCTTAGTTCCAGTGAAAGGAAAACTCAAGTGATTGTAAAGGATTGTTTTTTTTTTTTTTTTTTTTTTTGTTTTTAAATAACAAACATTGCCCAGATCCACCTGTTCTGCGGTCCCTCGGCGCCTCTCATGGCTCATCCTCTTATCAGATAACCCCCTAGGAGAGGTGCTCTCCTGGGGAGGTTACCTTGCGGGCGCGCTCCCGAGTCCAGCATTTGCGTCCACAGACACAAATGCTGGATTCGGCCCTGTTCCCTGGCACCCGCGCCATTGGATTTGGTTGACAGCAGTGGGAGCTAAGTACTTATGGGGGAAACCACCCAATAAGGCTTAACATGTTGGGTATCTATTTACTCAGCACAACCTAATCTTCAGGGGTGGACTGACAACTCATGGGGCCCCTGGGAAATAGAAGATCATGGGGCCCCCAGGCAATCTGAGAATATGGGGCTATACAGTATACACACACACACACAGTATACAATCACACAGTATACACATATATGTACACACAGTATACACAGACATGTTTCTATTGGCTGAGAAGGTACTGGAAAGGTGGTGCAGCTATAATCTTGGGATTTTTAAACCAAAAGGATGTCAGTAAGGGACATTTCAGAGACAGATGTAAAAAAAAAAACTCTGATTTTTACATACTGTCCCTGGTTTTACTGAGGCTGGCAACCCTGATGGGGCCCCCTAGTGGCTCTGGGCCCTCGGGCAGTGCCGTGATAGAGAGCACTGACATCAGCAGCGTGACATAAAGCACTGACACCAGCACCGTGATATACAGCACTGACACCTGCACCATAAGCAGCCCCAGGAGGAAGTCAGTATAGCACAGGGATGGTGGGAGGCGAACTTTGCAAACCTGCAGGTCAAATTTGCAGCCACAAAATAATTACCAGCTGTGCAAACATAGTCCCACCACATGGCCAATGACATAACACATGTATGAGGTGAATCTGGGATCGACAACTACAAGCATTCTTTTTTTATATGTGAAATTGTTGTGACAATTCAGGACTGTGGAGCACATGAAGGCAATGGCGGAGAGGGAAGGTCAGGGTAGGCAAAGAAGAGGGTGCAGGAGATGATCACCAGCAGCGTGACATACAGCAATGACACCTGCACCGTGATAGAGTCATCTGACACCAGCACCATGATAGAGAGCACTGACATCAGCAGCGTGACATACAGCAATGACACCTGCACCGTGATATACAGCACTGACAGCAGCACCGTGATAGAGAGCACTGAAAACAGCAGCGTGACATACAGCAATGACGACTGCACCGTGATAGAGTGATCTGACACCAGCACCGTTATAGAGAGCACTGACATCAGCAGCGTGACATAAAGCACTGACACCAGCACCGTGATATACAGCACTGACACCAGCACCGTGATATACAGCACTGACATCAGCAGCGTGACATACAGCAATGACACCTGCACCGTGATAGAGTGATCTGACACCAGCACCGTGATAGAGAGCACTGACATCAGCAGCGTGACATAAAGCACTGACATCAGCAGCGTGACATAAAGCACTGACACCAGCACCGTGATATACAGCACTGACACCAGCACCGTGATATACAGCACTGACACCAGCATCGTGATATACAGCACTGACACCAGCACCGTGATATACAGCACTGACACCAGCACCGTGATAGAGAGCACTGACATCAGCAGCGTGACATAAAGTACTGACACCAGCACCGTGATATACAGCACTGACACCTGCACCGTAAGCAGCCCCAGGAGGAAGTCAGCATAGCACAGGGATGGTGGGAGCCCCTCATAATGAGCATAGCACAGAGATGGTGGGAGCCCCTCATAGGCACAGCAGAGGTACAGCCCCAGGAGGATGTCAGCACAGCACAGGGATGGTGGGAGCCCCCCATAATAAGCATCCCCAGGAGGATGTCAGCATAGCACAGGGATGGTGGGAGCCCCTCATAATAAGCAGCCCCAGGAGGAAGTCAACACAGCACAGGGATGGTGGGAGCCCCTCATAATGAGCATAGCACAGGGATGGTGGGAGCCCCTCATAATAAGCAGCCCCAATAGAAATATGACACTGCTCAACCTCTTCAAACAGGAGGGTATGGGCATATAATACGGTGTGCTTTTTTTGGACAGAAAGAAGGTCTGTGTGCTCGATTAAAAAAATCGTTTATAGACATATACATGGTCTACTGGTCACATGTGTTGAATTCCTCCGAGATCCATGCCTCATTCATTTTTAGAAATGTGAGGTAGTTAACACTGTCGTGAGCTCCGGGAGTACGCTTATCGGTCACGATCCCCCCTGCTGCGCTGAACGTCCTTTCGGACAGGACACTGGATGAGGGGCAAGCCAACAGTTCGATTGCAAATTGGGCAAGCTCTGGCCAGAGGTCAAGCCTGCCCACCCAGTAGTCCAGGGGTTCATCACTCCTCAGAGCGTCCACATCGGCCGTTAACCCGATGTAGTCGGACACCTGACGGTCTTCTTGCAGGTGCTGTTGGATTAGTACCCGCAACTCCTTCTCTGGGAGGGGGAATTGCTCCTCTGCCAGCGCACGCAAAAGCAGAATGCAGCATTTCTCGAAGCAAGGCCTGGTAGTGCTCCATTCTGACAGCCCTTTGTGACGGCGGTAACATTTCCACCATTTTGTGTTTGTACCGGGGGTCTAAGTACGTTGCCACCCAGTACTGGTCCTTGACCCTTATGCTTTTTATACGGGGGTCCCTATTAAAACACTGGAGCATGAAGTCCCCCATTTGCACTAAACTGGAAGCGGTGTGGGGGCCTGGCTCCTGCTCATCATCCAGGATAATGTCGTCCTCTTCATTCTCCTCTCCCCATCCACGCACAACAACAGGGATCCCAGAAAGGTTTAAAGCATGCTCTTCTTGCTCCTCCTCATCTGCCCCGGCCCCATCCTCCTCTGACTCCTCTTCAGACTCCTGTTGTTGACTTGTCTCAGACAGAGTAGCCCCCCCTGGGAATTCATCCAGCATTACAACTTCCTCATCTTCCCGCTCCTGCTCCTCCACAGCTTGATCAATGACACGACGCAATGCACGCTCCATAAAGAAGGCATAAGGTACCATGTCACTGATGGCGCCATGGCTGCGACTGACCAGTTTGGTGATCTCCTCAAATGGCCGCAGAAGTCTGCATGCGTCGCGCATGAGCAGCCACTGGCGCGGTGAAAAAAACCCCAGCTTCCCAGAACCGTTTCTTTCGCAGAGTTCATACAGGTAGACGTTAACTGCACGTTTCTGCTGGAGCAGCCTATCAAGGATATAGAAGGTTGAGTTCCATCGCGTCGGGCAATCGCAAATAAGACGTCTGACCGTCAGATTGTGTCGCCGCTGAATGTCAGCAAGGCGAGCCATGGCCGTGTAAGATCTTCTGAAATGGGCCGAGATTTTCCTTGCCTGCCGCAAGATGTCCTGGACCCCAGGGTATTTGACAACGAATCCCTGCACGACCAAGTTTAAGACGTGTGCCATGCATGGCATGTGCGTCATTTTGCCCTGTTTCAATGCGCTAAGCAACTGTCAAATTGAGCGGTGTTAGCCACTGATCTGCCTGTGAACGCAAAGCTGAAAGGAGTGCCGGGCCAGTGTGGCTCTTGGCTTCCAGGCACAACAGACGCAGCACGGCATGGCAACATCTCACCTGGCATGTCGAATAGGTTCTGGGGAGCTTGGGCGGCGCAGCGGAAGAGACGCTAGCAGCGGAAAAGGAGGAGTCAGCCGAGGAGGAGAGGGAGGAGGATGGAGTAGGAGGAGGAGGAGGAGTAGAAGAAGAGCCAGGCCTGCATGCAATCCGTGGCGGTAAAACCAAATCTACACGGGTGCCACGGGTTACATGCTTGACGGCCGTCAGAAGGTTCACCCAGTGGGCAGTAAAAGTGATATACTTTTCCTGCCCATGTTTGCTAGACCACGTGTCTGTGGTCAGCTGTATTTTGGCACCGACACTGTGTGCCAGAGATACATTCACTTGCCGCTGAACATGGCCATATAGCTCTGGGATGCCCTTCTCTGAGAAATACTTCCTTCCTGGGACCTTCCATTGTGGTGTTCCAATGGCCACAAATTTTCGAAAGGCCTCCGAGTCCACCAGTTTATATGGCAGTTGTTGGCGGGCTATCAGTTCTGACAAGCCAGCCGTCAACCGTTGGGCAAGAGGGTTATCCGGCGTCATCATTTTTTTTTACGCTCGAACATTAGGCCCACGGAAGCCTGCCTTTTTGCAGAAAAACGTGAGCTTGGCGTGATGGAAGGTGGAGTGGAGGACAATTGTGAGGAGAGAGGAGAAGGAGAAGTAGAAGACGAGGCTGGACGGTGAGAGCCTGGAGTGTGGCTTTGTGTGTTCCGTTGCTCCCACTGGGCTCGGTGATGGCTGCTAATGTGCCTTCTTAAGGCGGTTGTCCCTAGGTGAGTGTTGGGCTTACTGCGACTAATGCGTTGACTGCAAAGATTGCAGATGGCAACGCTATTGTCAGCAGCGGACACGTTAAAAAAGCCCACACTGCGGAGCCATGTGCCGGCATCCTGGGAGCGCCAGATGTGACCGTACATGGTCGATGACTCGCTCCTGATACATTAGTAGTCTGCTTTGTCCATCCTGTGCAATGTAAGTTATTCCTGCTTCTCCTCCCTATCTGCTGGTCCATATCTCCCTCTGAACTCCCCTCCTCTTCCTCTCATGTGGGCACCCACGTGACATCACTAGACACGTCATCATCGACGTCACCTTCCCCACCGCTATAAGTAGAGATCTCGGAGTAGGCAGCAACACCGGGGACCAACCTCCTCCTTGGGCTGATCTGGGTGCTGTCGTCAGACTGCTGAGTGGCGGTTGTTGCTACCTCCTCTTCCTGATCCAATGCCATGAGTGGCTGCACATCAGAAATGTCTTGATATGGATCGGAAAATAATTCCTGTGACTCAAGCGGAAGGTATGTGGTGGTGGTGGTGGTGTTGTTGGTGTTAGTGTCTTTGGGGGTGCACATAGCAGAGAGTGAAGAAGAGGGTGCAGATCGAGAGGATGAGGAGGGTGCAGAAGAGTAAGGCTGAGTGAGCCACTCAACCAAGTCTGGTGTGTCCTTTAAAGTAATTAAACGCACCTTCTGCAGCTTCCCACTTTGGCTCAAGCCTGTTGCTCCTGCCCTACCCCTACCACCCCTGCGGAAGGGCCTGCCTCTTCCTTTGCCTGTCATTTTTTAAATGACCCTGTGACAAAACTCTCAGTCCCTATACTGATAAAGGACTGCTGCAAAATAGGGCAGCAGTCAGCAGTAGTGTACCTCAACCCTATATATTGTGGACCTATATCAGTCCTTAAGGATTAGTAGACTGTACCTCACTCAATCCTATGTACTGTAGTACCCTATACCTTACCAGTCCTTATAAGGACCTTTGTGGAACTAGTAGGTTGTGAATGATTAGCAGACTGTACCTCAGTCCCTATACTGATAAAGGACTACTGCAGCAGTCAGCAGTAGTGCACCTCAACCCTATATATTGAGAAAAGGGGGATGAGCATAAAGCTCATGAGATAGGAAAAGACTCTGGAAGGGAATTTCCTAAGGAAGTTTTTTTGTTGGAGCAATAGGGACTATTGCGGTATCGTATAATCAAACAATAAATATTTAAGACTAAAAATTCAATAACATTTTATTATAAATACCTACACAAGGATAGTGAAAAGCATATAGACACACATGACAAAGCAAATAATATAATCAATCCAAAAAATGGAAAACATAATATACAAAAGTAATTGAAAAATCCCCACAAAAGGAGGGGATTTTTTACATGAATATAGGGTTGACGTATAAATCGACCGGTTTCGCGGCACTGAAAACGCCGCTTCCTCAGTAAACGTCACCTACAAATTTGATATAAACAAAAGAAACATGTATACTATTATGACAATTCAATAGATACAATAATCTCAAATGAAAACCATACAGTACAGCCAGAATTAATAGTTGTAATAAAACGTCATGACTCACCTGGAGCCCTTCAAGCCCCTTAGCACTGGAGCGACCAAAAGCGAGACACCCAAAATTTAGGGTGCCCCCCCTGGGGGCGGACACGGGGGGTGTGTAAAGTATGGGCAGACGCACTATGCGGTGAGGAACTAGAAAGAATATAATAACACAGTCCTATTAGGATATACCAGACAGTTCGATAGACCATGGACGGAGGACTTGAAAAGAAGTTGAAAAAGTTTAAGATGTAAAAATTAGGTAAAGTCAATCAAGCCAAAACAGACACCCGGTGGTTCATGGTCTATATCGTTAAGTGATCAAGACAAGAGAAAGGGGATTGAGCAAACAAGCAAAACCTACCCCAGTTTCCATAGAGATGGCAAAGAAAAGTAAGTCAGGAATAACACACTGCACTGCAGTTTAAAAATCCAAGCAAGTCTTCAAAAATTGCCCCAGAGAGTAACACAAAAGTTTGCTCTAGATAAAAAGTTTAAAGAATAACAATATATAAGTTTGTGAACAAATTGGGGTTGAAGAGCGAGGAGAACAATAGTGCAGTGGTTGTATTACCTTAACTAGTTGCTGACCGCCGGCCGTCAAATGACGGCCAGGCAGCGCAGCTATCGTGGCGGGAGGCCGTCATATGACGGCCTCCCTTTTAAACAGGGATGCGCGCGATCGTGCGCGCGCATCCCTGTTTCTTCGGTGGCGGCGTGTCACGGAGACCCCGCTCGCCACCGAAGGGGGTGAACAGCCATTCGTTATGGCTGTTTACCACGTGATCGGCCGTGATGAAGTCACGGCCGATCACAGATGGTCACACCCCGAACGTGCACGGCGCATTCGCGCGATCGCGAGCGCGCTGCGCGCGCACGTCGGTGGCGGCGTGTTCCCCGGGAACACTGCTCGTCACCGACGCTGGTAAACAGCCATTGGCCGGCTGTTTACCCACAGCCGATCACAAAAATGTAAACAAACCGCGGTAACAGGATGTTACCGGGTTCTCCTCCTCACACACCGATCGTTACCGCATACAGTGTACACCAATCACACTGATTGCCCCCCCCCAATAAAGAGGACCTGTCACCACCCCTCATAGTACCTGTCAATCACAGTCCATCAGAGTACCTGTCACAGTCCATCAGAGTATTTGAGTACCTGTCCCAGCCCATCAGAGTACCCGAGTACCTGTCCTAGCCCATCAGAGTACCCGAGTACCTGTCCCAGCCCATCAGAGTACCCGAGTACCTGTCCCAGCCCATCAGAGTACCCGAGTACCTGTCCCAGCCCATCTGAGTACCCGTGTACCTGTCCCAGCCCATCTGAGTACCCGTGTACCTGTCCCAGCCCATCAGAGTATCCGAGTACCTGTCCCAGCCCATCAGAGTACCCGAGTACCTGTCACAGTTCATCTGAGTACCCGAGTACCTGTCACAGTTCATCTGAGTACCCGAGTACCTGTCACGGCACATCAGAGTACCCGAGTACCTGTCACGGCCCATCAGGGTACCCGAGTACCTGTCACGGCCCATCAGGGTACCCGAGTACCTGTCACGGCACATCAGAGTACCCGAGTACCTGTCACGGCACATCAGAGTACCCGAGTACCTGTCACGGCACATCAGAGTACCCGAGTACCTGTCACGGCACATCAGAGTACCCGAGTACCTGTCACGGCACATCAGAGTACCCGAGTACCTGTCACGGCCCATCAGGGTACCCGAGTACCTGTCACGGCCCATCAGAGTACCCGAGTACCTGTCACGGCACATCAGAGTACCCGAGTACCTGTCACGGCCCATCAGAGTACCCGAGTACCTGTCACGGCCCATCAGAGTACCCGAGTACCTGTCACGGCCCATCAGGGTACCCGAGTACCTGTCACAGTCCATTAGAGTACCGAGTACCTGTCACAGTCCATTAGAGTACCGAGTACCTGTCACAGTCCATTAGAGTACCGAGTACCTGTCACAGTCCATTAGAGTACCGAGTACCTGTCACAGTCCATTAGAGTACAGAGTACCTGTCACAGCCCACCTGAGTACCCGAGTACCTGTTCCAGTCCATCTGTGTACCAGAGTACCTGTCACAGTCCATCTGAGTACCTGTCACCGCCCTTCAGAGTACCCAAATACCAGTCACCAAACCATCAGAGTACCTGTCACCAGGCCATCAGAGTACCCGAGTACTTGTCACCAGGCCATCAGAGTACCCGAGTACCTGTCACCAGGCCATCAGAGTACCCGAGTACCTGTCACCAGACCATCAGAGTACCCGAGTACCTGTCACCAGACCATCAGAGTACCCGAGTACCTGTCACCAGGCCATCAGAGTACTCGAGTACATGTCACCAGGCCATCAGAGTACTCGAGTACCTGTCACCAGGCCATCAGAGTACCCGAGTACCTGTTCCAGTCCATCTGAGTACCCGAGTACCTGTCACAGTCCATATGAGTACCTGTCACCGCCCTTCAGAGTACCCAAATACCAGTCACCAAACCATCAGAGT
The DNA here is from genome assembly GCF_037356315.1 of Lithobates pipiens. Taxonomy (NCBI): domain Eukaryota; kingdom Metazoa; phylum Chordata; class Amphibia; order Anura; family Ranidae; genus Lithobates; species Lithobates pipiens. Next base: position 640,063,040 of record NW_027507903.1, read on the forward strand.
ACTTGTCACCAGGCCATCAGAGTACCCGAGTACCTGTCACCAGGCCATCAGAGTACCCGAGTACCTGTCACCAGGCCATCAGAGTACCCGAGTACCTGTCACCAGGCCATCAGAGTACCCGAGTACCTGTCACCAGGCCATCAGAGTAGTGATGGCCGAACGGTTCGCCCGGCGGTCGTTTCGCGGCGAATTTCCGACTTTCGCCGTCCGCGGGTTCGAACGCCTTTTTCCGTCGTTCGCCCCGGCGGACTTACGTGTTTAATGTATACAAGAACTTTAACCTTTCGTGACACGTTTATCATGTGTTACAGGACAACCAATTGAGACATGACAGCTCATGGACACTTGGACATTCCCCCTAACCTATAAATACACCCGATCCGGTGGCCATTTTACATTCTTTCTTCTGTCACTGTAGGGAAAGGATCCTGTGTGGAGTAGGGACAGAGAAAACGCTAGCTATTTGGTACACAAAAGTTCTTTTCAGGACTGGTATAGGTGTTAGGTCAGCAGCCTGAGTTTCTTTTGTCAGTTTAGATAAAGGGACAGAGCGCTGTATGCTGCTATTTTAGGGACAGCTCAGCCAGATTAGTCTTTCTTCATCATCATCATCATCATCATCATTAGCTGTTACTATCAGGTCCACAAAAGAGCTGTTCCAGCTAATCGTTCCAGCCTACTCTTTTTTGCCAATTTGTATAGGGACAGGCAGGAAGCAGTGTGTCAGGCAGTGAGGATAATTTTAAAGACTTGCTGTTACTATTAGTTCCACAAAGGTTCTTTTCAGGACTGGTATCAGTGGTACGGTAATAGGCTTGTACACGTATAATATTCTTTCTTCCAAATATAGAAAGAATATTATACTTGACTGCTGCCCTTCTGCTGCAGTCTGCTAATCATTCACAACTCACTTGTTCCACAAAGCTCTTTATCAGGACTGGTAACTTGGTCTGTCTAGGGTGCTACGGTACATAGGCTTGGGTGCGGTACAGTCTGCTGTTCTGTAAGGACCGCTATCGGTCCACAATACATAGGGTTGCCGTGCACTACTGCTGACCGCTGCCCTATACTGCAGCAGTCCTTCATTGGTATAGGGACTGACGTACAGTCTGCTAATCACTAACACACAACCTGCTTGGTCCACAAAAGTTCTTATAAGGACTGGTAACTTGGTATAGGGTGCTACGGTACATAGGCCTGAGTGCGTTACAGTCTGCTGTTCTGTAAGGACCGCTATCGGTCCACAATACATAGGGTTGCCGTGCACTACTGCTGACCGCTGCCCTATACTGCAGCAGTCCTTCAGCGGTATAGGGACTGACGCACAGTCTGCTAAACACTAACACACAACCTGCTTGGTCCACAAAAGTTTTTATAAGGACTGGTAACTTGGTATAGGGTGCTACGGTACATAGGCCTGAGTGCAGTACAGTCTGCTGTTCTGTAAGGACCGCTATCGGTCCACAATACATAGGGTTGCCGTGCACTACTGCTGACCGCTGCCCTATACTGCAGCAGTCCTTCATTGGTATAGGGACTGACGTACAGTCTGCTAATCACTAACACACAACCTGCTTGGTCCACAAAAGTTCTTATAAGGACTGGTAACTTGGTATAGGGTGCTACGGTACATAGGCCTGAGTGCGTTACAGTCTGCTGTTCTGTAAGGACCGCTATCGGTCCACAATACATAGGGTTGCCGTGCACTACTGCTGACCGCTGCCCTATACTGCAGCAGTCCTTCATTGGTATAGGGACTGACGTACAGTCTGCTAATCACTAACACACAACCTGCTTGTTCCACAAAAGTTCTTATAAGGACTGGTAACTTGGTATAGGGTGCTACGGTACATAGGCCTGAGTGCGTTACAGTCTGCTGTTCTGTAAGGACCGCTATCGGTCCACAATACATAGGGTTGCCGTGCACTACTGCTGACCGCTGCCCTATACTGCAGCAGTCCTTCATTGGTATAGGGACTGACGTACAGTCTGCTAATCACTAACACACAACCTGCTTGGTCCACAAAAGTTCTTATAAGGACTGGTAACTTGGTATAGGGTGCTACGGTACATAGGCCTGAGTGCGTTACAGTCTGCTGTTCTGTAAGGACCGCTATCGGTCCACAATACATAGGGTTGCCGTGCACTACTGCTGACCGCTGCCCTATACTGCAGCAGTCCTTCAGCGGTATAGGGACTGACGCACAGTCTGCTAAACACTAACACACAACCTGCTTGGTCCACAAAAGTTTTTATAAGGACTGGTAACTTGGTATAGGGTGCTACGGTACATAGGCCTGAGTGCGTTACAGTCTGCTGTTCTGTAAGGACCGCTATCGGTCCACAATACATAGGGTTGCCGTGCACTACTGCTGACCGCTGCCCTATACTGCAGCAGTCCTTCATTGGTATAGGGACTGACGTACAGTCTGCTAATCACTAACACACAACCTGCTTGGTCCACAAAAGTTCTTATAAGGACTGGTAACTTGGTATAGGGTGCTACGGTACATAGGCCTGAGTGCGTTACAGTCTGCTGTTCTGTAAGGACCGCTATCGGTCCACAATACATAGGGTTGCCGTGCACTACTGCTGACCGCTGCCCTATACTGCAGCAGTCCTTCAGCGGTATAGGGACTGACGCACAGTCTGCTAAACACTAACACACAACCTGCTTGGTCCACAAAAGTTTTTATAAGGACTGGTAACTTGGTATAGGGTGCTACGGTACATAGGCCTGAGTGCAGTACAGTCTGCTGTTCTGTAAGGACCGCTATCGGTCCACAATACATAGGGTTGCCGTGCACTACTGCTGACCGCTGCCCTATACTGCAGCAGTCCTTCATTGGTATAGGGACTGACGTACAGTCTGCTAATCACTAACACACAACCTGCTTGGTCCACAAAAGTTCTTATAAGGACTGGTAACTTGGTATAGGGTGCTACGGTACATAGGCCTGAGTGCGTTACAGTCTGCTGTTCTGTAAGGACCGCTATCGGTCCACAATACATAGGGTTGCCGTGCACTACTGCTGACCGCTGCCCTATACTGCAGCAGTCCTTCATTGGTATAGGGACTGACGTACAGTCTGCTAATCACTAACACACAACCTGCTTGTTCCACAAAAGTTCTTATAAGGACTGGTAACTTGGTATAGGGTGCTACGGTACATAGGCCTGAGTGCGTTACAGTCTGCTGTTCTGTAAGGACCGCTATCGGTCCACAATACATAGGGTTGCCGTGCACTACTGCTGACCGCTGCCCTATACTGCAGCAGTCCTTCATTGGTATAGGGACTGACGTACAGTCTGCTAATCACTAACACACAACCTGCTTGGTCCACAAAAGTTCTTATAAGGACTGGTAACTTGGTATAGGGTGCTACGGTACATAGGCCTGAGTGCGTTACAGTCTGCTGTTCTGTAAGGACCGCTATCGGTCCACAATACATAGGGTTGCCGTGCACTACTGCTGACCGCTGCCCTATACTGCAGCAGTCCTTCAGCGGTATAGGGACTGACGCACAGTCTGCTAAACACTAACACACAACCTGCTTGGTCCACAAAAGTTTTTATAAGGACTGGTAACTTGGTATAGGGTGCTACGGTACATAGGCCTGAGTGCGTTACAGTCTGCTGTTCTGTAAGGACCGCTATCGGTCCACAATACATAGGGTTGCCGTGCACTACTGCTGACCGCTGCCCTATACTGCAGCAGTCCTTCATTGGTATAGGGACTGACGTACAGTCTGCTAATCACTAACACACAACCTGCTTGGTCCACAAAAGTTCTTATAAGGACTGGTAACTTGGTATAGGGTGCTACGGTACATAGGCCTGAGTGCGTTACAGTCTGCTGTTCTGTAAGGACCGCTATCGGTCCACAATACATAGGGTTGCCGTGCACTACTGCTGACCGCTGCCCTATACTGCAGCAGTCCTTCAGCGGTATAGGGACTGACGCACAGTCTGCTAAACACTAACACACAACCTGCTTGGTCCACAAAAGTTCTTATAAGGACTGGTAACTTGGTATAGGGTGCTACGGTACATAGGCCTGAGTGCAGTACAGTCTGCTGTTCTGTAAGGACCGCTATCGGTCCACAATACATAGGGTTGCCGTGCACTACTGCTGACCGCTGCCCTATACTGCAGCAGTCCTTCATTGGTATAGGGACTGACGTACAGTCTGCTAATCACTAACACACAACCTGCTTGGTCCACAAAAGTTCTTATAAGGACTGGTAACTTGGTATAGGGTGCTACGGTACATAGGCCTGAGTGCGTTACAGTCTGCTGTTCTGTAAGGACCGCTATCGGTCCACAATACATAGGGTTGCCGTGCACTACTGCTGACCGCTGCCCTATACTGCAGCAGTCCTTCATTGGTATAGGGACTGACGTACAGTCTGCTAATCACTAACACACAACCTGCTTGTTCCACAAAAGTTCTTATAAGGACTGGTAACTTGGTATAGGGTGCTACGGTACATAGGCCTGAGTGCGTTACAGTCTGCTGTTCTGTAAGGACCGCTATCGGTCCACAATACATAGGGTTGCCGTGCACTACTGCTGACCGCTGCCCTATACTGCAGCAGTCCTTCATTGGTATAGGGACTGACGTACAGTCTGCTAATCACTAACACACAACCTGCTTGTTCCACAAAAGTTCTTATAAGGACTGGTAACTTGGTATAGGGTGCTACGGTACATAGGCTTGAGTGCGGTACAGTCTGCTGTTCTGTAAGGACCGCTATCGGTCCACAATAGATAGGGTTGACGTGCACCACTGCTGACCGCTGCCCTATACTGCAGCAGTCCTTCAGCGGTATAGGGACTGACGTACAGTCTGCTAAACACTAATACACAACCTGCTTGGTCCACAAAAGTTCTTATAAGGACTGGTAACTTGGTATAGGGTGCTACGGTACATAGGCTTGAGTGCGGTACAGTCTGCTGTTCTGTAAGGACCGCTATCGGTCCACAATAGATAGGGTTGACGTGCACCACTGCTGACCGCTGCCCTATACTGCAGCAGTCCTTCAGCGGTATAGGGACTGACGCACAGTCTGCTAAACACTAACACACAACCTGCTTGGTCCACAAAAGTTTTTATAAGGACTGGTAACTTGGTATAGGGTGCTACGGTACATAGGCCTGAGTGCGTTACAGTCTGCTGTTCTGTAAGGACCGCTATCGGTCCACAATACATAGGGTTGCCGTGCACTACTGCTGACCGCTGCCCTATACTGCAGCAGTCCTTCATTGGTATAGGGACTGACGTACAGTCTGCTAATCACTAACACACAACCTGCTTGGTCCACAAAAGTTCTTATAAGGACTGGTAACTTGGTATAGGGTGCTACGGTACATAGGCCTGAGTGCGTTACAGTCTGCTGTTCTGTAAGGACCGCTATCGGTCCACAATACATAGGGTTGCCGTGCACTACTGCTGACCGCTGCCCTATACTGCAGCAGTCCTTCAGCGGTATAGGGACTGACGCACAGTCTGCTAAACACTAACACACAACCTGCTTGGTCCACAAAAGTTTTTATAAGGACTGGTAACTTGGTATAGGGTGCTACGGTACATAGGCCTGAGTGCAGTACAGTCTGCTGTTCTGTAAGGACCGCTATCGGTCCACAATACATAGGGTTGCCGTGCACTACTGCTGACCGCTGCCCTATACTGCAGCAGTCCTTCATTGGTATAGGGACTGACGTACAGTCTGCTAATCACTAACACACAACCTGCTTGTTCCACAAAAGTTCTTATAAGGACTGGTAACTTGGTATAGGGTGCTACGGTACATAGGCTTGAGTGCGGTACAGTCTGCTGTTCTGTAAGGACCGCTATCGGTCCACAATAGATAGGGTTGACGTGCACCACTGCTGACCGCTGCCCTATACTGCAGCAGTCCTTCAGCGGTATAGGGACTGACGTACAGTCTGCTAAACACTAATACACAACCTGCTTGGTCCACAAAAGTTCTTATAAGGACTGGTAACTTGGTATAGGGTGCTACGGTACATAGGCTTGAGTGCGGTACAGTCTGCTGTTCTGTAAGGACCGCTATCGGTCCACAATAGATAGGGTTGACGTGCACCACTGCTGACCGCTGCCCTATACTGCAGCAGTCCTTCAGCGGTATAGGGACTGACGCACAGTCTGCTAAACACTAACACACAACCTGCTTGGTCCACAAAAGTTTTTATAAGGACTGGTAACTTGGTATAGGGTGCTACGGTACATAGGCCTGAGTGCGTTACAGTCTGCTGTTCTGTAAGGACCGCTATCGGTCCACAATACATAGGGTTGCCGTGCACTACTGCTGACCGCTGCCCTATACTGCAGCAGTCCTTCATTGGTATAGGGACTGACGTACAGTCTGCTAATCACTAACACACAACCTGCTTGGTCCACAAAAGTTCTTATAAGGACTGGTAACTTGGTATAGGGTGCTACGGTACATAGGCCTGAGTGCGTTACAGTCTGCTGTTCTGTAAGGACCGCTATCGGTCCACAATACATAGGGTTGCCGTGCACTACTGCTGACCGCTGCCCTATACTGCAGCAGTCCTTCAGCGGTATAGGGACTGACGCACAGTCTGCTAAACACTAACACACAACCTGCTTGGTCCACAAAAGTTCTTATAAGGACTGGTAACTTGGTATAGGGTGCTACGGTACATAGGCTTGAGTGCGGTACAGTCTGCTGTTCTGTAAGGACCGCTATCGGTCCACAATAGATAGGGTTGACGTGCACCACTGCTGACCGCTGCCCTATACTGCAGCAGTCCTTCAGCGGTATAGGGACTGACGTACAGTCTGCTAAACACTAATACACAACCTGCTTGGTCCACAAAAGTTCTTATAAGGACTGGTAACTTGGTATAGGGTGCTACGGTACATAGGCTTGAGTGCGGTACAGTCTGCTGTTCTGTAAGGACCGCTATAGGTCCACAATAGATAGGGTTGACGTGCACCACTGCTGACCGCTCACCTATACTGCAGCAGTCCTTCAGCGGTATAGGGACTAAGAGTTTTGTCACAGGGTCATTTAAAAAATGACATGCAGAGGAAGAGGCAGGCCCTTCCGCAGGGGTGGTAGGGGTAGGGCAGGAGCAACAGGCTTGAGCCAAAGTGGGAAGTTGCAGAAGGTGCGTTCAATTACTTTAAAGGATGCACCAGACTTGGTTGAGTGGCTCGCTCAGCCTTACTCTTCTGCACCCTCCTCATCCTCTCGATCTGCACCCTCTTCTTCACTCTCTGCTATGTGCACCCCCAAAGACACTACCACCAACAACACGACCACCACCACCACCACCACATACCTTCCGCTTGAGTCACTGGAATTATTTTCCGATCCATATCAAGAGGACATTTCTGATGCGCAGCCACTCTTGGTATTGGATCAGGAAGAGGAGGTAGCAACAAGCGCTACTCAGCAGTCTGACGCCAGTACCCAGATCAGCCCAAGGAGGAGGTTGGTCCCCGGTGTTGCTGCCTACTCTACTTATAGCGGTGGGGAAGGTGACGTTGATGATGACGTGTCTAGTGATGTCACGTGGGTGCCCACAAGAGAGGAAGAGGAGGGGAGTTCAGAGGGAGATATGGACCAGCAGATAGGGAGGAGAAGCAGCAATGACTTACATTGCACAGCAGGGACAAAGCAGACTGCAAATGTATCAGGAGCGAGTCATCGACCATGTACGGTCACATCTGGCGCTCCCAGGACACCGGCACATGGCTCCGCAGTGTGGGCTTTTTTTAACGTGTCCGCTGCTGACAATAGCGTTGCCATCTGCAATCTTTGCAGTCAACGCGTTAGTCGCGGTAAGCCCAATACTCACCTAGGGACGACCGCCTTAAGAAGGCACATGAGCAGCCATCACCGAGCCCAGTGGGAGCAACGGAACACACAAAGCCACACTGCAGGCTCTCACCGTCCAGCCTCGTCTTCTACTTCTCCTTCTCCTCTCTCCTCACAATTGTCCTCCACTCCACCTTCCATCACGCCAAGCTCACATTTTTCTGCAAAAAGGCAGGCTTCCGTGGGCCTAATGTTTGAGCGTAAAAAAATGATGACGCCGGATAACCCTCTTGCCCAACGGTTGGCGGCTGGCTTGTCAGAACTCATAGCCCGCCAACTACTGCCATATAAACTGGTGGACTCGGAGGCCTTTCGCAAATTTGTGGCCATTGGAACACCACAATGGAAGGTCCCAGGAAGGAAGTATTTCTCAGAGAAGGGCATCCCAGAGCTATATGGCCATGTTCAGCGGCAAGTGAATGTATCTCTGGCACACAGTGTCGGTGCCAAGATACATCTGACCACAGACACGTGGTCTAGCAAACACGGGCAGGGAAGGTATATCAGTTTTACTGCCCACTGGGTGAACCTTCTGACGGCCGTCAAGCATGTAACCCGTGGCACCCGTGTAGATTTGGTTTTACCGCCACGGATTGCATGCAGGCCTGACTCTTCTTCTCCTCCTCCTACTCCATCCTCCTCCCTCTCCTCCTCAGCTGCCTCCTCCTTTTCCGCTGCTAGCGTCTCTTCCACTGCACCGCCCAAGCTCCCCAGAACCTATTCCACATGCCAGGTGAGACGTTGCCATGCCGTGCTGCGTCTGTTGTGCCTGGAAGCAAAGAGCCACACTGGCCCGGCACTCCTTTCAGCTTTGCGTTCACAGGCAGATGAGTGGCTAACACCGCTCAATTTGACAGTTGGTAAAGTGGTGTGTGACAACGGTGCCAATCTGCTTAGCGCATTGAAACAGGGCAAAATCACGCACGTGCCGTGCATGGCACACGTCTTAAACTTGGTCGTGCAGCGATTCCTTGTCAAATACCCTGGGGTCCAGGACATCTTGCGGCAGGCAAGGAAAATCTCGGCCCATTTCAGAAGATCTTACACGGCCATGGCTCGCCTTGCTGACATTCAGCGGCGACACCATCTGCCGGTCAGACGTCTTATTTGCGATTGCCCGACGCGATGGAACTCAACCTTCTATATGCTTGATAGGCTGCTCCAGCAGAAACGTGCAGTTAACGTCTACCTGTATGAACTCTGCGAAAGAAACGGTTCTGGGGAGCTGGGTTTTTTTTCACCGCGCCAGTGGCTGCTCATGCGCGACACATGCAGACTTCTGCGGCCATTTGAGGAGATCACCAAACTGGTCAGTCGCAGCCATGGCGCCATCAGTGACATGGTACCTTATGCCTTCTTTCTGGAGCGTGCATTGCGTCGTGTCATTGATCAGGCTGTGGAGGAGCAGGAGCGGGAAGATGAGGAAGTCGCAATGCTGGATGAATTCCCAGGGGGGGCTACTCTATCTGAGACAAGTCAACAACAGGAGTCTGATGAGGAGTCAGAGGAGGATGGTGCCGGGGCGGATGAGCAGGAGCAAGAAGAGCATGCTTTAAACCTTTCTGGGATCCCTGTTGTGCGAGGATGGGGAGAGGAGAATGAAGAGGACGACATTATCCTGGATGATGAGCAGGAGCCAGGCCACCACACCGCTTCCACTTTAGTGCAAATGGGGGCCTTCATGCTCCAGTGTTTTAATAGGGACCCCCGTATAAAAAGCATGAGGGTCAAGGACCAGTACTGGGTGGCAACGTACTTAGACCCCCGGTACAAACACAAAATGGCGGAAATGTTACCGCCGTCGCAGAGGGCTGTCAGAATGCAGCACTTCCAGGCCTTGCTTCGAGAAATGCTGCATTCTGCTTTTGCGTGCGCTGGCAGAGGAGCAATTCCCACTCCCAGAGAAGGATTTGCGGGTACCAATCCAACAGCGCCTGCAAGAAGAGGCCGGTTTGAAGATGTGTTGGTGACTTCGGATATGAGGTCATTCTTTCAGCCGACCCATCGACAGGTGTCATCCGGATCCAGCATCAGGGAACGCCTAGACCGTCAGGTGTCCGACTACATTGGGTTAACGGCCGATGTGGACGCTCTGAGGAGTGATGAACCCCTAGACTACTGGGTGGGCAGGCTTGACCTCTGGCCAGAGCTTGCCCAATTTGCAATCGAACTGTTGGCTTGCCCCTCATCCAGTGTCCTGTCCGAAAGGACGTTCAGCGCAGCAGGGGGGATTGTGACCGATAAGCGTACTCGCCTAGCTCACCACAGTGTTAACTACCTCACATTTCTAAAAATGAATGAGGCATGGATCTCGGAGGAATTCAACACATGTGATCAGTAGACCATGTATATGTCTATAAACAATTTTTGGAATCAAGCACACAGACCTTCTTAATTCATTTGGCTCACTTCCCTGACCCAAAAAAGCACACCGTACTATATGCCCCTACCCTCCTCTTTGAAGAGGTTGAGCGGTGTCATATTTCTACTGGGGCTGCTTATTATGAGGGGTTCCCACCATCCCTGTGCTGTGCTGACTTCCTCCTGGGTGTTCTTATTATGAGGGGCTCCCACCATCCCTGTGCTGTGCTGACTTCCTCCTGGGGGTTCTTATTATGAGGGGATCACACCATCCCTGTGCTGTGCTGACTTCCTCCTGGGGCTGCTTACGGTGCTGCTGTCAGCGCTGTATGTCACGGAGCTGCTGTCAGCGCTGTATGTCACGGAGCTGCTGTCAGCGCTGTATGTCACGGAGCTGCTGTCAGCGCTGTATGTCACGGAGCTGCTGTCAGCGCTGTATGTCACGGAGCTGCTGTCAGCGCTGTATGTCACGGAGCTGCTGTCAGCGCTGTATGTCACGGAGCTGCTGTCAGCGCTGTATGTCACGGAGCTGCTGTCAGCGCTGTATGTCACGGAGCTGCTGTCAGCGCTGTATGTCACGGAGCTGCTGTCAGCGCTGTATGTCACGGTGCTGCTGTCAGCGCTGTATGTCACGGAGCTGCTGTCAGCGCTGTATGTCACGGAGCTGCTGTCAGTGCTGTATGTCACGGAGCTGCTGTCAGCGCTGTATGTCACGGAGCTGCTGTCAGCGCTGTATGTCACGGAGCTGCTGTCAGCGCTGTATGTCACGGTGCTGCTGTCAGCGCTGTATGTCACGGAGCTGCTGTCAGCGCTGTATGTCACGGAGCTGCTGTCAGCGCTGTATGTCACGGAGCTGCTGTCAGCGCTGTATGTCACGGAGCTGCTGTCAGCGCTGTATGTCACGGAGCTGCTGTCAGCGCTGTATGTCACGGTGCTGATGTCAGTGCTCTGTATTACGGTGCTGCTGTCAGTGCTCTGTATCTCCTGCACCCTCTTGTTTGCCTACCCTGGTCCCTGACCTTCCCTCTCCTCCATTGCCTTCATTAGCTCCATAGTCCTGAATTGTCAGAACAATTTCCCAAATAAAAAAAAAATGCTTGTAGTTATCGATCCCAAATTCACCTCATACATGTATTATGCTATTGTCCAGGTGGTGGGACTACGTGCTACCCCCTAATAATTACCCCGTGGCCGCAAATTCGACCTAAAGGTTTGCGAAATTCGCCTCCCATTGAAGTCAATGGAGCCCGCGGCGAACGGTCGTTTTCGCGAACGTTTGTGTCCGTTCGCGTTTCGCGTTCGCGAAACGTCCCGTCGGAAGTTCGTCCATCACTACATCAGAGTACCCGAGTACCTGTCACCAGGCCATCAGAGTACCTGAGTACCTGTCACCAGGCCATCAGAGTACCCGAGTACCTATTTGCAGCCCATGTCTCATAGAATATACGTTGGGGTGTTTACTTTCCAAAATGGGGTCATTTCGTGGGTAATTTCACTGTCCTGGTGGTCCAGGACCTTCAAAAGTGTGATAGGTAGGAATGAAATGAGATGTGTCATTTATGCTCCTAGAACGCCTGAACGTACTACTTCAATGTTCGGCCTCTCTATGTGGCCAGGCTGTGTAAAAGTCCTACACATGTGGTATCGCCATACTCGGTAGGAGTAGCAGAATGTATTTTGGGGTGTAATTTTTGCTATATACATGTTATGTGTTAGAAATATCTTATAAATTGACAATTTTGTTTAAAAAAAAAATGCGTTTTAATTTTTTTCCACATATTCCAAAAACTTCTGGAAAAAAATGAACCGTTCAAAAGACTCATTATGCCTCACAGATTATACGTTGGGGTGTTTGCTTTCCAAAATGGGGTAATTTTATGGGAAATTCCATTGTGCTGGTACTCCAGGGCCTTCAAAAGTGTAATAGGTGGTTGAGAAATGAGATGCGTAATTTTTGCTCATAGAACGTCTGAAGGCACTACATCAATGTTGGTGCTCTGTATGTGGCCAGGCTGTGTAAAAGTCTCACACACGTGGTATCGCCGTACTCGGGAAGAGTAGCAGAATGTATTTTGGGGTGTAATTTTTGCTATATACATGCTATGTGTTAGAAATATCTTATAAATTGACAATTTTGTGTAAAAAAAAAATGTGTTTTAATTTTTTTCCACATATTCCAAAAACTTCTGGAAAAAAATTAACCATTCAAAAGACTCATTATGCCTCACAGATTATACGTTGGGGTGTTTGCTTTCCAAAATGGGGTCATTTTATGGGAAATTCTATTGTCCTGGTACTCCAGGGCCTTCAAAAGTGTAATAGGTGGTTGAGAAATGAGATGCGTCATTTTTGCTCGTAGAACGTCTGAAGGTACTACATCAATGTTGGTGCTCTGTATGTGGCCAGGCTGTGTAAAAGTCTCACACATGTGGTATCGCCGTACTCGGGAAGAGTAGCAGAATGTATTTTGGGGGGTAATTTGTTGTATACATATGCTGTGTGTGAGAAATAACCTGATAATATGACAATTTAGTAAAAAAAAATAAAAAAAAATAAAAAATCTTCATTTTGCAAAGAATTGTGGGAAAAAATGACAACTTAAAAAAACTCACCATGCTACTTACTTAATACCTTGGGATGTCTACTTTGTAAAAAGGGGTCATTTGGGGGGTATTTGTACTTTCCTGACTAGTTAGAGTCTCAAGAAATTAGATACACCTGATGTACTGAAGGCCTGATCAGAAGTGATGAATTTTCAGTGATTGGCACCATAGATTGTAGACTCTATAACTTTCACAAAGACCAAATAATATATACTAATGTGGGTTATTTATACCAAAGATATGTAGCAGTATAAATTTTGGCCAAAATTTATGAAGAAAAATTACTAATTAGCAAAAATGTATGACAGAAACAAAGAAAAAGGCATTTTTTTCACAAAATTTACGTTTTATTTTATTTATAGCACAAAAAATAAAAAACCCACTAGTGATTAAATACCACTAAAAGAAAGCTCTATTTGTGTGGAAAAAAGGACGCAAGTTTCATATGGATACAGTGTTGGATGAGTAATTGTCATTCAAAGTGTGAGAGCGCTGAAAGCTGAAAATTGGTCTGGTCAGGAAGGGGGTGTAACTGCACTGTACTGAGGTGGTTAAAGACAAGATCCCAGTATGCGTGTGCGTCTCTCTCCAAACGGCGCCGCTCTAAGAATAACATTCAAATGGCGGCGCCTTAAATATCCCCAACCCGGAAGTGATCAGAGCACAGCTGTGCGCTCCTTCTCAACGTCCCCACCTGGTACTGCGCAGGCGCGGAAGACACGTGTGCGCAGAACAACGTTTGCTCATACAGAGTTCTGGAAAAAGGGGGATGCTTGGTGGGCGTGGCGTGGCGTGGCGGGGCGGGAGATCAAGCAGCAAGCAATTCCCGTCCACCACCACCACAATCCTGAGAGAGGGGATGCTTCCGAGCCAGGCAATCAGCGCAGTGCACAGCTACGTGTGCGCTGCCTCCTCCCCATCGGGACAAATTGTCCACAGTGGAGAAGGTGGGACATAAATAATAAAACATCCCCCATGATGGCCACATGTCCGGCCGTGGGGGGGGGAGAATAAACTCCTCAGGTCGCCTCAAGTGGGGGGAGGACCAAGGTAGAGCCATGACATGTACAAAAATCATAATATAGCAAAGCAAAACAGTACAGATAAGCAGCGGCTGGCACAGGTCCCAAGCGGGACAGTTCAAGACAATAGTCCCACAAAGGTGACCGGGGCCAGTCGCCGATAACACCAAATTAAGGTCAATGAGGTAATAAAAAAGGAACCGACCCATCAGGAATTGGCCACAATCCCAAACATTAGTAACCTCTCAGTCAAACATGAAGTTACAAATTAGGAAAAAATTGGCAAAGATAAAGTACTGGGTATATTTGCCCTTAAAGGACTTTACATGCTGATAGGAGATGACAGCTTATGTAGCAGGATAGCCTATATGTCACAGGATAGCCCATATTTATGCCCCTCTTTCCCTATTAAGGTACAGTACCTTAAGAATTCCACGTGTGTAACCCCCTTTTTTTCCTCTTTGTTTTTGTTTTTTTTAGCGACTTTATAGCCTGATTTTGATATAGTTCTCGCCATTTTTTCCCCCCCTCCCCCTTTTCCTTTTTCCTTCATTTTTTCTTTCATTGTGTCTCACCAGGGTTCAAACCCCTTCGGATATACCCAGTACTTTATCTTTGCCAACTTTTTCCTAATTTGTAACTTCATGTTTGACTGAGAGGTTACTAATGTTTGGGATTGTGGCCAATTCCTGATGGGTCGGTTCCTTTTTTATTACCTCATTGACCTTAATTTGGTGTTATCGGCAACTGGCCCCGGTCACCTTTGTGGGACTATTGTCTTGAACTGTCCCGCTTGGGACCTGTGCCAGCCGCTGCTTATCTGTACTGTTTTGCTTTGCTATATTATGATTTTTGTACACGTCATGGCTCTACCTTGGTCCTCCCCCCACTTGAGGCGACCTGAGGAGTTTATTCTCCCCCCCCATGGGCGGACATGTGGCAATCATGGGGGATGTTTTATTATTTATGTCCCACCTTCTCCACTGTGGACAATTTGTCCCGATGGGGAGGAGGCAGCGCACACGTAGCTGTGCACTGCGCTGATTGCCTGGCTCGGAAGCATCCCCTCTCTCAGGATTGTGGTGGCGGTGGACGGGAATTGCTTGCTGCTTGAGCTCTAGCCCCGCCACGCCCACCAAGCGTCCCCCTTTTTTCCAGCCCTCTGTATGTTGTTCTGCGCACGCGCGTCTTTCGCGCCTGCGCAGTACCAGGTGGGGACGTTGAGAAGGAGCGCACAGCTGTGCTCTGATCACTTCCGGGTTGGGGATGTTTAAGGAGCCGCCATTTGAATGTTATTCTCAGATCGGCGCCGTTTGGAGAGAGACGCACACACATACTGGGATCTTGTCTTTAAGGTAATACAACCACTGCACTATTGTTCTCCTCGCTCTTCAACCCCAATTTGTTCACAAACTTATATATTGTTATTCTTTAAACTTTTTATCTAGAGCAAACTTTTGTGTTACTCTCTGGGGCAATTTTTGAAGACTTGCTTGGATTTTTAAACTGCAGTGCAGTGTGTTATTCCTGACTTACTTTTCTTTGCCATCTCTATGGAAACTGGGGTAGGTTTTGCTTATTTGCTCAATCCCCTTTCTCTTGTCTTGATCACTTAACGATATAGACCATGAACCACCGGGTGTCTGTTTTGGCTTGATTGACTTTACCTAATTTTTACATCTTAAACTTTTTCAACTTCTTTTCCAGTCCTCCGTCCATGGTCTATCGAACTGTCTGGTATATCCTAATAGGACTGTGTTATTATATTCTTTCTAGTTCCTCACCGCATAGTGCGTCTGCCCATACTTTACACACCCCCCGTGTCCGCCCCCAGGGGGGGCACCCTAAATTTTGGGTGTCTCGCTTTTGGTCGCTCCAGTGCTAAGGGGCTTGAAGGGCTCCAGGTGAGTCATGACGTTTTATTATAACTATTAATTCTGGCTGTACTGTATGGTTTTCATTTGAGATTATTGAATTGTCATACTAGTATACATGTTTCTTTTTTTTATATCAAATTTGTAGGTGACGTTTCCTGAGGAAGCGGTGTTTTCAGTGCTGCGAAACCGGTCGATTTATACGTCAACCCTATATTCATGTAAAAAATCCCCTCCTTTTGTGGGGATTTTTCAATTACTTTTGTATATTATGTTTTCCATTTTTTGGATTGATTATATTATTTGTTTTGTCATGTGTGTCTAGTGGTTTTCACTATCCTTGTGTAGGTATTTATAATAAAATGTTATTGAATTTATAGTCTTAAATATTTATTGTTTGATTATACGATACCGCAATAGTCCCTATTGCTCCCACAAAAAAACTTCCTTAGGAAATTCCCTTCCAGAGTCTTTTCCTATTTCATGAGCTTTATGCTCATCCCCCTTTTCTCTATATACTAAACGGGACGATGGTATCTTGTTTAAATTTGAGGCTTCCCCATTATTCAACCCTATATATTGTGGACCTATACCAGTCCTTAAGGAATAGCAGACTGTACCTCACTCAACCCTATGTACTGTAGTACCCTATACCTTACCAGTCCTTATAAGGACCTTTGTGGAACTAGTAGCTTGAGAATAGGGATGGCCAAACGGTTCGCCCGGTGGTTGTTTCGCGGCGAATTTCGGCTGTTCGCCATTCGCCCGATCGGCGGACTATTGCCGCCGTTCGCCCAGCGGACTTCCGTGTTTACTGTGTAAAAGAACTTTGACCTATGATGACACATCCATCATGGGGTACAGGACAGCCAATTGAGACATTACAGCACATGGACACTTGGACATTCCCCCTAACTTATAAATAGACCCGATCTGGCGGCCATTTTACATTCTTTCTTCTGTCACTATAGGGAGACGTTGCTGTGTGGAGCAGGGAGAGATTGCAGTGACCCAAATCGCTAGCTATTTGGTCCACAAAAGTTCTTTTCAGGACTGGTATAGGTGTTAGGTGTAGTTACTGATATAGGTTTGAGGCACTGCTGTGCTACTGATTGTTGCAGCAGCCTGTCTCTTGTCAGTGTAGAGAAAGGGACAGGACGCTGTGTGCTGCAGGGACAATCAGTTTAATCATTAGCTGTTACTATTAGGTCCACAAAAGTTCTATTCAAGTTATTGTTCCAGCAGCCTCTGTTTTGTCAGTTTAAATAGGGACAGGCAGGAAGCTGTGTGTGAGGCAGTGAGGGACAGTCTGCTATTCCTTAAGGACTGGTATAGGTCCACAACACATAGGGTTGAGGTGCACTACTGCTGAGTCTGACTGCTGCCCTACACTGCAGCAGTCCTTTATGAGTATAGGGACTGAGGTACAGTCTGTTAATCATTCACAACCTACTTGTTCCACAAAGGTCTTTATAAGGACTGGTAAGGTCTAGGGTGCTACAGTACATAGGGTTGAGTGAGGTACAGTCTGCTATTCCTTAAGGACTGGTATAGGTCCACAACACATAGGGTTGAGGTGCACTACTGCTGAGTCTGACTGCTGCCCTATACTGCAGCAGTCCTTTATCAGTATAGGGACTGAGGTACAGTCTGCTAATCATTCACAACCTACTTGTTCCACAAAGGTCCTTATAAGGACTGGTAAGGTCTAGGGTGCTACAGTACATAGGGTTGAGTGAGGTACAGTCTGCTATTCCTTAAGGACTGGTATAGGTCCACAACGCATAGGGTTGAGGTGCACTACTGCTGAGTCTGACTGCTGCCCTATACTGCAGCAATCATTTATCAATATAGGGACTGAGAGTTTTGTCACAGGGTCATTTAAAAAATGACAGGCAGAGGAAGAGACAGGCCCTTCCGCAGGGGTGGTAGGGGTAGGGCAGGAGCAACAGGCATGAGCCAAAGTGGGAAGTTGCAGAAGGTGCGTTCAATTACTTTAAAGGACGCACCAGACTTGGTTGAGTGGCTCACTCAGCCTTAGCCCTTGTACACACAGTCGGAGAATCTGTCGGAATGAGTCTTATCGGACCGTGTCGTCAGATAATCCGACTGTGTGTGGTATGCATCGGACTGATTCCGTCCGAATTTTCCAACATGTTGGAAACATTTCCTGACCAACTGGGCCGGACGGACCTAATCCGATCATGTGTAGAGCATTTTCATCGGACCAAGTGCCAATCATGCTCACATTCAAATTCCGACACGGAAGCGCTCGTTCAGGTAAAACTACTGCTCGTAAGCGATATAGCACATTCGTCACGCTGCAATGTTAAAAAATCATTCATCAAGCGCATTCTCTTGTTCTTTACAATGCTGCAAGAACCAACTTCTTTTGATGCTCATAGTCACACACACTTCTCCCGAACAGATTTCATTACTCTTTTTTAACCATTTCAGCAATACAATTATAGTTTAAGTCACATCTACACAATGTTTTTTTTTGTTTGTTTTTTTTTTTGGATGTTTTTTGGGGGGGGATTCCCTAAAAATCTCCTTTTAACCACTTGCCGCCCGCCCTATAGGCAATTGACGGTGGCAAAGTGTCCTGATCGGACGTCATATGACGTGATCAGGATTATGAGCCACTGCGCGCCCCCGGGGGCACGCATCGCGGCGATCGTTGTTACGGGGTGTCAGTCTGACACCCGGCAACTACGATCTCGGTAAAGAGTCTCCGATGGTGACTCTTTACCACGTGATCAGCCGTGTCCAATCACAGCTGATCACAGTGTAAATGGGAAGAGCCGGTGATCGGCTTTTCCTCACTTGCGTCTGTCAGACGCGAGTAGAGGAGAGCCGATCGGCTGCTCCTCTGACCGGGGGGGTCTGTGCTGATCGATTATCAGCACAGCCCCCCCGAGGATGCCCACACTGGACCACCAGGGACGCCACCAGACCACCAGGGAAAAGGTAATCCTCCCTAGACCACCAGGGATGCCAGTCAGCACAATGGATGCCAATCAGTGACCATAATGGATGCCAATCAGTGCCCACAATGGGCATCACTGATTGGCATGCATTATTGTTTGGCACTGATTGGCATCCATTAGTACAGTATAACACCAATGCTGCCTATGAGTGCCCACCTGTGCCGCCTATGAGTGCCCACCTGTGCCGCCTATCAGTGCCCACCCATGCCCATCTGTGCCGGCTATCCATGCCCATCTGTGCCGTCCAACCATGCCAATCCGTGCCAGCTATCAGTGCCAATTTGTGCCACCTATCAGTGTCCATCCGTGTCGCCCATCAGTGCCGTCTATCAGTGCCGCCTATCAGTGCCACATATCAGTGTCCATCAATGCCACCTCATCAGTGCCACTTCATAGGTGCCACATCATTGGTGCCCATCAGTGCTGCCTTATCAGTGCCCATCAGTGTAGCCCCATCAGTGCCCATCAGTGAAGGAGAAAACATACTTATTTACAAAGTTTTGAAACTGAAACAAAAAAAAACTTTTTTTTTTTCAAAATTTTCGGTATTTTTTTATTTGTAGCGCAAAAAATAAAAACCGTAGAGGTGATCAAATACCACCAAAAGAAAGCTCTATTTGTGGGAAAAAAATGATAAAAATTTCATTTGGGTACAGTGTAGCATGACCGCGCATTTGTCATTCAAAGTGCGACAGCGCTGAAAGCTCAAAATTGGTCTGGGCAGGAAGGTGTTTAAGTGCCCTGTATTGAAGTGGTTAAAGACACTGCTCATTTCTCCTTTTTTTTTACTTTTTATTTTTGGGTGTAAACTTACAACAACAACATTATTGTATTTTTTAGATTTTCTTTTTCTTTTTTAACCTACAGGAGGTTGTTTAGTGTTGGTACCCCTTGTTATTTATTTCACTTTGTATTTTGGAAATGTACCTGCCTGCTCACAAATAAACTCTACTTTTTGAAGGAAAACACATTACACAAGTATTTCATCAAACAAAAATAAAATGTATTTTTTTTTGCTCGAAAATAAAACTAGGAACACAGCACTGGAGAAACTTCTTAACTTTGGTGCAGCCTTTGGCCCCCAGGGCAGACATGACTAAATGAGATATAAAAAAATTGGTGGCCTGAGGAGTAGATATCTCAGGGAGAGAAGTCTGCTCCTGAAGTCCTAGAGAGCAGGAAATTAAGATGCCATTTCTGTCCCCAGGATGGTGATCTTGAAGAGGCTGCATCTTCTGGCACACCAGACTCAACCCAGGCCATCACTCTCTGGTCTTCCTTTGTGACTTCCCACCAGGCATCCTTCTAGGCTGTGGCTGGGCTCCTGTAGCTGGGGCAGGAGGAGAAGGAGGGCGTTGGTGGACCTCCTGGTTGCCACTTGCCACAGCCTCCCCCCGACTGAGGTCATCCTGTGTATGAAAAGGGGACATAGTTTTAGTTTTTTGATCATCAATCACACCATTTTGTGCTCCTGGCTTTTGCTATTTGACTGTTAACAAATAGAACAGACTATCATTCTGACACCAGCATTTTTCTTTCCCGTCCCAATCATTTTTGGTCACTACTGTCTATTGAGATGTAAACCACTTGGAGAAATCACAACTTACTGATCACTAAGAACATTTAGTTAACATCATTAAATGTAACACAAGAAATATGTTCAACAATGCAATACCTGTCTCAAGCTGGGCCCCATCACATGGTGCTGCCTGGAAGGCCCAGGTTGTACATCAGAAGCCTCAGCTGGGGGTGAAGGATGCCTTGGAGGAAGCCTGGAGAGTGGTGGCCTGAGTGGTGGCCTGGGTACCCCTTGGTCTACCAGAAAATGCAGCCTGTCAAAGTGCACCATCCTGGGGTAGTAAACAGCATCTGGATCTCCTGCTCTCAAGGACTCCAGGTGCTTCTTTCTCTCCCTGAAATATGTAAGCTTCATGGCCACAATTTTGCGATTCGGATATGTCATGTCTGCCGTGGGGACCCTGATCTGCACCAAAGCAAGCAGTTTCTCCAGTGCTGCGTTCCTCTTTGATCTGTCATAATAAAATTTGTTGTGGAACTGCCACAGGCAGGGCATCTCCATGTAGAGCTCGAGGAATAGCCCCATAAAGTTGGCATTGTTGAATGGGTCCATTTTGTCTGCAAGACACAACACAAGACAAACCCTTAATTACTAATAATGCAATTAAAATCCCTCCTAATCTTGTCCCAACAGCGGCCTAGATACAAGCAGTCTAGTCTAGTGAAGCACAAATTTAAAAATGTTACCTTCGTTTCGCCTCACGTGACTCACACTCTCCTCCCAGATCGTACAGACGATACACATGTGTGGCGTTTTATATACAGTGCACATGCGTGAAACTCCGCCCGCCCCTGACGTTCTTTCCAGACTATTCCCCGCCCCTTCGCTTCCCACGCAGTGGGGAGAGCACATGGCGGAGAGAACACAGGTGCGCACTAATAGTTTCACTAACGAGGAGGAGGGTGAGGAAAGCCCGGAGCCTGAAACGTCCCGATCCAGGAAGACAAGATTTAAGGCCTCAAATATGTCTTTTGGAGAGATGTTGGAGATGGTCGACATATTGAACAGGACCGACTATGATGGGAAGTATGGACCTTTCCCAAACCCAAATATCAGAAAGGCCAAGATCATGAATAAAGTTGTGAAGAGTCTTCTGAAGAATTTTGGGGTACGCCGATCCAAGGATCAACTGAGAAAATGCTGGTCAGACCTGAAACTGAGGGAGCACGAGCAGTACCTAAGGATCAAGCATGTTCTTAAAAAAAGTAAGTAGTTGTCGTGTGTTCATATGATTATTCTTGCTTGCATACATGCTCCATGTGCTTTGATTTCATGTTGTGCATTTTAAAAAGGCCACTTTCAAGGTCATGGTTTCGTTCGTTCGTATGAAACATCGTTCTGCAGGGAAGTATTCCAGCTTACCAAAGTGGCCCCCATAATGTTCTCACCTTGTAACGCGATCCAAAAACACAATTGTACAACACTTCCAAGCAATGTTTCATATTCCTATTTCTGCCCTCTGTGTGCTAATTAATCTTTGTTTACATTCTCATAGGGGAGAGAAGACTCGGCAAGTATGAGGACACCAGGGACCACACCCCTCCCAAAGAAGGGCAACTTCCAAAAGAAGAAACAGAGGAGCAGGAGCAGGAGGAGGAGGAAGGAGAGATCGTGGAGGTTGGACAAATTGTCACCACAACAGGTGAGTGTCGGAGAACACAGTTTCCGGTAAGCTCATCAATGTATATCACCATATTTGGATTACATGGTGTGTTTGTTTCTTTTTTTTCCAGGTGATGTGGAGGAAGATTCCCGTTTTACCAGTGAAAGTGCCCAGATCTTGATCGGGGAGATAATGGGGTGCAATAGGGATTTGGAAATTGTACAAAAAAACATCAATGATGTTAAAAATAAAATGAAGAACATCATTGATGTTTTGGGGAGAGTGTGAAAACGAAAAAACTAGATAGGGTTTTATTTTTTTTTTTTTTTTAAAAAAAGGTGTATTTTGCATAATTCTAAATTTGGAAGATGCACAGAGTGTGTAAATATGCGCTATCTCACATCATGGGGGATCAATGTACATGTTTTGTGGAAAGTGTCTGAGATGAAAGGGTTGCAGCCCCAAAGCATGTACATTGATTTCCCATGATGGGATATAGCACATGTTGACACACTGTGTGCATCTTCCAAATTTGTATTTTTCAGGGGTCACACCCCATGTGATGAAGGTAATATCAGCCCAGTTTGTACATACTCATGTCTGAAATTTTAGTTTGTGCTGAGAAGGAGTGCGATTTACTAAAGGCAACTCCACTTTGCACTCCAAGTGCAGTTTCAGGTGTACTTTTGCAGTGCACTTGTAGTGCATAGTGGATGTGCCTTTAGTAAAAAGCACCCACAGTGATGTGTAAATTTGGACAATCATGCCATTTTCCTGCCAGGGTGCTGAAAATGAGCATGATTTAGATCAGTAATGCACTACACATTAGTTAACAAAAAGAAGGTGTGTGTGTAGCAGACCCACAACATAATAAGATTATCTGAAGAAGAAACTGTCCCCTCATCTCACTCTGAACTTGGTTTTGCACTGTTGCTGAAAAAGGCACAACTTGACGAAAAATGGCAAAGTGGGAGGCCACAGTCTGCCATTCCTGTGGCGTTGAAGGACACTGTGTAGTGACACAAGAACAAAAACTAGTAATTTTACAAATCAACATTGCATGCAGATTAGACACCCACATTTTTGGACAAAATTTGTATAACATTTTTTTAAATGAGTATTTAAAGCCTAAAGTATAAGGTCCCCTTATGAGAGTCCTAACCCCCCCATCCCCCCATCTGATGGGCCCTTGATAAAAAATGAGGGGGGATGTTTAGGAGAGGTAACCCTCTCCACTTGATTGAGAGCTGAATGCCTAAATAATGTGTGATACTTTGTGAAGCCCCTCCTTAGTTACACTATTGGCAGCCCACCAGACAGGTAAGAAGTGTCATAATAAGAAAATGGAAGGACATTTTGACATTCTGCTATTACATAGCAAGAAAAATAATGTGATAAAAAAAAAAAAAACTAGCATTTGAAAGTATTGAGGCCCTTACACTACATGCTTTGGTGAATTGTTCCATAAATGTGATCATGAAAAAGGTATTTAGAGTGTGTATTGGGTTGGGTCAAGTCATCAGATAGAAGATTGCTATCAGCTGAGGTAACAGTTGGGGAGAGGGGGGTTCCTAATGAGTTTGGCACAACTCCAAAAAACAATAAAAAGGTCACTTTGCATGAATTAAAGCACACACATCACATTTGTAGAGATTTTAGGGGGTGTTTAGGGGAAAGCAATACTATGGAGCTGACAAAAGACATTGTCAAGTGACTAGACTATAGTTTTAGGGGCCAAGAAGAGCATGGTGGGGAAGTTAGTGAGGCAAATATGCATGAGGACAAAGGGGCAGAGCATATGAATTAGAGCATATTGCAATGATGGTAATTAGGGAATGAGGAAAGAAATGCAAGACATTAGCAATCATGAAATACATAGAATGTGATGTTTAAGGTTAAAAATTAGCATAATATAGTCCTTCAGCAGGAGCTGAATGATGGCAGAACAGGTCTCTGGAATAATGATCCCCAGAGCCTGGGGGGAGATGCCTGTAGAGAACTTGAGGTCCTGAAGGTTCGTTTACGTACTCATCGTACAGTTTGTGCTGTGCAGGGGTTCTTACTTTGACTTTGACACAAGCCCTTTGGCTGGTGTCAAAGTCAAAGTAAGAACCCCTGCACAGCACAAACTGTACGATGAGTACGTAGACGAAACATGTTTGGAAAACGGTCGGGTGGTCAGAACGGACACCAGAAAGCAACGCTAAACAGCAAGGCCTGAAAGGACGACCTGAATAGCAGAAGCAAGCAGACAATAAAAAATGCCTTTCAAAGCGTACTATACCAAGATAGAGTCCACAATGAGTAGAAAATACTTAATGACTGCACGCACTGATTATCAGATACGCAAAGACAAGCAGAAACTGAAGAGCGGTAGCGATCTGAATCACTAATCTGAAAAGCGCGAATCGTCTTTCACCAAACTTCTACTAAAACATGAAATCAGCAGAAGGAGCCCAAAGGGTGCCGGACGTGGTGCTGAACTTCCTTTTTCTAGTCCCGCCGTACACGGCTTACGTCACCGCGTTCTTGGCAACCGCTAAATCAGACAACTTGGCCCGACCATGTGTATGCAACAGTTTCGGACACAATCCGTCGGACTAAATCCGACGGGCAAAATCCGACGAATTTGGTTGCCAAAATCTCCGACCATGTGTACGTGGGCTTACTCTTCTGCACCCTCCTAATCCTCTCGATCTGCACCCTCTTCTTCACTCTCTGCTATGTGCACCCCCAAAGACACTACCATCAACAACACCACCACCACCACATACCTTCCGCTTGAGTCACAGGAATTATTTTCCGATCCATATCAAGACATTTCTGATGCGCAGCCACTCTTGGTATTGGATCAGGAAGAGGAGGTAGCAACAACCGCTACTCAGCAGTCTGACGACAGTACCCAGATGAGCCCAAGGAGGAGGTTGGTCCCCGGTGTTGCTGCCTACTCCGAGATCTCTACTTATAGCGGTGGGGAAGGTGACGTCGATGATGACGTGCCTAGTGATGTCACGTGGGTGCCCACAAGAGAGGAAGAGGAGGGGAGTTCAGAGGGAGATATGGACCAGCAGATAGGGAGGAGAAGCAGGAATAACTTACATTGCACAAGAGGGACAAAGCAGACTGCAAATGTATCAGGAGCGAGTCATCGACCATGTACGGTCACATCTGGCGCTCCCAGGACACCGGCACATGGCTCCGCAGTGTGGGCTTTTTTTAACGTGTCCGCTGCTGACAACAGCGTTGCCATCTGCAATCTTTGCAGTCAACGTATTAGTCGCGGTAAGCCCAACACTCACCTAGGGACAACCGCCTTAAGAAGGCACATGAGCAGCCATCACCGAGCCCAGTGGGAGCAACGGAACACACAAAGCCACACTGCAGGCTCTCACCGTCCAGCCTCGTCTTCTACTTCTCCTTCTCCTCTCTCCTCACAATTGTCCTCCACTCCACCTTCCATCATGCCAAGCTCACGTTTTTCTGCAAAAAGGCAGGCTTCCGTGGGCCTAATGTTCGAGCGTAAAAAAATGATGATGCCGGATAACCCTCTTGCCCAACGGTTGACGGCTGGCTTGTCAGAACTGATAGCCCGCCAACTACTGCCATATAAACTGGTGGACTCGGAGGCCATTCGAAAATTTGTAGGCATTGGAACACCACAATGGAAGGTCCCAGGAAGGAAGTATTTCTCAGAGAAGGGCATCCCAGAGCTATATGGCCATGTTCAGCGGCAAGTGAATGTATCTCTGGCACACAGTGTCGGTGCCAAGATACATCTGACCACAGACACGTGGTCTAGCAAACACGGGCAGGGAAGGTATATCACTTTTACTGCCCACTGGGTGAACCTTCTGACGGCCGTCAAGCATGTAACCCGTGGCACCCATGTAGATTTGGTTTTACCGCCACGGATTGCATGCAGGCCTGGCTCTTCTTCTCCTCCTCCTCCTACTCCATCCTCCTCCCTCTCCTCCTCGGCTGACTCCTCCTTTTCCGCTGCTAGCATCTCTTCCGCTGCGCCGCCCAAGCTCCCCAGAACCTATTCGACATACCAGGTGAGACGTTGCCATGCCGTGCTGCGTCTGTTGTGCCTGGAAGCCAAGAGCCACACTGGCCCGGCACTCCTTTCAGCTTTGCGTTCACAGGCAGATCAGTGGCTAACACCGCTCAATTTGACAGTTGGTAAAGTGGTGTGTGACAACGGTGCCAATCTACTTAGCGCATTGAAACAGGGCAAAATGACGCACGTGCCATGCATGGCACACGTCTTAAACTTGGTCGTGCAGCAATTCGTTGTCAAATACCCTGGGGTCCAGGACATCTTGCGGCAGGCAAGGAAAATCTCGGCCCATTTCAGAAGATTTTACACGGCCATGGCTCGCCTTGCTGACATTCAGCGGCGACACAATCTGCCGGTCAGACGTCTTATTTGCGATTGCCCGACGCGATGGAACTCAACCTTCTATATGCTTGATAGGCTGCTCCAGCAGAAACGTGCAGTTAACGTCTACCTGTATGAACTCTGCGGCAGAACAGGTTCTGGGGAGCTGTTTTCTTTTCACCGCGCCAGTGGCTGCTCATGCGTGACGCATGCAGACTTCTGCGGCCGTTTGAGGAGATCACCAAACTGGTCAGTCGCAGCCATGGCGCCATCAGTGACATGGTACCTTATGCCTTCTTTATGGAGCATGCATTGCCTTACGTCATTGATCAAGCTGTGGAGGAGCAGGAGCGGGAAGATGAGGAAGTCGCAATGCTGGATGAATTCCCAGGGGGGCTACTCTATCTGAGACAAGTCAACAACAGGAGTCTGAAGAGGAGTCAGAGGAGGATGGTGCCGGGGCGGATGAGGAGGAGCAAGAAGAGCATGCTTTAAACCTTTCTGGGACCCCTGTTGTTGTGCGTGGATGAGGAGAGGAGAATGAAGAGGACGACATTATCCTGGATGATGAGCAGGAGCCAGGCCACCACACCGCTTCCAGTTTAGTGCAAATGAGGGCCTTCATGCTCCAGTGTTTTAATAGGGACCCCCGTATAAAAACCATAAGGGTCAAGGACCAGTACTAGGTGGCAACGTACTTAGACCCCCGGTACAAACACAAAATGGCGGAAATGTTACCACCGTCACAGAGGACTGTCAGAATGCAGCACTTCCAGGCCTTGCTTCGAGAAATACTGCATTCTGCTTTTGCGTGCGCTGGCAGAGGAGCAATTCCCACTCCCAGAGAAGGAGTTGCGGGTACCAATCCAACAGCGCCTGCAAGAAGAGGCCGGTTTGAAGATGTGTTGGTGACTTCGGATATGAGGTCATTCTTTCAGCCGACCCATCGACAGGTGTCATCCAGATCCAGCATCAGGGAACACCTAGACCGTCAGGTGTCCGACTACATCGGGTTAACGGCCGATGTGGACGCTCTGAGGAGTGATGAACCCCTGGACTACTGGGTGGGCAGGCTTGACCTCTGGCCAGAGCTTGCCCAATTTGCAATCAAACTGCTGGCTTGCCCCTCGTCTCATTATGAGGGGCTCCCACCATCCCTGTGCTATGCTGATTTCCTCCTGGGGCTGCTTACGGTGCAGGTGTCAGTGCTCTCTATCACGGTGCTGGTGTCAGATCACTCTATCACGGTGCAGGTGTCATTGCTGTATGTCACGCTGCTGATATCAGTGCTCTCTATCACGGTGCTGCTGTCAGTGCTGTATATCACGGTGCTGGTGTCAGTGCTTTATGTCACGCTGCTGATGTCAGTGCTCTCTATCACGGTGCAGGTGTCATTGCTGTATGTCATGCTGCTGATGTCAGTGCTCTCTATCACGGTGCTGGTGTCAGATCCCTCTATCACGGTACAGGTGTCATTGCTTTATGTCACGCTGCTGATGTCAGTGCTCTCTATCACAGTGCTGGTGTCAGTGCTGTATATCACGGTGCTGGTGTCAGTGCTTTATGTCACGCTGCTGATGTCAGTGCTCTCTATCACGGTGCTGGTGTCAGATGACTCTATCACGGTGCAGGTGTCATTGCTGTATGTCATGCTGCTGGTGATCATCTCCTGCACCCTCTTCTTTGCCTACCCTGACCTTCCCTCTCCTCCATTGCCTTCATGCGCTCCACAGTCCTGAATTGTCACAACAATTTCACATATAAAAAAAGAATGCTTGTAGTTGTCGATCCCAGATTCACCTCATACATGTGTTATGTCATTGGCCATGTGGTGGGACTATGTTTGCACAGCTAGTAATTATTTTGTGGCTGCAAATTTGACCTGTAGGTTTGCAAAGTTCGTCTCCCATTGAAGTCAATGGGGCCCGCCGCGAACGTTACGGTTCGCAAACTATCGGCCGCGTTTGCGAAACCTCCCGTCGGAATTTCGTCCATCACTAGTTGTGAATGATTAGCAGACTGTACCTCAGTCCCTATACTGATAAAGGACTGCTGCAGCAGAAGGGCAGCAGTCAGCAGTAGTGCACCTCAACCCTATATATTGTGGACCTATACCAGTCCTTAAGGAATAGCAGACTGTACCTCATTCAACCCTATGTACTGTAGTACCCTATACCTTACCAGTCCTTATAAGAACCTTTGTGGAACTAGTAGGTTGTGAATGATTAGCAGACTGTACCTCAGTCCCTATACTGATATAGGACTACTGCAGCAGAAGGGCAGCAGTCAGCAGTAGTGCACCTCAACCCTATTTATTGTGGACCTATACCAGTCCTTAAGGAATAGCAGACTGTACCTCACTCAACCCTATGTACTGTAGTACCCTATACCTTACCAGTCCTTATAAGGACCTTTGTGGAACTAGCAGGTTGTGAATGATTAGCAGACTGTACCTCAGTCCCTATACTGATAAAGGACTGCTGCAGCAGAAGGGCAGAAGTCAGCAGTAGTGCACCTCAACCCTATATATTGTGGACCTATACCAGTCCTTGAGGAATAGCAGACTGTACCTCACTCAACTCTATGTACTGTAGTACCCTATACCTTTCCAGTCCTTATAAGGACCTTTGTGGAACTAGTAGGTTGTGAATGATTAGCAGACTGTACCTCAGTCCCTATACTGATAAAGGACTGCTGCAGCAGAAGGGCAGAAGTCAGCAGTAGTGCACCTCAACCCTATTTATTGTGGACCTATACCAGCCTTTAAGGAATAGCAGACTGTACCTCACTCAACCCTATGTACTGTAGTACCCTATACCTTACCAGTCCTTATAAGGACCTTTGTGGAACTAGTAGGTTGTGAATGATTAGCAGACTGTACCTCAGTCCCTATACTGATAAAGGACTACTGCAGCAGAAGGGCAGCAGTCAGCAGTAGTGCACCTCAGCCCTATATATTGTGGACCTATACCAGTCCTTAAGGAATAGCAGACTGTACCTCACTCAACCCTATGTACTGTAGTACCCTATACCTTACCAGTCCTTATAAGGACCTTTGTGGAACTAGTAGGTTGTGAATGATTAGCAGACTGTACCTCAGTCCCTATACTTATAAAGGACTGCTGCAGCAGTCAGCAGTAGTGCACCTCAACCCTATATATTGTGGACCTATACCAGTCCTTAAGGAATAGCAGACTGTACCTCACTCAACCCTATGTACTGTAGTACCCTATACCTTACCAGTCCTTATAAGGACCTTTATGGAACTAGTAGGTTGTGAATGATTAGCAGACTGTACCTCAGTCCCTATACTGATAAAGGACTACTGCAGCAGAAGGGCAGCAGTCAGCAGTAGTGCACCTCAACCCTATATATTGTGGACCTATACCAGTCCTTAAGGAATAGCAGACTGTACCTCACTCAACCCTATGTACTGTAGTACCCTATACCTTACCAGTCCTTATAAGGACCTTTGTGGAACTAGTAGGTTGTGAATGATTAGTAGACTGTACCTCAGTCCCTATACTGATAAAGGACTACTGCAGCAGAAGGGCAGCAGTCAGCAGTAGTGCTCCTCAACCCTATATATTGTGGACCTATACCAGTCCTTAAGGAATAGCAGACTGTACCTCACTCAACCCTATGTACTGTAGTACCCTATACCTTACCAGTCCTTATAAGGACCTTTGTGGAACTAGTAGGTTGTGAATGATTAGCAGACTGCACCTCAGTCCCTATACTGATAAAAGACTACTGCAGCAGAAGGGCAGCAGTCAAGTATAATATTCTTTCTATATTTGGAAGAAAGAATATTATACGTGTACAAGCCTATTACCATACCAGTCCTGAAAAGAACCTTTGTGGACCTAATAGTAACAGCTACTGATTAAACTGACTGTCCCTGCTGCACACAGCATCCTGTCCCTCTCTCTACACTGACAAAAGACCAGCTGCTGCAACAATCACTAGCACAGCAGTGCCTCAAACCTATATCCTGAACTACACCTAACACCTATACCATGATACCAGTCCTTAAAAGAAATTTTGTGGACCTAATAGCTAGCGATTTGGGTCACTGAAGTCTCTCCCTGCTCCACACAGCAACCTCTCCCTATAGTGACATACGAAAGAATATAAAATGGCCGCCGGATCGGGTCTATTTCTAAGTTAGGGGGAATGTCCAAATGTCCATGTGCTGTAATGTCTCAATTGGCTGTCCTGTACCCCATGATGGATGTGTCATAATAGGTCAAAGTTCTTTTGCACAGTAAACACGGAAGTCCGCCGGGCAAACGGTGGCAATAGTCTGCCGATCAAGTGGACGGCGAACAGCCGAAATTCGCCGCGAAACGACCGCCGGGCGAACCGTTCGGCCATCCCTAGCCATAACCCCGGTATCCTCTTCAAGACCTGCAGTCCTCTTCAAGATAAAAGTGGTCTCTGCTTTTATCGGCGGTGGGAGAGGGGTTCCCTCCCTCCTGCCGCACTCCGGTGCCCTCTGCCGCTTACTGGAGCCGTCGTTAGCGGCGGAGGCGATCGGATCTTCTCCCTAGCCTGACATGGAGACTAGTGAGGAGAAGATGGCCCCCATCCATCTCCATATCACTGCAGAGCGGAAGGGATGTCAAAAGTCACCTCAACCCATAGCTCTTAAAGGGACGTTTTTATTTTTTATTTTTTTTAAATTACTAAATTTTTTTTTTTTATTATTGCAGTGTAGTGTAAATATGAGATCTGAGGTATTTTTGACTCTCATATTTAAGAGGTCCTGTCATGATTTTTTTAAAAGGGATGTTTACATTCCTTGTAATAGGAATAAAAGTAACCCGATTTTTTTTTTTTAAAGAACAGTGTAAAAATCAAAAATAAAAGATAAAATAAATAAGAAAAACATTTTTTTTTTAAATACGCCCCGTCCCGCTGAGCTTGTGTGCAGAAGCGAACGCATACGTGAGTAGCTCCCGCATATGAAAACGGTGTTCAAACCACACATATGAGGTACCATCACGAGGTCATGTCACAGCATCTCAATTGGGTTGAGGTCAGGACTATGACTGCGCCACTCCAGAAGGCGTACTTTTTTCTGTTTAAGCCATTCTGTTGTTTTACTTCTATGCCTTGCGTCATTGTACTGTTGCAACGCCCATCTTCTGTTGAGCTTCAGCTGGTGGACAGATGGCCTTAAAGAGGGATTTCATCTACAAAAAATTATTAAAAGCCAGCAGCTATAAATACTACAGCTGCTGACTTTTAATAAATGGACACTCACCTGTCTCAGAGTCCAGCGATGTTGGCAGCCTTCGGCAGCGAGATTGACACGTCGCTGGCCCCGTCACCTGGTATGAATTTAAAGGGGAAGCCCTACACAAAAAAACGGCATGGGGGTCCCCCCATGGTCCATATAAGACCCTTATCCGAGCACGCAGCCCGGCCGGTCAGGAAAGGGGGTGGGGACGAGCGAGCGCCCCCCCCTCCTGAGCCGTACCAGGCCGCATGCCCTCAACATGTGGGCGTGCTTTGGGAAGAGGGGGCCACGTGGCCCCCCCACCCCAAAGCACCTTGTCCCCATGTTGATGAGGACAAGGGCCTCTTTCTGACAACCCTGGCCCTTAGTTGTCGGGGTCTGCGGGCGGGGGGCTTATTGGAATCCGGGATACCGGCCCACTCTATGTGAATGAGTATGGGGTACAATGTACCCCTACCCATTCACCTGTGAAAAAAATGTAAATAAAACACAACACACAAGGGTTAAAAATAATTTATTGCACAGCTCCGGGGGTCTTCTTCCGTCTTGGGGGGTCTTCTCGCCAGACTCCTCCGCTATCTTCTGCTCTTTTGCTAGCACTTTTACTAGTGGAGGAGCCCGGCTTTCTTCTTCGTCGCCGCCTGGGGGTCTTCTTCCGACTTCGGGTGTCCTGTCCCCTCTTCGGTTCTTCTTGCCGGGCCTCCGCTTTCTTCCTTTAGCTCTTTTACTAGCGGTGGCTCGGTCTTCTGTCGCCACCGCTGCCTCTTCTTCCGACTTCGGGGGTCTTGTCCCTCTCTTTGGTTCTTCTTTCTGGCCCTCCCCTCCTTCTTCCAGCTCTTTTACTGGTGGTGGCCCAGTCTTCTGTCGCTGCTGTCTTCGCCACCTTCTGTTCTTCTCTTCTTCTCTTCTTCTCTCTAGAGATATTGACTCATCTCTGTCTCTGGCCGTAATGACAGGGACGTTTTGCACGGCAACCTATATAGGGACAATAGGCGGGGTCACCGGGTGATGTCCCCACCATTATGATGTCACAGTCCCAGAGGATGCCCATTGTCCCTATATAAGTCGCCCTGCAACACGTCCCTGTCATTACGGCCAGAGACAGCGATGAGTCAACATCTCTAGGAAGAAGAAGAGAAGGCGGCGAAGACAGCGGCGACAGAAGACCGGGCCACTGCCAGTAAAAGAGCTGAAAGAAGGAGCGGAGGCCCGGCAAGAAGAACCGAAGTGGGGGACAAGACCCCTGAAGTCGGAAGAAGACCCTCGGGCGGCGACGAAGAAGAAATCTGGGCTCCTCCACTAGTAAATGACCTAGCAAAAGAGCAGAAGAAGACCCCTGGAGCTGTGCAATAAATTATTTTTAACCCTTGTGTGTTGTGTTTTATTTACATTTTTTTCACAGGTGAATTGGTAGGGGTAAATTGTACCCCATACTCTTTCACATAGGGTGGGGGGCCGGTATCTGGGAGCCCCCTTATTAAAGGGGGCTCCCGGATTCTGAAAAGTCCCCCACCCGCAGATCCCGACAACCAACGGCCAGGGTTGTCGGGAAGAGGCCGTTGTCCTCATCAACATGGGGACAAGGTGCTTTGGGGTGGGGTGGCAGCGCAGCCCCCCTTCCCCAAAGCACCACCCCATGTTGAGAGCACGCGGCCTGGTACGGCTCAGGAGGGGGGGCGCTCAACCCTTCTTCGTGGCCTTCTTCTGAAGAGTCCTCCCCTAGATAACTACGAAGTTGCTGGGCCTCTCCACAACCTGAGAGGACACCAGACCACCTTCGAATCCTTTCCTTAGTTTCCCCGTCTTGGGCTAGCCAACCCCAAGAGGTAAAGTCGGGTGATACCCTCTCCTAGAAAGCACAGCGAGAGTGACACTCCCACTGAGCTGACTCCGAGAGAAAGTAACCCAAGCACCCAACCGGACTGTGTTTCCATGCCTGCCAAAAGAGACAGAGCCCCCTATGGTCAGGCAGAACACCCTATAGGCCAGTCAGACTGATGCTGAGGTCAAAATTTGGAGTAATTATACCCAAACCAAACTGCAGTTTAGGTGTAACATTAAATTGAAAAAAAAAAACACATAGCGCATGCTCTTCAGGAGCCGCCACTGCATATGCATTATGGTGAAAAAAAACAATGTGATGTAAAAAAAACAACTATGGGGTTTATTTACTAAATGCAAATCCACTTTGTACTACAAGTGCACTTGGAAGTGCAGTTCCTTTAGATCTGAGTGGAACATCTGAAATGAGGGGAAGCTCTGCTGATTTTATCATCCAATCATGTACAAGCAAAAATGCATAAGAACACATAAGTGCATCTTATGGAGCAAAAAATATGGTATATTGTGTGATTTTTAGGTGAAAAATGAATTGTTGGCACTCAAAATTTTCCATAGGCACTTACAGATCATCGGTTTAGAGTTAAAGCGGTTCTTCACCCTAAAGGGGAAGTTCCGCTAGTATTATCCCTCCCCCCCTCCGGTGCCACAATCGGCACCTTTCGGGGGGGAGGGGGGTGCAGTTACCTGGATAATCCAGGTAACTGCACCCACTTCCGGCCAGACCGCCGCATGGCTCCGCCCACCGCCGCATGGCTCCCCCCCCCCCCCCCCGTTGTGTTCTGGGAAACACACAGTTCCCAGAGACACAGCGGGGAACCAGCGCAGCGCGACTCGCGCATGCGCAGTAGGGAACCGGGCAGTGAAGCCCTCTTGCTTCGCTTCCCGATTCCCTGACAGAGGATGGCGGCGGTGGCTGCAGCGAGACGAGCGATCGCTCGTAATCTGCCGCCGACATCGCTGGAACCTGGGACAGGTAAGTGTGATATTATTAAAAGTCAGCAGCTGCAATATTAGTAGCTGCTGGCTTTTAATATTTTTTTTTTTTGTGCAGCTCCTCTTTAACCATGAATTATAGACCTAAACTAGTGTTCTTGCTCTGGTGTGTCTGGCAATACCTAATATGCATAACTTGATCAACATTTTCTTTTGTAGGAGCCACCAATGTGGGAGTATATGTGCATGTACACTGGAGGAATTACATTTTTGGGTTCTTTTTTAAGGTGTAACCAGGGTCAGGAAAAGTGACACCTGAAACAGATCTCCCCTGGTGTCTCTCCCCTCTGCCCAGCAACAGTTCTGAGCCTGCAGGTGGAACAATGAAGCCCTGGAAACTTGATGGGGGTGCCACCTCTCCATGGAAGCAATCAGGCAGCTGTACATCCACCAGATCACTTCAGACTGAAATCCAAGAGTAGGCTTGTGCAATTCATACCAGCTTTTTTTTAAGATTCCCCCCACACATACAGATTTGTCCCTGAAAAGGGTAGACTACAGAAACAGCATCTCAGTCTGATTCATTTCAACTTGGAAAAAGGTTTTATGGAACTATTGGACGTGACACCTGATTTATTTTATTTTTTTATCCAGCTGACCCTAAATGACCAAACCAATTTGCAGCCAAAACAGATTGAAAAGCTATTGGAAAGTTTACTCTTAAAAAAATAAACCTAAATCCCTCAACTTTGTACACTGCATTGTCTTAAAAACTTTATAAAATGTAAAAACAGAGAGCACAAACACACTTCAATACTACAACATCACATTCCCCAACCCCCCCCCCCCCCCCTTATTATGGCACAATTATTTACAGTATAACCTTCAGGCATGTGTTTGGCTAGTATCAGGACAGCACATAAGCACTTATGCCCTGTACACATGGTCGGATTTTCCGACAACAAAACCATGGATTTTATTCCAAAGGATGTTGGCTCAAACTTGTCTTGCATGACACAAATGTTGTCGGAAATTGCAAACGTCAAGAACGTGGTGACGTACAACACGTACATCAAGCCGAGAAAAATTAAGTTCAATAGCCAGTGTGGCGCTTCTGCTTGATTCCAAGCATGCATGGACTTTTGTGTGCGTTGGACTTATGTACACACGCTCGGAATTTCCGACAACAATTTTTGTTGTTGGAAAATTTGAGAACCTGCTTTCAAACATTTGTTGGCAGAAATTCCGATAACAAATGTTCTAAGGAGCCTACACACGGTCGGACTTTCTGAAAACAAGCTTGTGTCCAACACGGAAAATCGTGTGTACAGGGCATTAGACAGCAATTTGAGAGAGACAAGGCTGTGTCCACTGGATACAGCCAATGACAGGCCACTGCCACTGCCGGTACCTGTGACCAAACACAGCAGATCTCATGACAATTGTAAACAATGGATGGCTTCCATTCATGCAATTCAATGAGTACAATTGTACTTTCCCCCACAGAAGGAGCCTCTCACAAGCTAAAATGGGCAAAACTGACAGGCACCCGTCGGCCACCCCCTCCCGATCACCACGGGATCAAGATACGCAGCTCACCAGCAATATACCGGAGATATTATGATCCTGAATGTGGGAGCCGGCCTCTGCATCACAGGCCTCCAGAGAGGTAAGCTGCAGCCCCATGAGGCGGTTGAGAGCACATGCCAGAGAACCAGCCAGGAGCAGCCTTAGTCTAGAGGACCTCAGAGCAGTTGCAGCAGACATTAAAAACACTTTGTCTGCAGCAATATCAGAACTCAGACTGGATATGGAGGCTGTGGCACCTAGAAGAAACCACTGACCGCAATGAGATCACCATAAACACAGCACAGCGCTCCCTGAACACACACTCCATGCAGCTACAGGACTTACAGAGACATGTAGAAGATTTAGACAACAGAGACCTCCGTCATAACATCAGAATTAGGGGACTACCTGAATCGATCAACTCAGATAATCTCCCTCAAGCTGTGACAAACGTTTTTAATGACCTCTTAGGTCGCCCACCTGACACACCTGTGGATATGGAACGTCTGCATCGAGCACTTCGTCCCAGGGGTAGGGATAAAGACCCCCCAAGAGACGTTATAGGCTGTCTCACCAACTTCAGAATAAAAGAAGAAATCATGAGACAAGCTAGACTCAGAGCACACATCCTATTTCGAGGTACAGAAATGATACTTTACCACGACTTGTCTCAAATCACTTTTCAGAAATGCAGAGCTATACGCCTGCTCCTAGATGCCCTAAGAGACAAGAATATCCCATACAGGTGGAATTTCCCCTTCTGCCTACAAGCTGGGTCTGGCGGAAGGATCTCTCACCTAAGAAAACCTGAGGAAGCAGCTTCATTTTGTGAAAACCTTGGAAATCCACCTAACGCAATCCCGGACTGGCATTGAGACCCAAGTATCGCCACCCCACAGCTCGAGGAACCGATGGAAGTCCACTGACGAAAAAACTCATCCACGACCAGAAGACGTCGACTCTCTACCCGGGTTTCACCTGCACCAGCCAACCGCTGCTCCCCAAGAGAAGGAAGCGTACCAGTTTCACCAGCTCATAGAAAGGCTAGAAAAGGCTAAACAGGGCAACATGACCCACAGGCTTCTTCCTTACCCCACAGAACTGTACAAACTACGATCTACACAAGTGAAATCTCCAGGGGGTAAGGATATCCAGAGTTAAGACTCACCCATTGTCATAATGATTCATGTAATTAAAGGCATAGCTTAGACACCCAAGATCTATCACGGAAAGATGGAATTTCAAAACCACCATATACGAACGCTATGGACTACAAACAGAGCAATAACCCTTCCTTGGACGGGGATTTCCCCAAACAGTATCTGAATCCACCAGCCTCACAAGGGGGTACCAATACAAGAAGTGAAGATATTGTGCTCTGATAGATAGGTACAGACACTGTGAGAACAAAGACCATACTTATATACAGTGCCTGTATCCCACCCTGCCACTAGATATATATCCTATCCCCTTATCGAATAATATGGCAAACCTTCCCCCCCGCCATGTGATCATTCACATAGCTTCAACACCTATAAGCAGCTCCTAAAACACGTAAAAAACAACACCTTTTATGTAAACAATGAAGGGGATAGGATATACCTGGCATCAGAGGCGGCTCTCTAATTAGGCATATTAGGCGGTCGCCTTAGGCCCGGCACTGGGAGGGGCCTCGCGGCTGCCTGATCTGTCTAATTATAGAGCCACCTCTGAGGCTGACAGCTCCGGATCACAGAGAGAGACACTCAGCAGGGCTGGCCGCTGGCATTAGTAGGCCACCTTAGGGCGGCAGGAGAGGGGGGCACTGAAGCTGATGGTCCTTTAAGTGCTTATGCCGGCAGCGCCCTGCTCAGCAAAGCAGACATCAGACCGGTAACATGCAGCGCCGGGCACTGCAAGCTTCAGCTTCCACACTAACTTTCATGAGCTTCCGCGGCCCCTCCTCCTCCCACATGAAAGGCAGATGATGGCCTTTCATTTCAGCACATCGATCAGTTGCTGCTTCTATCCAAGAGAATCTCCTCCCACGTGGGCGGTACCAGAAATGCCTCCATTCCAGCAAACTGGTTGGTGAACTGGAGGTAAGTGAGAGGAGGGGGAGGGGCCGAGTGAGACCGGGGGAGGGGCCAGCAGACACAGTAGGAGGAATGGCATGGATCCTAAGAGGAGGGTAGAGGTAAGGTGCTGTATCATGTGGGACTGTACTGATTTCACAGCCTGCTGCATGTACATAATAGGGACCATCTAGAGATAGAGGAGGGATAGATTGGGCAGAGAAGGGGATATAAGGACAGAGCAAGGGAATAAGAGAGATGATGACAGTTAGAGAATACATGGGGCAGACAGAGCAAAGGTGATGGGACAAAACAAGACATCAATGAGGCCCCTTTCACGTGAGACAGACTCTGCTTTGCTCAGCAGGGAGTCTGTCTGCTGACTACCCTCCGAGCAGAGCAAGAGGTTAACAGGTCTGTATTTGCTTCACTTATGCCAAGCGGACACAGACACAGCCCATACTGCTCTATGTGCAGTCAGACTGTCTGTTTATACCCAACTGACATTCATCCTGATCAGCCCAGACAGAGGGTAATGGATCCCCCTTCAGTTTGTTTTTGTTGGGTCGGATTGAAGGTAGGTGGGTGTAAGTGGCAAAAGTCCATTTACATCCACCGCTCCATAGAAGAGAATGGAGGGTCCGATCAGGTCTGCCTGAAAATATTACAGGTGGACCCGATTGGATCCTTCATGTGAAAGTGCCTAAAGTGCAATGTGATAGATGTCAAGAATTATATATATACAGACGCACACACATACTCCAATTGTTCTGTCACAATCTTGTGCATATCCACTGCAAGCTGTTTGCACAGACTTCGGTGTGCCATCACCAAAACAAAGCACATACCATTTGCTTACCAAAAAATGTGATTCCTTAAATTTTTGAAGTTACATGCACTTGTCATCTGCGGGATATTTACAGCCACTTCACTCAAAAAGTGACAAGGCAGTTATAATAACTTTCTCCCAGGAGCGTCCTTTCACCACTCTGCCTGGTTAGGTACCAACCACAGCAACCCCGTGTATGCAAAGAATAATAACATATT
This sequence comes from Lithobates pipiens, assembly GCF_037356315.1. Taxonomy (NCBI): domain Eukaryota; kingdom Metazoa; phylum Chordata; class Amphibia; order Anura; family Ranidae; genus Lithobates; species Lithobates pipiens. The sequence continues at coordinate 640,102,017 of NW_027507903.1, forward strand.
GTATGCATTATCAGGACATTTATTATCTGCTTTATTAAAGTAATGTACTTACAGCAAATTTACTGGGATAAAGCAACAAATTGTTTACTTGTCCTGGTGTTGCTTTATTCTTTGCATTTACAGGGGTTCCCTGTGGTTGGTACCGGACCAAGATACTATGCCTGCAGTGCTGTTTTTTGAGTGAAGTGGTTGTAAATATCCAGCTGATGACAAGTGCATGTGACCTAATAAGTTTAAGGAGTCTAATTTTTTTGGTAAGCAAATGGTATATGCTTTGTTTTGGTGATGGTACACTGAAGTCCGAGCAAATAGTTTGCAGTGGGTCTGTACACGTTTATCACAGCACAGTTTTGTTGGATTTTCTTGTGTGACATGTATGTTTTATGCTTATTATTTATTGTACCAGCACTTCGGAATGTACATATATTACTTATTCTTGATATCTCTATCACACTATATAACATTTTACTGTGGTACACACTTTTATGATGGATGTTCTTTTCTTTCTTTCCCCAGTGACAGCTTGTCAGAATAGCTAGGATCTGTGAGAGCAGCTCCGTATTATACATTACTGTCCCTATACCATACTCTCCTGCCTCCTGTACTGTGCCCCCTTGCCCTCCCCTTGTACTGTACTCTCCTGCCCCCTGTACTGTGTACACTTACCCTCCCCCTGTACTGTACCCTCCTGCCCCCTGTAGGGTGTCCACTTGCCCTCCCCCTGTACTGTACCCCCCTCCTGCCCCTGTACTGTGTCCACTTACCCTCCCCCTGTACTGTACTCTCCTCCCCCTGTACTGTGCCCACTTACCCTTCCCCTGTACTGTACCCTCCTGCCCCCTGTACTGTGTCCACTTACCCTCCCCCTGTACTGTACCCTCCTGCTGCCTGTACTGTGTCCACTTACCCTCTCCCTGTACTGTACCCCCGCCCCCTGTACTGTGTCCAATTACCCTCCCCCTGTACTATACCCTCCTGCCCCCTGTATTGTGCCCACTTACTCTCCCCCTGTACTGTACCCCCCTGCCCCCTGTACTTTATCCACTTACCCTCCCCCTGTACTGTACTTTCCTGCCCCTGTACTGTGTCCACTTACCCTCCCCCTGTACTGTACTCTCCTGCCCCCTGTACTGTGTCCATTTACCCTCCCCCTGTACTGTATCTTCCTGCCGCCTGTACTGTGTCCACTTAACCTCCCCCTGTACTGTGTCAACTTACCCACCCCCCTTTACTGTACCCTCCTGCTGCCTGTACTGTGTCCACTTACCCTCCCCCTGTACTGTACCCCCCTTCCCCCTGTACCGTGTACACTTACCCTCCCCCTGTACTGTACACTCCTGCGCCCTGTACTGTGTCCACTTACCCTCCCCCTGTACTGTACCCCCCTTCCCCCTGTACCGTGTACACTTACCCTCCCCCTGTACTGTACACTCCTGCGCCCTGTACTGTGTCCACTTACCCTCCCCCTGTACTGTACCCCCCTGCCCCCTGTACTTTGTCCACTTACCTTCCCCCTGTACTTTGTCCACTTACCCTCCCCCTGCACTGTACTCTCCTGCCCCCTGTACTGTGTCCACTTACCCTCCCCCTGTACTGTACCCTCCTACCACCTGTACTGTGTCCACTTACCCTCCCCCTGTACTGTACCATCCTACCGCCTGTACTGTGTCCACTTACCCTCCCCCTGTACTGTACCCTCCTGCCCCCTGTACTTTGTCCACTTACCCTCCCCCCTGTACTGTTCCCTCCTGCCCCCTGTACTGTGTCCACTTACCCTCCCCCTGTACTGTACCCTCCTGCCCCCTGTAGTTTGTCCACTTACCCTCCCCCCTGTACTGTACCCTCCTGCCCCCTGTACTTTGTCCACTTACCCTCCCCCCTGTACTGTATCCACTTACCCTCCCTCTGTACCCTCCTTATACAGTTAATTTTTAGTGCTTGAATTATTTGTCCTATTATGGGCATGAGGGGGTGGTCTCATTTTTAAGTTTTGCCTAAGGCCTCACAAAGCCTAGAGCCGCCTCTGCCTGGCATATTGATGTTTCTCTTTACTAAGCTGTTAAATACCTACTAAGATTGAACAATGGTTATTTGTTTGTGTTACAAATGTTTATAAGTTCAACAAGTCCGAGCACCTTCCCTGATTTACAAATGTTGATTGAATTCACACACAACTCCTTGTAATACCCTTACACTACTCCTTCCTAATAACCTACGTGCTCACAGATCCCACCCCTGACCTGCACATAGCCAGATATCTCAGTAAACATTATCAAAATCACAATGCATAGAAATGTGCTCAACCACAGCACTCTGAGACATCCTTGGCAGCTGAACACCCCTGAAGACGCCCTCTCCATATCATTTGCAACTCTCCCATATATCCTCTTGACTATAAAGAAAGTACGAGTAGTCCAGAGGTACAATATCTACACCAATCGTATATTCTCTGAAACTATCTTCACCAGTTCTACCACACCCTGCAACAACACAGTCTATAGACTGGTGCTGAACTTCTCAGACAAAACCTACATAATAAGGCAAGTTAGCGGGTCTATCCTTGCCGCCGGAATACTACTCATCTACTCACACATAAGTTTCTTCATCTCAGCAAAAATCCCCACAACCCCTGACTTGCCCTTTCCCTTCCTCCCTCCTCTCCTTTTCAACCTCCTCAACAGCCAGAAGAGGATTATACACCACCTCTAACCCACAATCAGAGATACACAATAAACAACAAAATGATCAGTGCAAACCCCCCTCTCATGAGAACTAATCTCAAAATAGTCTCCCTCAACACGAAAGGGCTTAACATACCTGAAAAAAGAGCACAAATTTTACTATACATGAGAAAACTCAAAGCTGATACAATTCTACTCCAGGAAATGCATTTCAGAACTGACCAAATACCCAAACTTTCAAACAAAGATTTTCCGAAGACCTTTCATGCAACCAATCCGTTAGCTAAAACAAAATCATTAGAAATAACGGACTCACAAATAGATGACTCGGCCGATATGTATTCATCAAAGGCACAATCTGCAATAGACACGATAGCTAATATATACAGCCCTAACTCAAGTCAAGTGAGCTTCTTCCAGGAGATAGCAATGGCCCTAACCTCCTTCCAATCAGGCATGACTTTAATGTCGCTTTGAATCCGCTCGAAGACACATCCTCTGGAACATCCTCCCTTCCATTCAAAGCCCTTAAACAAATCAAAGCTCAATTACAGGATTTACTTCTACACGATTCTTGGCGCATCCTACATCCCAGCAATAGAGATTTTACCTTCTATTCCAGACCTCATGACCGTCACACTAGAATAGACTACCTTTTTATCACACAAAGAGTCCTACCACTCTTGTCGGAAGCTACCATCGAACCTACGTTTCTATCCGACCACAACCCCATCACAGCCACTTTAACATTCCCAAAACATATACAACACACCAAAATCTGGAGACTAGATGCATCACTATTCACAAACCCCTCACATATGACCAAAATTACAGAAAACGTTAAGGACTTCGTGGAAAAAAAGGACACCCCTGATACGTCCCACATGACCCAGTGGGAAGCCCGCAAATGCGTGGTTAGGGGAGCACTTATTAAACTTGAATAAATTCCTAAAAATTCCCAACAGAAAGCTACTAACGCCTTACTAAACCAAATACAGAAATTGGAACAGGCCCATAAACTCACTAAGGCCCGTTCCACCCTACAGGAACTAGAGCAGGCCCCAAATTATCTTAGCCCTTGTACACATGGTCGGACATTCTGACAACCAAATCCGTTGGATTTTGTCTGACGGATTTTGTCTGACAGATTTTGTCTGAAACGGTTGCATACACGCGGTCGGACAAAGTTGTCGGAAAATCCGATTGTTCAGAACGTGGCGACGTTATTTCGTTACGATGGGACTACGTTCAGGCTAGTAGCCAATAGCTTTGGTCTAGGAATTTGATCTGAGCATGCATGGCACTTTGTCCGATCGGAATTCTCTACAAACGATCGGACAAAGTCTGATCGGATCATGTTGTCGGAAAAATTTTATAGCCCTGCTCTAAAACTTTGTTGGTCGGATATTCCGACGGAAACAGTCCGATGGAGCCCACACACGGTCGGATTATCCGACAACACGGTCCGATCGGACATTTTCCATCAGAATGTCCGACCGCGTGTACAAGGGCTTAGAGAGGAACTAGGGAAGAAAACCATGAAAACTTTATCCTTTCCCAAAAGCTCTTCTATGAGTACAGTAATAAAAGCGGTAAGCTTTAGCCAGAGCCCTTCAAGCCAAAAAAGCAAACATCACAATACACAAAATCAGATCTACCCCTAAAACAATATTATCCAACAGCGATGAAATCGCAAACCATTTTGCCCAATACTTTACAGATCTATATAACCTTCCCCATGAAGAAAAACCGCATATGGACACTAGATCACGTGAAGATATCATCACAGAATTCCTCACACAACACAGCCCTAGACCTATATCCCCGGAGCAAGCGAAATTAGCAGACGGCCCCATAACAGGAGAAGAATTCCTCTCAGCCATAAGACAAATGAAATCAGGCAAAAGCCCAGCCCAGATGGATTCTGCATGTCGTACTACAAAATCTTTTCAAATTTACTAACTGTCCCCTTCCTAAGAGCTTTTAACTTACTAGCCCAACCCAATACAACATCCAATACCCTAATCCAAGCACACGTGTAATCCCCAAACCTGGCAAAGACAGTGAACTAGCCTCAAACTATCGTCCTATCTCTCTACTAAACACTGATCTAAAAATTTTCCCTAAAATCATAGCCAATCGTATACTCCCGCTACTCCCAAATCTCATATTGATAGACCAGGTTGGGTTTATCCAAGGAAGAGAAGCCAGGGACAATAACCTTAAAGCTATCAACATTCATCACTGGCTGTCCACTAACAAGGTCCCTGGCTTCTTCCTTTCATTAGATGCTGAGAAGGCCTTTGACAGGCTAGCCTGGGACTACCTCGTAGGAGTTTTACGGAAGCTTGGCTTTGGCGAACGCCTGATAAGCTTTATAACATCCCTCTACACCAATCCCAGAGTGAAAGTGAGAATTAATGGACTCCTGTCAAATACCTTCCAAATTAAAAATGGCACACGCCAGGGCTGCCCTCTTTCCCCCATCCTATTTGTCCTTACACTCGAACCCTTCCTATGTAAACTACGTGATAACTCAGACATCCACGGAATTACTATAGCGGAGAAAAAATACAAGTTGGCTGCGTTTGCGGACGACATTCTCCCATTTTTGTCCAACCCCCGGTAACTATCAACATAACCTTAACAGAACAAGCGTCACATTGCAAGCAAAACTTCCCATTTATCTGGAAACCAGATGCACTGACATACCTAGGAATTCAACTACCCGCAAAACTACCAGACCTCTTACAAAAAAACTACCTCCCACTCCTCAAAACTATCACAGATGACTTAAAAAAAATGGAAAAAGTCTAACTTTTCGTGGTTCGGGAGAATGGCCATAGTCAAGATGAATATTTTACCACGTGTACTTTACCTTCTCCAAACAATTCCCATCAAACGACCTAACACGTTCTTAAGATCTATCTCCAAAATTAATAGAAATTTCATCTGTAACCAAAAACACCACAGAAACAGATACAACCAGCTAATAAAACCCAAAAACAAAGGGGGAATAGGCCTACCTGACATACAGCACTACTATTGGGCCTGTCACCTACAACGGATTGTAGACTGGCACACACATCAGCTGACAAAAGACTGGGTGACCTTAGAAAACTCATTCTCTCTAGACCCTATCACCAGGACCCCCTGGACCAAACACAACCTCCTACCAGAAACCATTACGAAACACCCAACGATAGGCCCCACTTTGGAGTGCTTCACGCAGTCCAGCCACAAATTTAAACTTTCCAAAACTCCAGGCCCTCTCTCCCCAATCTTGTTCAACCCATAATTTCCACCAGGGATGGAACACCACCCGCTATCCAGCACACAACCAGAAATAGGCCTATGCATATATCACATCGTGAAGGCAAATTATTATCTCAAGAACAAATAGAAGCGACATGGAACTTGCCCAACCTAAACATACTAAATTACTTGCAACTCAAGCACTATGTAGACAGTGTAAAAAGTAAGACGGACCTATCCGAAGCCTTAACTGAATTTGAAAGCATATGCCTAAATTGCACACCACAACGTCATGTTATCTCCAAAATACAGAATATGTTCTGGAATAACAGACAGACTGACAATGGTACAGCCTGCAAAGCTTGGGACAAGGACCTAAACATAGAAATGACAAGTAGCTCTTGGCCCACAAAGGTTCTATAAACGTCTCTACCCAAGAGGTAAATTATAAAGTGATTTCACATTGGTATCGCACCCGTACTATCTTACACAGATTCAATACTTCCCAATCAGACAAGTGCTGGAGATGCCAGAATGATTTAGGCAACCTCCTACACATATGGTGGACTTGCCCCAATATCCAGGTCTTCTAGAAACAAGTACATAAACGAATCGAAAAAATTACCACATATACATAGTTCCTATTACACCTCCAGAAACCAGACGATATACCATACTTTAGATCACTAGCCATGATGCTACTGCTAGTCAATGCAGCCAAAATGTGCATACCCCTTTATGGGGTACTCCTAAAGCACCCTCCATTTTGGACTGGTTTAAAAGAATAAACCAAATCATAGAAATGGAAGAACTTATCGCAATATGCCGTAATGCACTGCACAATTTCTCTATGCTATGGGCTTGCTGGACCCACTTTAAATCAACTGAAGAATACCTTCAAAAGATGCACACTTAAACACATGACCCTTTACACGAGGGACATTGAACTGTATATTCACACCCAAAACAACCAGCTTCTTTTAAACTGGATAAGCCAATGAAAACATTCACCATACACATAGCCCTTGTATGGAGAAACTCACCTGACTCCCTATAAAGTTACGCACATAAAGATACGATCTAATTGTTAAAAACAACAACCACAACAAACCTCTAATGACCTCTTGCAATATGCGAACCTTCCCACCTCCCGTCACCTTACCTCACCCCTCCCCCCTCCCCCACCTAGTCCCTTGACCAGGCCAAATTGGCATAGTGTGCTGGACACACACATGTGCATACGAAAAAACAATTACATGAGGGAACAGAATTTCCCAAAATACCCCACATCAAAATTATTAGACAATCACCTTAAATCAGATATCATAGAAAGTAATATTAATAATGCTAACACTTCTCCCGTCATATGTCCCATATTTATAAAATATAATTCCCCCTTCTAGCACAAATACTAGACTAACACTACCCATATACAACTTAATTACATTATATCATCACAAGTGCTATACTAATCTCGGACTAGATTAATATCTTGCTGTCGGTTTGTTCAATATGTCCTGGTCATATATTTCTGTAATTGTATCACACTAACCTATTCCTGTATTTTTCCTTTTCATTCAATAAAAAGAAATTTGGAAAAAAAAAAGATTATTTATTTGCAATATTGTATAACGAATGAAGAAAACCTTTTTTTCCAAAATTTTTTGGTATTCTTTTTTTTGGGGGGTTTATTTAGCAAAAAAAAAAAAAAACCCAGTGGTGATTAAATTCCACAAAAAGAAAGCTCTATCTGTGTGGAAAAAATGATAAACAATGTCATATGGGTACAGTGTTGCATTATCCTGGAATACATCAAACCACACCACATAATCCACATAAACCTCAAATAAACTGGCTGTACAGGTGGATGCTTTGCTAAACAGTGATTTGGTGCAAAACCAAACAGAAAAACGCTGGGGCATACATCATCATAACCCTCCCTTGTCCCTGTACCCTCTGTACACCGATCCATGACAACCAGCCATGTTTAGTTCCTCCCCCTCTATTCACATTTACATTAATGTTGTGAGGTTGCTGGGTACTCACTCTTTCTCTGAATGCCACTGTTCACTATGTGGCACATGGTGACCACATGTAGAAGGATGAGAGGCAAAAGAAGACGGACTTCCATCTCCACTGCAGTGTGAGCTCTGAACACTGATATAAGGGAAAGCTGATGCTGAAACTTTATACTGTAGAGGGTTGAGTACTTTGATCATCATTGGAGGAAATTAATTCTAAAGATAATATCGTGGAGATGTACACATTTCCTGGTGGTCATAACTGGCTGCTCTTAGATTGTTACGGCATATGTTTATTGCATGTTTCTCAATACCCCTGATATTAGCTCGCTGATGGATAACATAGACAACTTAAAGGGGTTGTAAACCTTCATGTTTTTTCACCTTAATGCATCCTATGCATTAAGGTGAAAAAACACCTGAGGGATAAGAGCTACACTCGGGCAGAGATCCTGTCATCTCTGAAATGGAAGGCCCAGAGGTGGCCAACCTCATACCACCCTTTACCGGGAAAGATCACGTGTAACCACAGCACCAACCCACTCTCTACACCTCAGTACGGAAAGTTCCCACACCTTTCCTTGCACATATTTTCAACCTGGTAGCCTAGCAGTTTCTAGTTGTGTACCCTGGCGTGCATGATCTTCTGAGACAGGCCACGCCACAAATGCGTGTTGACACTTCAGTTGGTCATACGCAGCCAGTGCTCTGCTTGCTGACTAGTGATGGGCCAAACACCCTCCAGGTTCGGTTAGCGGCAGAACATGCAGATGGACCAAAAGTTTGCACGACCATTCGAACACCGAATATGAAAAATCAAATGTGTGAATTTTAAAGGCTAATATACAAGTTATTGTCATAAAAAGTATTTGGGGACCCCAGGGGACATGTATCAATGCAAAAAAAAAGTTTTAAAAACTGGCGTTTTTTCAGGAGCAGTGATTTTAATAATGCTTAAAGTAAAACAATAAAAGTGAAATACTCCTTTAAATATCGTACCTGGGGGTTGTCTATAGTATGTCTGTAAAGTGGCGCCTGTTTCCCTTGTTTAGAACAGTCCCTGCACAAAATGAAATTTCTAAAGGAATAAAAGTAATTTAAAACTGTTTGCGGCTGTAATGTAATGTTGGGTCCCTGCAATATGGATGAAAAATTATTGAGAAAAACAGCATGGGTACCTCCCCAGCCCATTACCAGGCCCTTTGGGTCTTGTATGGATATTAAGGGGAACCCCGCACCCAAATTAAAAAAAGGAAAGGCGTGAGTCCCCAAGGCCCTATATACTCTGAACAGCAGTATATAGGCGGTGCAAACAAGACAGGGACTGTAGAATTGTTCTTAAGTTGAATCTCTTTGTAATTTTGAACTGGTACATTTTGTAAGTGTAGCTCCAGCTAAAAAAAATTTTAAGCTTTTTGGATAAAATAACTGGTACATTTTGTAACATTTGTTTTGCAGTCTGTGTCCCTGTTCAGAAGATTTCACCTCACTTTCTGTCCCAATGACAAATGGATTTTGAAAATTTGGGGTTATTAGGGAAACAAGGAATAGTGATAAAGCTTTTTCCCATATTAACTCTTACAGGAGAGAATTTCCCTTCCTAGGGGTAGATTTCCTCTCACTTCCTATTATCTCCCTCCGTTTGTAAGTAGGAGTAGTTTGTAAGTCGGATGTTTGAAAGTAGGGGACCGCCTGTATATACTACACAGCCTGCCCTATATACTCTGCAGAAAATTGTGCCTTAGGTGTTGGTGGTACCAGATCACTGTAAGCCCCCACAGTTAATCTTGGTGGGTGCCTGAACGGGCCCTGCTGTGAAATATTATATAAAGAATTGTAATTACATGCCCCTGTTAAACGGGGCAAATAAATTGGGTCTTAGGCAGTGGTGGTGGTGCCACAACACTGTAACCCCTCACAGATTCTGTTGTTGAGCACAGGAATGTGCCCTGCTGTGAAATATTAGAGCAAATGTTGTAATTTTGTGCCCCTGTTAAACAGGGGCAGAAAATTGGGCCTTAGGCGGTGGTGGCACTGTAAAGACTCACAGATACTCTTGTCGAGGGCAGGAACAGGCCCTGCTGTGAAATATTAGCACAAATATTGTAATTACATGCCCCTGTTAAGGGACGGAAAAAGGGATGGAAAAATTGGGCCTTAGGCACTGGTGGTGGTGCCACAACATTGCAGCCCCTCACAGATTCTCTAGTTGAGTACAAGAACAAGCCCTGCTGCGAAATATTACAGCAAAAATTGTAATTACATGCCCCTGTTAAACAGGGACAGAAAAATTGGGCCTTAGGTGGTGGTGGTGGCACAACACTGTAACCCCCCACAGATACTCTAGTTGAGCGCAAGAACAAGCCCTGCTGCGAAATATTACAGCAAAAATTGTAATTACACTCCCCTGTTAAACAGGGGCAGAAAAATTGGACCTTAGGCCCTGGTGGCAGTGCCACAACACTGCAACCCATCACAGATACTGTAGTTGAGCGCAAGAATGAGCCCTGCTGTGAAATATTACAGCAAAAATTATAATTTTACACCCCTGTTAAACAGGGGCAGAAAAATTGGGCCTTAGGCACTGGTGGTGGTGCCCTGAAACAAAAATGTTCTTAGAAGCTATCAACATGAACATTGGGGAGGAATAGGATAGTCACTCAGCATAACAGAATAGTCACTCAGTATAGGCAGTCTTCAGGGGATCTCACATTCATAGAAAAATGAATCGGTTACATCAGCATCAGGTGTTTGGTAGCTTGTGACCCAAGACTGATTCATTTTTATGAAGGTGAGCCGATCAACTGAGTCTGTGGACAGGCGCACCCTGTGATTGGTTACAAAGCCTCCAGCAGCACTGAATGTGTGTTCAGAATGTATGCTGGATGCAGGACAGGCCAGTAGCTCAATTGCATATTGTGCAAGCTCTGGTCAGTGATTCATCCTCAAGACCCAGTAACCCAGTGGATGTTCGGTTGGAAAGGTCTCCAATTCTGATCTTGCCCCTAGATATTCCTGCACCATGTAAATCAGACACTGGCGATGGTTGCTGGAACCGATCAGACCTTGGGGATGCAGACTAAAGAATTGTCTGAACGCATCGGTCAGATGGCCACCTTCTCCACCACTCCTTCTGTGACTGACCGAAGCCTCAGCAACACGTTGTCCAGGAGTACCAGGAAATTGTAACCTCCCAGGCTCTGGAAATGCATTGCACAAACCTTTCTGCAAGGCCTCCCAAAGATGTTTCATCCTCTGCTCCCTCTGTGAAGGCTGGATAAGTTGCGCAACCTTACCCTTGTAACGTGGATCAAGAAGGGTTGCCAGCCAGTAATGATCCCTCTCCTTGATACCCCAAATATGAGGGTCCTTTCGCAGGCTTTGCAGGATCAGGGAGGCCATGCAGCGAAGGTTTTCTGAGGCATTCGATCCGGAGTTCTCTGGGTCAATAAGGATGACATGATCCGAAGCCACCTCCTCCCAGCCACGTACAAGTCCATGGGTTTCTGGGGACCAAAAATGATCCCTTGAAGACTGCTGCTGATGCTGAGTGCTAGGCTCCACCTCCATGCTGACACAATCCTCATCCTCCTCCTCCTCCTCCTTCCTGCGTGATCAGCAGGCCTGCAGGAATAATGTCTGGATAAAGGGGGCCTTGAGAGGTAAGGAAGTCCTCCTCTTCCTGCCTCTGTTCTGCCTCAAGTGCCCTGTCCATTATTCCATGAAGTGTGGGCTCCAACAGGAAGACAAGTGGGACAGTACCACTGACGCATGCACTGTCACTGCTCACCATCCTTCTGGCCTCCTCAAATGGTGACAGGACCGTGCATGCATCCTTGATCAGTAACCACTGGCAAGACAAAAAATCCCCTGACCCTGTCCTGGTGCCGTACTCACACAGGTATTCATTGATGGCCCTCTGCACTGCAGCATTGCCAATGTTGAATTTCATATATCGTATATATTTCGAATATCGCGCGTGTGTGTGTGTGTATATATATATATATATATATGTATGTATGTATGTATATATATATATATATATATATATATATATATATATATATATAATATATATTTATATATATATATATATATATATATATAATATATTTATTTATTTATTTTCTATTCTGTTCCATTGTTTTTCTATGCTATTCTTTTCTATTCTATTCTATTCTATTCTAAATGTTTCTATTCAAATTTGACCACCTCTGAGTCTACCCCTGCAGAGCTGATAGAATCTCTGCCCCAGTGTGGCTCCTGTCCCCTAAGCAGACCAACTCAAGCACTGCATGGCATCTTTTTGCCTGCGTACTTGCACACCTACAGAGCACCGCTGGTTCCGAGGACAAATCTGCAGAGGATGAGGCCATAGAGAAAGAAGAAGAGGAGGGGGTGGAGGAGAGAGGTATGGCAGAATCACCGCTCCTAGCATTTTGGAGACGTGGTGGCGGAACTAGCTCCAACAATACTGCACCCCGTCCTGCATCCTTCACAACTTCCAGCGGAGTTACCCAGTGTGCCGTGAAAGAAAGGTAACAACCATGAGTCAGCGGTAATATGCACCTTACCACTGACCGCCCTGTCCAATGAGGCCTTCCACATGCTGTTAGAGAGCCAGAATAGCATTCCATGAAAAGAAATGGCGTTTGGGAACCTGCCACTGAGGTACCGCACATTCCACAAATTCACGTATGGGGGCAGAGTCTACCAGCTGAAAAGGCAGCAGTTGGAGTGCTAGCATTCAGCCGCTGAGCATGTGGATAGCTGGGACCAAATTTATTTTGATGGTTTAGCAGCTGGGGTAGGGAAATGTATCTGCTACAATCAGATGTTGGTGTAGCGATAGCATATTGCCTGCAAGTACTTGGCCCACCTAATTCTACACCTTCATTCCTCTCAGTGCAAGTTTCTGAGAGGACTGATGGTATAGTGGGGTTGGAGATCCCAGCTGATGAGGAGCAAGGAGAGGTCCGCCTTGTTTTTTGGTGTGGGCCTTTAAGTACTGTTGCCAACAGACTGTATGGGAGGTCCACATATGTCTGGTCAAGCATGTGGTGCCAAAGCGGCTGCTGTTTTGGCCATGCTTGATACGCTTCAGACATATGTTGCAAATAGCAATGGTGCAATCTGCAGCGGCACCTGGCACTGCGGTGTGATGCAGCTGGATGGCTGCCCTTAAGCTGGCGCCAGGAGGGCATCTTGCCTCATTGGAGATGTGCCTCCGCCTCCTCCTCCTCCTCTCTTCTATCAGGCACCCACATAGAGTTAGTGACCTCATCATCCCCTCCTTGTCACTGGAGCAAACCTGGCAGTATGCTGCAGCTGGGGGAACATTACTACCAGTTTCTTGTCCTTCTTGGCCACCCCCTCTCTCTGGGCTCACGTTACAGCCTTCCTCAACGTGGGTACCATCATTGGAGCCTTCAAAATGCTGCGCATCCTCCTGCAGCATGTACCCAACACTGTGGTCAAACAGTTTGGGGGATAACTCCATGCATGATGGTGGGGCTAGGGAAGGAGTGACTGATGACATTGAGCCGATGGAATAGGCCGTTTTGGCAGCTGCATTGGCAGGCAAATTACTCTGAGCCTGGGTGACAGAGGATGAGGATGGCTTAGTTATCCACTCTACCAATTCTTCTGCATGTTGTGGATCAACACAGCCAGCTTCCAAAAAAAAGGCAAGTGTGCCCCAGGGCCATGTGCTGAGGATGCACTGTGTCTACAGCACTGTTGGCTGTAAACTCAGAGCCTGCTTTCCCTCTTTTAGTGGCCTCTGAGCATCTGCCTCTCCTTGGTGGCCTTCCAGACATGATGTAAAATTTTATTAGCAAAACACTGCCTGAAGTTCACTATAAAACATACACCAGGAATGGCTTGCAGTCAGATATTGGCTTGGCTAAAATAGAATGCAGTGGATATATATATATATATATATATATATATATATATATATATATATATAGGAGACTGTATATATATTTAATGCACTGCACATCACTGAATCACCTGCCTTTCTGCCTGAAAGTGTATTTGAAAATGTACACCAGGGATGGCCTTCAGTCAGATATAGGCTTGGCTAGACTAGAATGCAGTGGATATATATGTAGGAGACTGTATATATACATTTTATGCACTGCAGATCACTGAATCACCTGCCTGAAAGTGTATTTGAAAATGTACACCAGGAATGGTCTGCAGTCAGATATAGGTTTGGCTAGACTAGAATGCAGTGGATATATATATATATATATATGTAGGAGACTGTATATATATTTAATGCACTGCAGATCCCTGAATTACCTGCCTGCCTGCCTGAAAGTGTATTTAAAATGTACACCAGGAATGGCCTGCAGTCAGATATAGGCTTGGCTAGACTAGAATACAGTGGATATATACATATGTAGGAGACTGTATATATATTTAATGCACTGCAGATCCCTGAATCACCTGCCTGCCTGAAAGTGTATTTTAAAATGTACACCAGGAATGGCCTGCAGTAAGATATAGGCTTCGCTAGACTAGAATGCAGGAGATATATATGTAGGAGACTATATCCATATTTTATGCAGTGCAGATCACTGAATCACTTGCCTGAAAGTATATTTGAAAACGTACACTAGGAATGGTCTGCAGTCAGATATAGGTTTGGCTAGACTAGAATGCAGTGGAGATATATATATATATATATATATATATATATATATATATATATATATATATATGAGACTGTATCTATATTTTATGCAATGCAGATCACTGAATCACCTGCCTGAAAGTATATTTGAAAACGTACACCAGGAATGGCCTGCTGTCAGATATAGGCTTCGCTAGACTAGAATGCAGTGGATATATATGTAGGAGACTGTATATATATATATTCAATGCACTGCAGATTACTGAATCGCCTGCTTGCCTGTCTGCCTGCCTGAAAGTGTATTTGAAAACGTACACCAGGAATGGCCTGCAGTCAGATATAGGCTTGGCTAGACTAGAATGCAGTGGATATATATATGTATGAGAATATATATATATATAAATATATTTATTTAATGCACTGCAGATCACCGAATCATATGCCTGCCTGAAAGGGTATTTGAAAATGTACACCAGGAATGGCCTGAGGTCAGACATAGGCTTAGCTAGACTAGAATGTAGTGGATATATGTAGAAGACTGTATATATATATATATATATATATATATATTTAATGCACTGCAGATCGCCAAATCACATGCCTGCCTGCCTGAAAGTGTATCTGAAAAAGTACACCAGGAATAGCCCGAGGTCAGATATAGGCTTGGCTAGACTAGAATGCAGTGGATATATATGTAGGAGACTGTATACATATTTAATGCACTGAAGATCACTGAATCATCTGCCTGCCTGAAAGTGTATTTTAAAACAAACACCAAGAATGGATTGCAGTCAGATATATGCTTGGCTAGACTGGAATGCAGTGGATATATATGTAGGAGACTGTTTATATATTTTATGCACTGCAGCTACCTGAATCACCTGCCTGCCTGAAGTATATTAGAAACAGTACACCAGGAACAGACTGCAGTCAGATCTAGCTAAACTGGATACAGTGGATATATATATATATATATATATATACCTGGATGTATATATATATACTAAATACACTGCAGCTAACTGAATCGCCTGCCTGCTCAATCTAAATTAAATGACACTCTCTCTTAGTCAATGATAGCAACACACTACACCGGGCCGATGTGCAGGCAGCCTTATATAGTGTGGGACGTGGACTAAACCCCCTGAGCCATAATTGGCCAAAGGCACCCTGCCTTTGGGCAATTATGGCTCTCTTTGCTGACGGCGCTGTGACAATGCTGAAAAAATAATGCAGTGCATTATAATCCAGTGAATTAAAAACTAACATTATGGTCAAAATACGAGCGGCGCATCACGCCTCATAATGTAGTGCTTCACAGTGCATTGCTGTCATAGTGCATGCTTGGTGATATCGCAGTGCATTGCTGTCTGATGATTGGCCAAGCATGCACTATGACAGCAATGCACTGCAATGCACTGCATTATGGGGTGTGACACACCGCTCGAATTTGGTGCAAATGCCCCATAATGTTCGTATTTAGATGAATGAGCGAACAGCCAATGTTCGAGTCAATCTCATATTCGACCCAAACAGAGTTCATCCCTATTGCTGACATTCAGCAGCAGCACAAACTGCCTTCAACCAGGCCATTCTGCATTAACTGCACTTATTATGCAACAAGTATTTCTGTGAATATTAAACAGGGACAGGCTAATGGTATCTAGGGTTTTTCACCAAATCAGTGGCTTCTCACTCAGAACGTATGTCCTGAGTGAGAAGCGTACCATAGGATTTGTGCATGGGTGAGGGTGATATCTTAGGACAGTGTTGTCTTCAGTGATCCCAATGTCTCAGGTTCCTCTGCCCCCAGAATTTTGTGGCAGATGAGCTCATTCATGTTCCAGTGCTCAGGGCCTGGACAAGGGGTGGGCAGGAGGGGTGGCTGCCCTGGGCACTGTGGTATCATGTGAGGTGGGGGGTGCCACAAGGAGATTGGGGGGAGGGAATTTGTTTTTAGAAGGAGAATTTGAGGAGTGACACAGGGTAAGAATTGTTCTAGGAGGACAGATTTGGGGAGGTGTGCTAGTGGTAATTTGGGGGGATTTGTGTTGGGAAGGGGGTCAGAGGAGGAGGATCTGTGCTAGGAAGGGGGATTTGGGGGGTTTGGGCTATAAAAGTAATATGATAGAGGGAAAAAAAATTTTGGGGGGGATTTGTGCTAGTAGGGATGATTACAGCGGTTCATGCTAGGAGATTTCGTTGGAAGGGGGGGTTGGAGAGGGGGGAGAGGATTTGTGTTTGGAGGGGGAAGATTTTATTTGGGGGGTGCATATGGGGAGAGAGAGGTTTTGAGCTGGGTTCATAGGGGTTGAGAATGCAGATTAATGTTAGATATTTTTGTTGGAGGGGAGGGGATTTTTTCTGACAGATAAAGGTCATACATCTTGGGGGGGGGGGGTGCAATTTGATATATTTGGCCCTGGGCTCTAGAAGTCCTTGTCCCTGCACTACCAGTGCCTGTGAAAGTACCACAGGATTTGTGCCATTAAGGAGAGGGACCATCACTGGTTGGACACCCTTTTGGATGCACTTTATATCGAGAAAAGGCAGAGCTCATCTTGGTATCACATAAGGAGGAAAACTAAAACCCCTGTAGGACATGCTGCAGAGGAATATTCTTTCAAAGGACTGGTGGATGATTATAAAGGATCAAGGGTAGATTTAGACACCCTCATGGATGACCTCCTTGGCTATTGGGTTATGAGGATGGACCACTTAGCAGAGCTTGATCAGTATGCCGTCAAGCTGTTGGGCTCCTCTGCAACCAGTGTGCCTTCAGACTATGCATTTAACTCAGCTGTGAGTTCTGCATTTTTTTTATTTGTTGGTGCTTGATCTTTCCCTCTTATCAAAAGAGGATAAAAAAAATGATGCTGCAAATCTGTCAGTTTTTTTCTGTAATCTTCAATTTCCAGATGAAATTTGCCTGCTCTCCGCCTATGTCAGGGAAATAGCCGCAGTTTTGTGAGACACGTTCGTGTTAACGCGCGTCGGCGCCTACACAAGCGCAAAGTAGTTTTTAGACGTACGACCGACGCGACGTCTAACCGGGCGGGCTTACGCGGTGATGCCACGAATACGCAACGTACCAGACGTAGGCGTACGATCGCTCCGACGCGCCCGCGGCGTGACCCGGCCAGTTCCCCTATTTAAACGTTCGCCTGACACTCCTGCATTGCTGGATTATCGTCAGCTCTCCTGAGAACCTGTACCTGTGCTTCCTGTTACCTGATCTTCTGTGCACCGACCCGGCTTGTCTGACCCGTTCCTGTTGTCTTCCTGGCTCCGACTCTTGGCTTGTACCTGACGTTCCAGATCTGCTTCCTGAACCCGACCTCGGCCTGTCTTGACCACTCTCTGGACTTCCGCTGCCTATTCTCGGATCTCCTAAGCACGGTTGCCCATCCAGGCTTGTCCATCTGCTACCTGGTCTCTACTATTGCTACCCGGCAACCCGTGCCACTGTGGGCACTACATCCCTGTGCCAACTTCAGGGTTGTGCTGCGCTCGGCCGCAAGGGGAGCCCTCTCAGCATTTCGGCCTCATCCTAGACTCTGACAGTATAATCCAGCCATGACAGAGGTCGACAGAGGTGACTCCCCATTGGAGGCCGTCCTACGAGAACTCACGGCCCTTGCTCCAGCTATTCAGGAGCTCCGAGAGAAACATCACCGGCTGGAGGAGCGCCTGCAACATCCGCCTGAACCACCCACCTGCTCTGGTCAAGTTCCGGTGTCTACAATTTCAGCGGTCCTAGAACCACGAGTCCCAGTTCCAGAACACTTCTTCGGGGACCGGAGAAAATTCAGATCTTTCAGAAACTCATGTTTCCTCTACTTTTCCCTGCAACCTCAGACCTTTGCTTCAGAGACAACCAAGGTGGGATTCACCATCTCATTACTGAGGGACGATCCCCAGATGTGGGCCCATGGCCTGCTGGAACAATGCAGCCCTTGTGTGAATACCCTGGACCTGTTCTTTGAAGCCATGGCCCGCTTGTACGATGACCCTTTCCGGACAGCCACAGCCGAGGCAGCCTTGCATACTCTTCGCCAGGATGGGCGACCTGCAGAGGACTATTCAGTGGAGTTCCGTACCTGGAGCTCTGACTCTGGCTGGAATGAGGCGGCCCTCAAATTTCAATATCGTATGGGGTTGTCCGAAGCTCTTAAGGATGAGTTGGCCAGACTAAAGATCCCCACTACGCTCGAAGAACTCATCCAACTCGCCATCCAGCTTGACAGGCGTTTACGGGAACGTCAGCTAGAACGCTCTCAGACTGCGTGCTCCATCCAGGCCCCACCTCCAGCCTGCCCAGCAGTATCCCCCGTTCTGAGGGGCATTCCTCGTCCCGCTTTAACCTTTGAAAAGAGACTCCTCCGTCGTCAGGCACATCTCTGTTTTTACTGTGGGGGATCAGGACATTTCATTAGCAACTGCCCTACAAGGCCGAGTAAGCCAGCTCCAAACACTCCTTCCCATCTTCAGGTAGCAATGACAGTTTCTGCCCACATCGCTCTTCCAGTTACGTTGATGGTGGCGGGCAGCAGGATCCCCCTACAAGCAATCATTGACTCCGGAGCCTGTAGTTGCTTCCTGGACCTAACCTTGGCCAGGAGTCTGGCTCTCCCACTGAATCGCAAGGAACAGAGACTGACCGTCCGTTTGGCCGATGGCTCTTTACCTAGTTCAGGTCTTGTCACCCAGGAAACTAGTCCCATCCTGACAATCACCGGTTCGGGTCACCAAGAATTCCTTAAATTCGACATTCTGAGCTCCCCGATGTTCCCTGTTATCCTAGGGATCCCTTGGCTACAAGCTCACAACCCCCAGATCAATTGGCTCACAAGGGCGGTTTCCTTCACATCGGCCTATTGCCAGCAGCACTGTCTGGACTCCACCCCTCACGAATTGCCCGGCTGTTTGACCGTGCAACCCGCTCCCGGTCCGGCTTCTCGCATACCAACAGTCTACCAGGAATTCAGAGACGTTTTTGATAAAAGGAGAGCCGATACCCTACCTCCGCACCGCCCCTATGACTGCCCCATTGAATTACTACCTGGGGCCCCCATTCCTTTTGGTCGGATATTCCCCCTTTCGGAGACGGAACTGGAGGCTCTACGACTGTACATTGACGAAAACCTGGCCAAGGGATTCATTCGTCCCTCTTCATCCCCTGCCGGAGCAGGTATCTTCTTTGTGGAGAAGAAGGATAAGACCCTAAGACCATGTGTGGACTATCGGGACTTAAATAATATTACCCTCAAAAACCGGTATCCTCTTCCGCTTATCCCTGAACTCCTTCAAAGATTCCGTACCTCTCGTGTCTTTACAAAACTTGACCTACGTGGGGCTTATAATCTTGTCCGTATCCGGGAAGGGGACGAATGGAAGACCGCGTTCAGAACAAGATTCGGTCACTTCGAATATCTGGTCATGCCCTTTGGGTTATGTAACGCCCCGGCAACCTTTCAACATTTTATCAATGATATTTTTCGGGAGTACCTTGACCACTTTGTTGTCGCCTACCTTGACGACATCCTGATTTTCTCACCCTCACTAGAGCTTCATAGAGTACATGTCAAGAAAGTACTACATATTCTTAGAACTCATGGGTTATATGCCAAAGCCGAAAAGTGTGACTTTGAAAAGGAATCTATCCATTTCTTGGGACTTATTATTTCCACAGGGGGAATCGCCATGGACCCGCAGAAGGTGAAATCCATTCTGGACTGGCCCGCTCCTGCTGACAAGAAGGGTGTACAGAGGTTTATTGGCTTCGCAAACTTTTATCGAAGGTTCATACGGGGCTTCTCCACCATCGTAGCTCCCATCACTGTGACTACTCGCCAGCACACCAAGTTTCACTGGTCCCCAGAAGCTCAGTCCGCTTTCGATCAGCTCAAGACCCTATTTACCTCCGCGCCCATCCTGCGACACCCAGATCCCGCCTTACCCTTCGTACTAGAAGTTGATGCCTCGGAGGTGGCCACAGGGGCGATCTTATCCCAACGCCAAGGTCCCAAAGCCTTACTGCACCCTGTAGCCTTCTTCTCTCGGAAGATGAGTCCCCCAGAGAAGAACTATGATGTAGGGGACCGGGAACTTCTAGCGATCAAGACCGCCCTTGAAGAATGGAGGTACCTCCTAGAGGGCGCCGCTCACCCCATTTTAATTTTCACAGATCATAAGAACCTGGAGTATCTCCGTACGGCCAGACGCCTAAGACCCCGACAGGCCCGGTGGGCCTTGTTCTTTTCAAGATTTCATTTCCATATTACCTACCGCCCAGGATCTAAAAACAGCAAAGCGGATGCCTTATCTAGAATGTTCCCCGACACTCCTGAGGGGGCCCCACCTAGTACAATTTTATCCTCCCAGAATTTCCTGTTAATACAACCAGACCTGAAATCTTCTATTGAACTGGCTACTAGACAGTGCACGGAGACCGAAGCTTCCACCCTGAGGAGTCAAGGAGGGCTTCTATGGCACCAGGACAAGGTTTTTGTTCCCCAGCAGGTCAGGCTACTAGTACTGAAGACCCTCCACGATCACCCACTTGCAGGCCATTTTGGAGTGCGGAAGACGACAGACCTTGTACGGCGGTCCCTATGGTGGCCTACCTTAAAGGCGGACTGTAAGGCATACGTAGATTCCTGCACCATCTGCCAGCGCAACAAAGGACCTAACACCAGATCCTGGGGTCTATTAAGACCGCTGCCAGTCCCGGAGAAACCATGGAAAGAAATTTCCATGGATTTTATTGTGGAACTACCTCCCTCTGAAGGATTTACGGCCATCTTGGTGGTCGTAGATCGCCTGTCCAAGATGGCACATTTCTTGCCGCTTAAAGGGACTCCGTCTGCCCTGGATACAGCAAAAACTTTTGTTAAAGAGGTTGTCCGGTTACACGGGGTACCTGATAGTATAGTATCTGACAGAGGGGTTCAATTCACCTCTAAATTTTGGAAGGAACTGTGCAAATTGCTTTCAATTAAGATTTGTCTATCATCTGCCTACCACCCACAGAGTAACGGACAAACCGAAAGAACTAATCAAACACTAGAGCAGTACCTGCGATGCTTCTGCTCCTTCTCCCAGGACGATTGGGCCTCCTTGCTACCTTGTGCGGAATTCGCCTATAATAACTCCGTGCACGCCTCCACCAACCAGTCACCCTTCTGGGCAAACTACGGATTCCACCCTTCATTCCTGCCTAACACCATCCCTGAGTCATCCGTCCCGGCAGTTCAAGACCGAGTAAAATTTATTCACTCGAACTATCTAATACTCCAAAACACCATGAGAAGGGCCCAGGAGGAATATAAGAAGCAGTATGACAGAAGGAAGCGAGCCAACCCCATCTTTAAGACAGGGGATAAGGTGTGGCTTTCAGCAGCAAATCTCAGACTGCCTTGTCCTTCCCGGAAACTGGGACCTAAATTTCTGGGTCCTTTTGAAATCAAACGAGAGATTAATCCCGTAGCCTTTGAACTTGTTTTACCTGACTCGTTTAAGATCCATCCTATATTTCATGTCTCCCTCCTTAAACCTGTTACCTTTAGTCCATTTTCAGGAAGAGAAGAAATGCCTCCGCCTCCGGTTCAGGTTGGTGAAGAAACCGAATACGAAGTTGAGTCCATCCTCGACTGTCGTCGAAGAGGTAGGACCATTCAGTTTTTAATTAAATGGAAAGGGTATCCTGCTGAAGAGAACTCGTGGGAGCCTGCCGATCACGTACATGCTCCTGAACTTTTACGAAGGTTCCGCACCCGACACCCTGAAAAGTGGGCTCGGTTGGGCATCCGGAGGCTGCCCCTTGGGGGGGGGCACTGTCAGGGAAATAGCCGCAGTTTTGTGAGACACGTTCGTGTTAACGCGCGTCGGCGCCTACACAAGCGCAAAGTAGTTTTTAGACGTACGACCGACGCGACGTCTAACCGGGCGGGCTTACGCGGTGATGCCACGAATACGCAACGTACCAGACGTAGGCGTACGATCGCTCCGACGCGCCCGCGGCGTGACCCGGCCAGTTCCCCTATTTAAACGTTCGCCTGACACTCCTGCATTGCTGGATTATCGTCAGCTCTCCTGAGAACCTGTACCTGTGCTTCCTGTTACCTGATCTTCTGTGCACCGACCCGGCTTGTCTGACCCGTTCCTGTTGTCTTC
Organism: Lithobates pipiens; assembly: GCF_037356315.1. NCBI lineage: Eukaryota > Metazoa > Chordata > Amphibia > Anura > Ranidae > Lithobates > Lithobates pipiens. The sequence continues at coordinate 640,124,792 of NW_027507903.1, forward strand.
CTGGCTCCGACTCTTGGCTTGTACCTGACGTTCCAGATCTGCTTCCTGAACCCGACCTCGGCCTGTCTTGACCACTCTCTGGACTTCCGCTGCCTATTCTCGGATCTCCTAAGCACGGTTGCCCATCCAGGCTTGTCCATCTGCTACCTGGTCTCTACTATTGCTACCCGGCAACCCGTGCCACTGTGGGCACTACATCCCTGTGCCAACTTCAGGGTTGTGCTGCGCTCGGCCGCAAGGGGAGCCCTCTCAGCATTTCGGCCTCATCCTAGACTCTGACAGCCTAGTAATTTATGACCTAACAATAAGATATAATACTGCAGATCAAATTCCAAGACTCATGTTCTGTCTTCTTTCTCAGAAAAAATAAACGGCTTTTTATCGCCAGATTAAAACCACCCACTCTCTCCCACTGAAATTGCATCCTAGCAAAAAAGATTAAAAGCCATGCTACAAATCTCTACTATTTTTCTGTCTTCAGTCACAGAAAAAAAAACATTGTCATTACATTTTTCCAGATTAAAAGAGGATTAAAATATGCAATTCAAATTTGTCCAACTATTCTGTCATCTGTTTAAGTAAAAAGGTAAAAATTTTAATTCTTTTTTAGATAAAGTCTGCCTGCTCTCTCCCCTTGTATATCTCCCGAATTGTATACCTAGCAGAAAGGATTAAATTATCTCTCCCTCTGAAACAAAGGCCTTGCAAAAACGTCAGAAAAACTATTACAAACAACCCAGGCATGATCGTGGATGTGGAAACAGCAGTAATTACCGTATTTTTCGATCCATAAGATGCACCTAACTATAAGACGCACCTAGGTTTTAGAGAAGGAAAACAAGAAAAAAAATACTCTGAACCAAATGGTGTACTAAAATATTCACCAGTGCCCATGAAATGCAGCCTGACCTGTGTCAAAGAAATGCAGCCTGGCCATTGCCATAAATGCAACCTGACCCATGTCAAAGAAATGCAGCCTGGCCATTGCCATAAATGCAACCTGACCATTGCCATAGAAATGCATCCTGACCGTTGCCATAGAAATGCAGCCTGACCATCGCCATATAAATGCAGCCTGACCATTCCCATTAATGCAGCCTAACCTGTGGCATTTCTGCTCTGTCTTCTATCTCAGCAGGTGTCAGGCCCCGCCAGGAGATTGCCCAGCGCTCGCAGAGGCCTGAGATGTCTGTCTTCCGGTACTAGCATGGTGGCGGCGGCGGGGGGCAGTTCCAGTAGCAGCGAGGGGGGGGGGGTGGTGCCTGTCATATATTCACACCATAAGACTCAGAGACATTTTCCCCCATATATGGTCTGAAAAATAGGGTACATTCAGTATAAATCACAGAAATAAGAAGCACAAGGGCATTACAAGTACACTGAACTTCAAAAGAGCCAACTTGCTAAAAGATATTTAATGAGATAAAATCCTAGGAACAGGGAGGAAAAATGTTAGTGCTTTAAAAGCATACTAAATAAAGGTAATGGCCAGTGCATCCCAATAGGCAATAAGTATAAATTAGCTAAAATTAAACCTGGGTGGCTAGACTCTGATGTAAAAATGCATACAAAAGCAAAAGAAAGGGCCTTCAAAAAATATAAGGCTAAGGAGTCATTGTCAGCATTCCAACACTAAAAGAAATGTAATAAGAAATGTAAGAGCAATCAGGGTAGCTAAACTAGACCATTACATTTTTAAAATATATTAACAGTAAGAAAGTGCGGCCAGAAAATATTGGCCCCATAAAGGATGATGAAGGGAATTTGGTTACTAAGCAATGACCCCTTACCTTAAGGCAAGGAGACAAGCACGTATAAATGTGGGTCCCTTTAAGACTCCTCTTTCTGGATCCACACTTCTCCTTCACTTTCTTTGTACCTTTATGGAACCACTTATGGCAAGGAGACAATCGCAGCACAAGTAAGGGTCCCTTTAAGACTCCTCTCTCCAAATCCACACTTCTCCTTTTATAATTCTTTATGCCTCCGTAGAACCCAAATGAATCAAAGAGAGCAGTACCATAGTGTAGCAGGTTTCAAAATATATCCAATTTTATTTAAAATAAACACAAGGTACTCACACAATAATCTCTTTAAAATCAGCCTGATCTGCTCTGTAGTGTGTTTACTAATTTTAATCTATTGGCTCTATAGTGTGTTCATCTATTTTGAAATGTATTTATTTATTTTTTAATGAATCCCTATTTATATTTGGGGTTTTTATACATATCTCTAATGGAGTAGACCTTACTTTGTTTTTTGTTTTGTGCATTTTATTATTTGCACCTATCTAATGAGCACTTAGCACTTTTTTCATTTTTTCACGTTAAATTGTATCTTATTCATATATATAGATAGATATATAAAGTATATCACTGGAAGTTTTATACGCACAGGTTGTTTCTACGCACAGGTTGTTCCATATAAGATATAAAATCTTTTGATTACACATGCACAACACCGCTGGGTGTTAGCACCTCTGTAGTGTGTTTACAGATTGTCACTGTGCACTTTATATATATATTTTTTGAAATTTTGGCACTTTATCTATTTTAAATTTTTTCTTTTTATATATACTTACACTGCAATTGTTAAATATATATGGTAATATATGAACACCAAGAGTTTATTGTACATTGAAACACTGTAATTTTTAACCATTTGTCTATTTTTAAGAGATTAACCTTGTATCAAGTAAAGTAGATTAAGAAGGTTAGATAGTCCCTTGACTTACAAATTAATAAGAATAGCTCGACTTCAATACACCCCATAATTCTTGCATCAGTGGATACGGTTTGATCCATTTCGGTGGACGCAGCTATTCATAAAATTAGTTTTTATTAGGAGTAGCGCAGGAATAATCATTTATTATAAAAATACTGGATCAGATACAGGCACAGGATCAGAGCACAGGGTAAATCTGCAGAAAAGACAGCACTGCACTAGTGTAGCTGCTGTCTTTATATAGGCGATTTGGCGCCAGCAATAATGGCTAACGTGCGTGCATATTTCCGCACATATGCATTTGCATGTTATCGCTAATGTTCCCACACATGCACATAGGCATTAGCCTATGCACAACAAGACGGCCACCTTCAAATGCACATCTGCGCACGCTATGACCCTGAAAGGTAGTTTGGCATAGTGCCTGGGTTGAAAACTGGCTACAGGGGCGGGTCCAAAGGGTGGTGATAACTAGCGAGTACACAGAATGGTCCAGTGTGGTAAGTGGGGTCCTCCAAGGATCTGTCTTGGGACCAGTTCTGTTTAATGTATTCATAAATGATAGAGGTTGGTATAAAAAGCTCAATCTAAGTGGTTATGGATGATACAAAGCTAAGCAGGGCAATCATTTCTGCATAGGATGTGGAAACCTTACAAGAAGACCTAAATAAAATAATTGGGTGGGCAACTACATGGCAAATGAGGTTTAATGTTGAAAAGTGTAAGGTAATGTATTTGGGTTCTAAAAATATGAATGCAATCTACTCGCTAGGGGGAGAACCTCTGGTGGAATCTACTGTGTTTCCCCCGAAAATAAGACCTAGCATTATTTTCCAGCAGGGCTGGAATCTAATCCCTACACCAAAAATAAGCCCTAGTTTAAAATGCTTGTAAAATCCTATAATCCACTCTATTACAGTAGAATATAATGTACACTGTGTGTGTTTCTGTAATATAATTGTGGGGAAGAGAGCTCTGGCGGGTCACAGAAGCACAGAGTGGCGCTATAATGAAGGTATTTGGCACAATTATATTACAGAAACACACACATTGTACATTATATAATACTGTATTAGAGTGGATTATAGGATTTCTACAAGCATTTTAACTTGGTCACACTAGGGATTCCTGTCAGGCAGGGAGAGAGAGGGGGAGAGAAGACAGCACATTACATGGTAAGACCTACCCCAAAAATAAGCCATACTGTGTCTTTTACTGACAAAATTAATATAAAACCCGGGCTTATTTTTGGGGAAACACGGTAGGATGGAAAAGGACCTGAGGGTCCTAATAGATGGCAAGCTGCTGCAAGCAAAGCCAACAGAATATTAACATGCATTAAGGGAAAGGGGATTCACTCCAGAGATATAACTATAATTCTCCCACTCTACAAGACTCTGGTCCGGCCACATCTGAAGTATGCCTATCAAAAAGGATTACAACCAGTATTTATTCTTCCATCCTTAGTCTCAGAATAAAAGATACTAACTTACATTTTTTTACCAAACTGCCTGTCCTATCCATCTTAAATTGCAGCCAATCAAAAAGGATTAAATGCTGTATTACATATCTACAAATTTTCTGTCTTTAGTATCTGAAAAAAAAGGCAATTTTTATTTGCACATGAAAATCTGCTTGCTCTTTCTCTCTGAATTACAGGTTGTCAAAAGAGGATATACATTCTGGCCTGTTTTTCTGCCTTGTGTCTGAGAAAAAAATACACATTGGCACATTTTTTTATTTCCAAATGAAATCTGCCTGGAATCCTAGGGGCCTATCAAAAAGAATCAAAAGCTGTGATGCAAATCTCTACTGTTTTCTTTATTCAGTCTAATAAAAAGACACACTGTTTTTTGTTTTTCCCCAGAAGTACCTGTTTGCCTTATAAAATAACAGCCTATTAAAAAGATGCAATAAACGGTGCTGCAATTATGTACAGTAATTGTCCTCAGTCTCAGAAAAAAATGGACTTACTTTTAACCCTTTAACGTTCTGCTCCACTGTTTGGTAGAGCACATTTTGAGTCATGCTAACTCATTGAAAAATGTGGACTTTAAAGGGTTAATATCCAGATAAAATCTTCTTGCTCCTTTCATCTGAAATCATATTGAAAAAGGAGTATAGATTGTTCATCAAATCTGTATAATCTCAGAAAAAAGATAAAGTTTTTCTTTTCAGATAAAATCTGCTTGCTCTCTCCCTCTGAAATAGCTGCCCATCAAAAAGGATTAAGAGCTGTGCTTAAAATATGTGCAATTTGTTTGTCTTCAGTCTCACAATAAAAAAACTCATTTTTAATTTCCAGCATGAAATCTACCTGCTCTTTCACTCTGCAATTTCATCCTAGCAAAAAACAAGTACATACTGTGAATCAAATCAGTACAATTCAGAACTTCAGTCTCGGAGATAAAGAGGCTGTCGTTTTTTTATTTTTTTCCAGATGAAACCCTCTTCTCCCTTACTCAGAAATGACAAAAAGAGGATTGAAAACGGTATTGAAAATCTGTCCAATTTGTCTTCTGTCTCAGAAAAAAAAGATTTTTTATTTCCTGATTAAATGTTTTCATCTCTCTCACTCTGAAATACCAGCCTGTCAAAATGAGTTCAATGGTTTTCAGTATCAGAAAAAAAACACATCCATTCTATATTTCCAGACAAAATCTGCTATCTCTCCACTAAAATTGCAGGCTATCAAAATTAATTAAAAGATGTGCTACAAACAATGTTTCTGTCTTGAGTCCTTGAATTATTTTTTTATTTATTTACAGATGATATTATCTTGTTCTTTCCCTCTGAAATAGCAACAATTTTAATTTTAGTTTCCATCTGACATCTGTTTGCTCTCTCCCTCTGAAATAGTGGTCTATTAAAAAATATTAGAGACTCTGGTGCAAATATGTACAAATTTTCTGTCTTCAGCCTCAGAAAAAATACACTATAATTTTTATATTTCATGATAAAACTTCCCTCCCTCTACTGTTGTGGCTTGGTTAAAACATGTGTGCACCAATTCAGGCTCTTGACTCTGACATAATAAACTTTCATTTTTTTCCCTAAAAAACTGTCTCATTTGTTCCTCTGTCATAGTGGCCCAGTAAAACTGCTTACATAATGTGCAGTAACTCCATACGGTATTTCTGGCTGCTGTTCTGGAAAAAAGACACTCTGATTGTTATTTTTATAATACAAAATGATTCACCTCTCACAATTACATTGCTGCCCAGTGTCAAGCTGCTTACATACCGTACTCTGCAGCCACTTTACTTTATGTCTGGCTACCGCCTTCCTGTATTTAAATATGATTATTTTTCTCCATACAACCCCAGTGATCCTTTTCTCATCAATTGTTAAAGCCATTTTTGTGTTTATTATGAGCGAGCAACTGCAAAAACTGTAGCTGCTGATTTTTTTAAAAAAAGATAGACTGCTAGATTTCTACTTTAAAGTGGTTGTAAACCCTTACAGACCACTTTAATCTACAAGTAAGCCTAGATTAAGGCTTACCTGTAGGTGCAAGAAATATCTTGACAGCAGCGCAGGCGCACTGAGCGTGCCATTAGTGAAGGCGATCATGCCGAGCATGCACCGGAGTGACATCATCGCTGCTCCAGCCAATCACAGCGCCGGAGCAGCGATACCTGGAAGTCACTCTGAGTATCATGGCGGCGATGGAGGACGTGAACGAGGGTCGCTTCGAGGGCTTCGATCTCAGGTAAGTAATTCATAATGAGCAGTATGCTATGCATACTAGCTCATTATGCCTTTGTCCTGCAGGGTGTTTTTTTTTTTTGACAGGCTTTAGTTCCTCTTTAAGTGGCCATGTTTGGCAAGTATTGTTGAGAGAAATCAGAAGGCTCTGTACCATTCAGGAAATATAAACCAGCCTCTCCTTTCTCCTATCTGTATTACCAATGGTAGATTCAAAACATTATATCACAACCTAAAATTACCCTCAAAAGATACCATCTCAATATAATTATGTACAGTGCCTTGGAAAATTATTCATACCCCTTAAAACTTTCCACATTTTTTCAGGTTACAACCAAAAAACGTAAATTTATTTTATTGAGATTTTATGTGATAGACCAACACAAAGTGGCACATAATTGTGAAAGGAGAAGGAAAATGATAAATGGTTTTCAATTTTTTTCACAAATAAATACCGTATATACTCGAGTATAGGCCGACCCGAATATAAGCCGAGGCCCCCAATTTACCCCCAAAAAACTGGAAAACTTATTGACTCGTGTATAAGCCGAGGGTGAGACATGGCTGTCCATCCCTGTGTGTCCGTCCATCCCTGTGTGTGTGTCCGTCCATCTATCCCTGTGTGTGTGTCCATCCATCCATCCATCCCTGTGTGTGTGTCCGTCCATCCATCCCTGTGTGTGTATCCATCCATCCATCCATCCCTGTGTGTGTGTGTGTGTGTGTGTGTGTGTGTGTGTATCCATCCATCCATCCATCCATCCCTGTGTGTGTGTGTGTGTGTGTGTGTGTGTGTGTATCCATCCATCCATCCATCCATCCCTGTGTGTGTGTGTGTGTGTGTCCATCCATCCATCCCTGTGTGTGTGTCCGTGCAGCCTTGTGTGTGTGTCCAGCCTACCTGTGTCCCGAGCCTCCGTCCCGAGCCGCCGTCGTCCCGAGCCTCCTCCGTCCCGAGCCTCCTCCGTCCCGTGCCTCCTCCGTCCCGTGCCTCCTCCGTCCCGTGCCTCCTCCGTCCCGTGCCTCCTCCGTCCCGTGTCGTGCCGATGGATCGCCGCTCCAGGATCGCCGCTCTTCTCGGCGGCCATTCTACAATTCAAAAGCCGCGCCTCCGCCTCCGCCTGTGATAGGCGGAACACTCAATTTCCCAGCAGCCTGTGTTCCGCCTATCACGGACATCGTCTCATCCTCGTCCGTAGTACGAGGATGAGCGGATGTCCGTGATAGGCGGAACACTGACTGCTGGGAAATTCAGTGTTCCGCCTATCACAGGCGGAGGCGGAGAAGGAGGCGCGGCTTTTGAATTTTAATGTCCGCCGTCTGTCTGCTCGATACGCTGATCGAGCAGTCAGACAGCGGTGACTCGAGTATAAGCCGAGGGGGCACTTTCAGCCTCAAAAAAGAGGCTGAAAATCTCGGCTTATACTCGAGTATATACGGTATGTGAAAAGTGTGGCTTACATTTGTATAGCGCCCCCTGAGTCAATACTTTGTAGAACCACCTTTCACTGCAATTACAATTTTTTTCCCCCAATTTTTGTTTGTAAGTGTCTGCACCTTTTTATAAATTTTTCTTTTGTTTTATTTTTCATGCACATTTTGGGCACTACTCCCCTTTTATCCCAGCGCACACATGCTGGATTCTACTTTACTATATTTTATTTTATTTATTTATTTATTTTTTATCATCTCAATTCCTTGTCTTTTCACTTTTCTTCATCATTTGTGAGCATCTTTGATTGTTTATCTTGTACTATACCATTATGCATGTTTTACCTCATTTAGACGCCAGCTGCCTGGTAACTCCCTTTATAAATTCTTCCCAATCGCCGTAGGAGGCTTTGCTGGGTGTGTCATATGCCTTGCATGCACTGAGGCATGGGTAAGCTGCCCACTATATTTGGTATACAATTATTTTGTTTTCTCCATTTATTATGTAGTAAAAGTATTCACTGTATATATATATATATATATATACATATATATATATATATATATATATATATATATATATATATATATATATATAATGTTAAATTTCTATATATTACTGTACTTTCTGTTCACAGATGTATTTCCTGAAGAAGCGGTAAACCCGCGAAACTAGTCGAAACACCATGTCATCTGTGTAGCTTTTTAGCCCCTATGTGTACACTTTTTATATTTTGTATGAATAAACTTTGTTAATTTGGTTTTAATTTGTTTTGTATTTTTGATATATATTTTCTTTACTTGTACCAAGATAGTCCGCTTGCCTCTCTCCCTTGGTGAGTCTTGGGTGGGGTCCTGACTCCCAAACATTCTTTCTCAATTGATTCGGATGATGGTACATATATAACTGTTTGCACATAATTATTAACTTGTTATGAGGCCTATTCAATTTGTTTCACTGCAATTACAGCTGCAAGTCTTTTTGGGGATGTCTCTACCAGCTTTGCACATCTAGAGAGGGACATTTTTGCTCATTCTTCTTTGCAAAATATCTCAAGCTCTGTCAGATTGGATGGAGAGCGTCTGTGAACAGCAATTTTCAAGTCTTGCCACAGATTCTCAATTGTATTTAGGTCTGGACTTTGACTGGGCCATTCCATTGTAGCTCTGGCTGTATATTTAGGGTTGTTGTCCTGCTGGAAGGTGAACCTCTGCCCCAGTCTCAAGTCTGTTGCAGAATGTAACAGGTTTTCTTCCAATCGGACCGGACTTTTCGATGGACTAGGTCCGGCGGTCTTCCCGATGGACTTTCGGCAGAGTTCCGACGGACTTTCTGAATGAACGGACTTGACCACACATAGGGATGAGCTTTGAGTTCGAGTCCAACTCATGTTCGACTCGAACATTGCCTGTTCGCCTGTTCGGCGAACAGTGAACAATTTGGGGTGTTCGCAGCAAATTTGAAAAGCCGCGGAACACCCTATACAAGTCTATGGGAGAAATCTAAAGTGCTAATTTTAAAGGCTTATATGCAAGTTATTGACATAAATAGTGTTTGGGGTCCTGCCCCAGGGGACATGTATCAATGCAAAAAAAAGTTTTAAAAACAGCTGTTTTTTCGGGAGCGGTGATTTTAATAATGCTTAAAGTGAAACAATAAAAGTGTAATATTCCTTTAAATTTGGTACCTGGGGGGTGTGTATAGTATGCCTGTAAAGGGGCTCATGTTTCCCGTGCTTAGAACTGTCCCTGCACCAAGTGTCATTTCTGCAGGAAAAAAGTCATTTAAAATCACTCGCGGCTATAATGAATTGTCAGCTCCCCGTAATACAGATAACAGTCATTGAAAGTCATTCATTAAAAAAAAAAAGCATGGGGTTCCCCCAAATTCAATTACCAGGCCCTTCAGGTCTGGTATGGATATTAAGGGGAACCCCACGTTAAATGAAAAAAAAATGACGTGGGGTTCCCCCCAAATATCCATACCAGACCCTCCATAAAGGGCAGATTTGTGGAGAGCACGACTAATAGGTGTTCTGTGGACAGATTCTCTCACCTGAGCTGTGGATCTCTGCACACTCCTCCAGAGTTACCATGAGCTTCTTGGTTGCTTCTCTGATTAATGCTCTCCTTGCCCGGCTGGTCAGCTTAGGTGGACAGCCATGTCTTGGTAGGTTTGCAGCTGTGCCATACTATTTCCATTTTCAGATGATGGATTAAACAGTGCTCCATGAGATATTCAAAGTTTGTGATATTTTTGTACAATCTAACCCTGCTTTAAACGTCTCCGCAACTTTATCCCTGACCTGTCTGGTGTGTTGCTTGGCCTTTATGATGATATTTGTTAACTAAGGTTCTCTAACAAAACTTTCAGGGCTTCACAGAACAGCTGTATTTATACTGAGATTAAATTACACAGAGGTGGACACTATTTACTAATTCAGTGACCTCTGAGGGCAATTGGTTCCACTAGATTTTAGTTAGGGGTATCAGACTAAAGGGGGCTGAATGCAAATGCACGCCACACTTTTCACATATTTATTTGAAAAAATGTGGAAAACCATTTATCATTTTCCTTTGACTTATTATGTGCCACTTTGTGTTGGTCTATCACATACAATCCCAATAAAATACATTTACATTTTTGGTTGTAACATGACAAACGGTGGAAATTTTCAAGGGGTATGAATACTTTATCAAGGCATTATATATCCTGCTGGAAAAAGTCCTTTGTCTCCACCGGGAGGATTCATTGTGGTTGACAATAATCTACAATGCTGGAAGATTCGATTGTCAAGGGATTTACATTTTAGGACTTTTTTTTGGGTGGCAATAAAGCACTTTGTCATGGTGTGTGTTTGTTTATTTACCTTTCAATTGTTTTTCGTGAATGAGTAACCTGGAGCACTCTGTACCCTTTACTCATTCTCATGGTTGGAGGTATCTTGGGGGGGCACCACATCTAACTAACAGCTGATAAACATTTCTTTACAATTTGATGGGGGTTAGCAGTTCATTCTCTGTTAAGCAACCCATCAAACCATTATTACAGATTATAAAATTCCCAAGAAAACTCCCATCAGCCCCCATTTTTGCACTTCAGACAGCCACAGGACCTCAGACACAAACTAATCACACAAAACATCTCTAAACTGTCTGGTCGCTTTAATTGATTAAACAAACAAAAAGTTGAATATACCAGTAACATTGTGTTTATTCTGTATAGACCACGCATGTTGCAGAAGGGAGTGTGTTTCACATAAACTAAGTGCATTATGAAGATATCGTCATTTTTCATGCTTGGGTAGTGGAAAAATCACTTTAAGAGGCAAATTTTTAAAGAATTAAATTTGACATTTGCCAAATATTCACTACACGCAGGGGCGTACATACAGGGGTCAGCATTGCGACCCAGCCCCACCCTGTGGCTTTGTGGGTTCCGTTGCTCCCACTGGGCTTGGTGATGGCAGCTCATGTGCCTTCTTAAGGCGGTCGTCCCTTGGTGAGTTTTGGGCTTACCGCGACTTATGCATTGACTGCAAAGGCTGCAGATGGCAACACTATTGTCAGCAGCGGACACGTTTAAAAAAAAGCCCACACTGCGGAGCCATGTGCCGGTGTCCTGGGAGCGCCAGATGTGACCGTACATGGTTGATGCCTCGCTCCTGATAAATTAGCAGTCTGCTTTGTCCCTCCTGTGCAATCTAAGTTCTGCCTGCTTCTCCTCCCTATCTGCTGGTCCATATGTCCCTCTGAACTCGCCTCCTCTTCCTCTCTTGTGGGCATCTACATGACATCACTAGACACGTCATCATCCACGTCACCTTCCCCTCCACTATAATTAGAGATCTTGGAGTAGGCAGCAACAGCGGGGACCAACCTCCTCCTTGGGATGATCTGGGTACTGTCATCAGACTGCTGAGTGGCGGTTGTTGCTACCTCCTCTTCCTGATCCAATGCCAAGAGTGGCTGCGCATCGGCAATGTCTTGTGATGGATCGGAAAATAATTCCTGTGACTCAAGCGGAGGGTATATGGTGGTGGTGGTGTTGGTGGTAATGTCTTTGGGGGTGCACACAGCAGAGAGTGAAGAAGAGGGTGCAGATCGAGAGGATAAGTATGGTGCAGAAAAGTGCCAAGTTTGTGCATCTTTTGACGTAATCGCACGCACCTTCTGCAATTTGCCACTTTGGCTCTAGCCTGTTGCTCCTGCCCTACCCCTACCACCCCTGCGGACGGGCCTGCCTCTTCCTCTGCCTGTCATTTTTTAAATGACCCTGTGACAAAAGTCTCTAGAGAAGTGCAGTATGTATGTGGAAGAAGGTATATAACACCACGCTTCAATCTGTTGTTTTTGGGGGCCACTGGTCTATCACACCAGTTATAATACTTTTTTTTAATTGCGTTTGTCACTCTTTGTAGTATCGCTGCTGAACTGCTCAGCAGTCACAATGCTGCACAGTGGAAATGCACTATACTATGCTTTCTATTTTATACGTGTATTACACCACTATATACTGCACACCAAATAGTACACCTATACCAGCCCTTAAAAGGACCTTTGTGGACCTAATAGTAGCTAGTTAGTAGCTAGTGAATTGCAGACTGTTCCTGCTCCAAAAACCAAAATGTCCCTCCCTACACTGAGAAACGTATATTATACGTGTACAACCCTATATACTGTACACCTATAAAAGGACCTTTGTGGACCTAGCAGCTAGTGATTTGCAGACTGTCCCTGCTCAGAAAACCAAACTGTCCCTCAGTCCCTACACTGATAAAAGACAGCTGCAGAATCGGTCAGCAACACAGCAGTCAGCAGTGCACCATAATATACTTTGTATATTTGAAAGAAAGTATATTATACGTGTACAACCCTATATACTGTGCACCTATACCAGTCCTTAAAAGGACCTTTGTGGACCTAATAGTAATAGCTAGTGATTAAACTGATGGTCCCTGCTCTACACAGCATCCTTTCCCTACACTGACAAAAGACAGCTGCAGAATCGGTCAGCAGTGCACTCAGCAATCATCAGCACAGAAGTTAGCAGCAGTGCACCAGAACCCTATATACTGTACACCTATACCAGTCCTTAAAAGGACTTTTGTGGACCTAATAGTAATAGCTAGGGATGAGCTTGGTGTTCGAGTTGAATGCATGTTCGACTCAAACACCAGCTGTTCGCCCGTTCGGGGAAGCCAGAACTCTGCCATCGCAGTGCATTGCTGGCTCATGATTGGCCAAGCATGCACTGTGATCCGGCATGCTTGGCCAATCACAGTGCCGGCAGCGAGGAGAGCCATGATTGGCCACAGGCAGGATACCTGTGGCCAATTATAGCTTAGGCTGTGTAGTACACGCCCCACACTATATAAGGCCGCCAGCGCAGCGGCCTTGTGTAGTGTTCCGGCGTTAGACATGTGCATTTAGTTTCGTTACAAATCGAAATTCGGACTAATTTTCATTATTCGGACATTCGGATGCATCCAAATTACCGAATTGCAATGCTAACGAATTCAAAACAAAATTCAAATCAAATTCGAAAAATGACATTTTGCGACCCAACTTTGGGGCCACGTATCTCGGGGCCACTTATAGCTAGGAACCCCAAATTTGGTATGCAAACACAGTAGAACTAGCCCTACACTTGCCTTGCGATCGACATCCGTGAATTCTTCAATCAGGCATGCTGACAACTTCATTGATACCATAAATATAAATGAAATAAGATGTGTGTGTTTTTTTTGCACTGGTACACTGCAAGTATGAAAAGTTGATGTGACAGATATATATAAGTAAGTATAAGTAACTAACCATCTTCCAAAATTTCGAATTCAAATCGAAAAGATTAGAACAGAATAGAAAAAAAATAATTTAATAGAATAAAATAGAAAGAATATACAACCATCTTCTTAAATTCAAATTTGAATAGAATAAATTTGAATTTCGAATAGTATGAATTCAAATTTTTAAATGAATTAATTTTAAATTTGGATAGAAAAGATTATAATAAAATAGAAAATAGACTAGAAAAACGATAGAACAGAATAGAATATATTATATTTTATTCTGTTCTGTTCTATTGTTTGTTTTTCTAGTCTATTCTTTTATATTCTATTAAAATCTTTTCTATTAAAATCGAAATCATTATATACTAAATTCGAATTTCGGAAGATGGTTTTATATATATATATATATTTACAACATTTGAATTTATAGAATGAATTTTAATTTGGTATGCAAACACAATAGAACTAGCACTACAACATATACAAATTTGGGGTTTCTAGCACTAAGTGACCCTGAGATACGTGGCCCCAAAGTCGGGTCACAAAATGTCAAGCACTTTTGTGCAGCAGAGAATTACATTTTGCGATCCGAATCTGAGGCCACATATCTCGGGGTCACTTAAAGCTAGAAACACCAAATTTGGTATGCAATCACAATAGACCCCAAGATACATGGCCCCTCGGGTCGCAAAATATTTTCGAATCCGGTTGAAATAGTTTTGAATGCGGTTGAAATAATTTCGAATCATGTTGAAATCATTTCAAATTCGGTAGAAATATTTTCGAATTTGGTTGAAATATTTTCGAATGTGACCGATTTTTCAAATTCGGCAGAAAACTAAACGAAATACGAAAACGAATTTATTGCATATAACTAAACAAAATTAATTAATTAACAAATTAAAACGAAACGGAACTAAACACATTTTTTCCTTTTGCACATGTCTATCCGACGTCTGCAGGAGTTAGTGGATGTTGTGTGTGTGTGCCTTCACCGCACAATACATCTGTATCTACCCTTCATTGCTGTTCTGAGTGTTCTCTAAATGAGCCATCTGCAGTAGTTAGAGGGCGACTGGGTGTTGTCTGTGTGCCAGCACTGCAGAATACACCTGTATCTAGCCATTGTTGCTGTTCTCTAATTGAGCCATCTGCCATCTGCAGTAGTTAGTGGGCAACGGGGTGTTGTCTGTGTGCCAGCACTGCAGAATACACCTGTATCTAGCCATTTATGCTGTTCTCTAATTGAGCCATCTACCATCTGCCATCTGCAGTAGTTAGTGGGTGACTGGGTGTTGTCTGTGTGCCTGCACTGCAGAATACACCTGTATCTAGCCATTGTTGCTGTTCTCTAATTGAGCCATCTGCCATCTGTAGTAGTTAGTGGGCAACTGGGTGTTGTCTGTGTGCCAGCATTGCAGAATGCACCTGTATCTAGTCATTGTTGCTGTTCTCTAATTGAGCCATCTGCCATCTGCAGGAGTTAGTTTGTGTTATGTGCCTCCAGCACAGCATAAACCTATATCAACCCTTTATTGCTGGTGTTCTATAATAAAGGCATCTGCAGGAGTTAGTGGGTGTTGTGTAGCTCCATTACAGCACAATATACACCTGTATCTGCCCTTTATTGCTGGTGTTCTATAATAAAGGCATCTGCAGGAGTTAGTGGGTGTTTTGTGCCTCCAGCACAATATACAATACCCAATTTCTAGTTTTCCCATCTCCCTGCAGGCCATTACCATGTCTTTAAGGCCAACAAGGAGAGGCAGACAGTCACGAGCTAATAAAAGAGGGCAAGCAGGCTCTGTGTCTAGAGACAACAGTGCTGGTCATGGACGCGGTGCATCGTCATCAGCACGTGGCCCTTTGGACACACTTGTCCTTATTTTCGGCAGCTGGATGTGTTGAGCCGCATCATGCCGAAGACTTGGAAGAATGGATGACCAAGCCCTCTTCATCCTCCTCATCCTCTCTCACCCAGGCTCAGGGTACTAGCAAAGCAGCTGCCAACGCATTCCACTTCCCTCTTCTCAATGTCATCATCAGTGACTCCTTCCCTAGACCCACCATGTCCTCCTGAGGAGTCCCCCAAACTGTTTGAGCACAGTGTTGGGTACATGCTCCAGGAGGATTCCCAGTGTTTTGTAGGCTCTGATTATGATACTCAGCTAGAGGAAGGCAGTAGCATGAGCGCAGAGAGAGGGGATGCTCAAGAAGGACAGCAATCTAGCAGTCATGTTCCACATGCTGCAGCATACTGCTAGGTTTGTTCCAGTGTTGAAGAGGTAGGGGATGATGAGGGCACTGACTCCACATGGGTGCCTGGTAGGAAAGAGGAGGAGGAGGGGGCAGCACACCGACTAAATCACACCGCAGAGCTCCGCCTGTGCAGGGCGCTGCCTCTGCGCCTTATTCTAAAAGTTCTTTGGTGTGGGCCTTTTTTGAGACGAGTGCATCAGATCGCACCGCTGCTATTTGCAACATATGTCTCAAGCGTATCTCGCGTGGCCAAAACATCAGCCGCTTGGGCACCCCATGCTTGACCAGATATATGTTGACCTGCCATGCAGCTCGTTGGCAAGCTTACCTCAAAGACCCACACCAAAGAACAAAGCGGACCTCTCCTTGCTCCTCATCAGCTGGGATCTCCAACCCCACTAGACCTTCAGTCCTCTCTGAAACCTGTGCTGAGAGGAATGAAGGTGTAGAATTAGGTGTGTCACAGCCAAGTGCTTGCGGGCACTCTGCTAGCAGTACACCCACATCCGATTGTAGCAGGCAAATTTCCCTGCCCCAGCTCCTGGACCGGCGAAAGAAGTTCACTCCCAGCCTTCCACATGCCCAGCGGTTGAATGCTAGCATGGCTAAATTGCTAGCACTTCAACTGCTACCTTTTCAGTGAGTTAATGCAATGTGCGGTTCCTCAGTGGTAGGTCCCCAAACGACACTTTTTCTCACGAAAGGCAATTCCGGCTCTCTACCGGCATGTGGAAGGCAATGTCCTTGCCTCGCTGGACAGGACAGTCAGCGGTAAGGTGCATATTACTGCTGACTCATGGTCCAGCAGGCATGGACAGGGATGTTACCTGTCTTTCACGGCCCATTGGGTCACTCTTCTGGCAGCTGGGAAGGATGCAGGACAAGGTGCAGTAGTGTTGGAGGTTGTTCCGCCACCACTCCTCCAAAATGCTACTATTGGTTGTGACACACCTCTCTCCTCCACCCCCTCCTCTTCTTCTTCCTCCATGGCCTCTTCCAGTGCTCTGTCCTCGGAACCAGTGGTGCAAGTACGCAGGAAAAACTATGCCATGCCATGCTTGCACTGGTTTGTTTGGGGGACAGGAGCCACACTGGGGCAGATATTTTTTCAGCTCTGCAGGGGCAGGCCGAGAGGTGGTTGACGCCACACCAGCTTAAGCCAGGATTGGTGGTTTGCGACAATGGCACCAACCTCCTCTCCTCCCTCAGACAGGGACAACTGATCCATGTGCCCTATGTGGCTCACGTCCTTAACCTGGTGGTGCAGCGGTTCTTGGGCAGGTACCCGGGCCTACAGGATCTCCTGAAGCAGGCCAGGAAAGTCTGTGCAATTCCGCTGATCATTTAATGCCTGTGCTTGGCTGGCTGAGCTCCAAAAGGAGTTGAACCTGCCCAAGAACCACCTTATATGTGACATGCCTATGTCAGAAACCATGAAATAGACTGAGGCAACGTAGGATCAGGATGTGCCAACACAGGAGCAGAAACAAAGGCAGCCTTGAGAGTCTCAAAGGCCTTAATGGACTCCGGAGACAAACCCTCCTTAATGCGCATGAGATTGTATGCACCTCTCGGGTCCAGCTTTGTGAAAACCATTGCTCCCTTGTGGCGGTCAAATAACTCTGTAATCAATGGAATCGGGTAGGCATTCTTAATTGTGACACGATTGAGACCCCTATAATCTATACAAGGTCTCAGTTCACCACTCTTCTTTTTCACAAAGAAGAAACCAGCACCAGCAGGAGACGAGGACTTGCAGATGAAACCTCGAGAAAGTGCGTCAGAAACATACTCCTCCATGGCCTTATCCTCCAAGACCAACAAAGGGTAAACCCGGCCACGAGGAGGTATGGCACCAGGTTGAAGGTCAATTGCGCAATCATAGGGCCGGTGTGGAGGTAAACTACCGGCTTGACCTTTATCAAAGACATTGCCAAAATCACGGTACTCCTCCAGCAGGGAGGGGAGTGAAGCGATGCACAAGACATTGGATACCTTTAGGAAGCATGTCTCACTGCATGGCAACAAAGATCAAGCTCTCCAAGTCAGTGGGTATATCTCAGGCTGCTATCTCATCCTTAATGGAATCCGAGAGACCATGAGAAAAAGCAGCCACGAGGGCCTCATTGTTCCAAGCAACCTCTGCTGCCACAGTGCGGAATTCAATGGCGTAGTCGGAAACAGTTCTCGTACTCTGTTTGATGGAGATGAGGCACTTGGCAGCAGAAGCGGAGTGTGCGGGAACGTCAAAAACCCTTTTAAAGGAGACCACAAACTGAGGGTAACTCAGGACAACAGGTTTTTGCGTCTGCCATAGAGGGTTAGCCCAGGCCAAGGCTCTCTCAGAAAGCAAAGATATCACGAAACCTACTTTGCTTCTGTTCGTGGGAAATGCCTGGGGCAGCATTTCAAAGTAAATCTCAACCTGATTGAGAAACCCTCTGCATTGAACTGGATCTCCCCCAAATCGCTGGGGAAGTGGAGCAGAACCAGACATACCTCTTATAGAGGTAATACTCGAGGCGGGTGCCTGCACAGAGACTGGCGCAGCAGCAGATACCGCCTGCGACTCAGGTTGTACCGGAGCAGCCACCGTGGGGGATTCCAGGTGAGCCGTGCAATTCAGGAGCATTTGTAACGCCAAGGCAAACTGATCTATGCGGTGATCTTGCTCATCCGATCTGGAAAAAATATTACCAACAAGTGGATTGACTGTATCTTCTGAATTCTTGGCCTTCTCGTACTGTCAGAAACCATGAAACAGACTGAGACAGAAGTACAATTAAATCACACTTGTTTATTAATAAAAATAAAAAGGTAAATAGAAAAAAGCATAGTCAAGCATAGCCAGAGTCCAGTAGCCAGATCGAGTAGTCAGCCAGTCCAAAGTTCATAAACCAAATCAGGTAATTAGCCAGTCCAGAAGTCAGGGATCCAAGGAGAGCAACTGCAAGCAGGATAAGAAGCAAGGAGGGATGTCAGCAAGCCAGTCTTGAAACAAACAGCAGGAGATGGTTCATTGTGATGTGACCACGCAAAGGCAAAGGAAAGAGTGAGTTGGAAGGCTTTAAATAGGCAGGTCAGATGAGCATCATCGAGAACAGCTGGTAACTGTGGAAAGAGAAGAGAGCTGGCAATTAGCCGACAGCTGAGCGGCCAGCCCAGAGGTGGAAGGGCTAAGCCAGCCCTGACAGCCCACCAGGTGGAACTCAACGTTGGCCATGCTGCAGTGGCTGCACACGCAGCAGAGGGCCTTCAATGAGTACCTGTATGACTACGGCACCAGGACAGGGTCAGGGGAGCTCGGTTTATTCTCACCACGCCAGTGGGGCATAATCAGGGATGCATGCACTGTCCTGTCACCATTTGAGGAGGCCACAAGGATGGTGAGCAGTGACAGTGCATGAATCAGTGACACTGTACCTCTTGTCCACCTGTTGGAGCATACGCGGCGTGGAATAATGGACAGGGCACTTGAGGCAGAACAGAGGCAGGAAGAGGAGGACTTCCTTGCCTCTCAAGGCCCCCTTTATCCAGACAGTGTTCCTGCTGTCCCACCCATCACACAGGAAGAGTACAAGGAGGAGGAGGAGGATGATTGTGTCAGCATGGAGGTGGAGCCTGGCACTCAGCATCAGCAGCAGCAGTCTTGTACGGATGATTTATAGTCCCAAGAAACCCGAGTACTTGTACATGGCTGGGAAGAGGTAGCTGCAGATCATGTTTTCCTTAGTGACCCAGAGGACTCCGGACCGAATGCCTCAGCTAACCTACGCTGCATGGCCTCCCTGATGGTGCAAAGCCTGCGGAAGGATCCTCGTATTCTTCAGATCAAGGAGAGGGACCATTACTGGCTGGCCACTCTTCTTGATCCACGGTACAAGGGTAAGGTTGCGGACCTTATCTTGCCATCATGGAGGGAACAGAGGATGAGACATTTCCGGGAGGCCTTGCAGAAAGGTCTGTGCAACGCGTTCCCAGAGACTGGGAGGTTACAAACTCCTGGTCCTGGACAACGTGTTGCTGAGGCTTCGGTTAGAAGGAGCGGTGGAGAAGGTGGCCGTCTGACCGATGCGTTCAGACAATTTTTTAGTCCGCAGCCCCAAGGTATGATCAGTTCCAGCAACCATCGCCAGCGTCTGATTTACATGGTGCAGGAATACCTAGGGGCAAGGTCAGACTTGTACAACTTTCCCACCGAAAATCCTCTGGCTTACTGGGTCTTGAGGATGGATCACTGGCCAGAGCTTGCACAGTATGGAATTGAGCTACTGGCCTTTCCTGCATCCAGCATTCTTTTGGAACACACCTTCAGTGCTGCTGGTGGCTTTGTACCTAATCACAGGGTGTGCCTGTCCACCGACTCAGTTGATCGACTGACCTTCATAAAGATGAATCAGTCTTGGATCACCACCAGCTACCAAGCACCTGAAGCTGATGTAACCGAATATTTTTTTTTAAATATTACATCTCTTCAAGACTGCCTATGCTGATGCTGAGTGACTGTCCTGTTATGTTGACTGTCTATCCTCTTCCCCCTCCGCTGATATCTTGGAAGAACATTTTTGGTTCTGGGTGATGCCACAGCCCAATTTTTCAGCCCCTGTTTAACAGGGGCGTGTAATTAAAATTTTTGATGCAATGCTTTGCAGCAGGCCTCATTCCTGCACTATAAATAGAGTATATGGGCGAGGTTGCAGTGTCGTGGCACCAGCACCAGTGCCTAAGGCCTGATTTTTCAGCCCCTGTTTAACAGGGGCATGTAATTACAATTTTTGATGGAATAATTTGCAGCAGGGCTCATTCCTGCACTCCAACTAGAGTATCTGTGAGGGGTTGCAGTGTCGGGGCACCAGCACCAGTGCCTAAGGCCTAATTTTAATTTAAATTTTAAGGCTTAGCCCCTGTTTAACAGGTGCATGTAATTACAATTCTTGATATAATATTTCACAGCAGTGCCCGTTCCAGCACCCACTGAGAGTAACTGTGAGGACTTATAGTGTTGTTGCACCAGCACCTCAACCACCAAAGGTCAATTTTTCGATCACTCTTCAACAATGGCATGTAATTACAATTCTTGATATAATAGTTCAAAGCAGGGCGCTCCAGCGCCCACCAAGAGTCACTTTGAGGGCTCACAGTGTTGTGTCAACACCAACACCTTAGGGCCAAGTTTCTGCCGAGCATATAGGGCAGGCCCCTACTTTCAAACATCCAAATTACAAACGTCTCCTACTTGCAAACGGAAGGAGACAACAGGAAGTGAGATGAAAAAAGACGGATGGCAAAACAAATTATACAGGGGTGATAACCCTTCCCTATGTTTTTCAAAAAGCTTAAAAATAGATTTTTTGACTGGAGCTACACTTAAAAAATGTGCCAGTTCAAAATTACAAACAGATTGTACTTAACACAACAAACCTACACAGTCCCTGTCTTGTTTGCACCGCCTGTATACTCCGGTTCTGAGTATATAGGGCCTGGGGGCCCCACGCCTTTCCTTTTTTTAATATGGGTACAGGGTTCCCCTTAATATCCGTACAAGACCCAAAGGGGCTGGTAATGGGCAGGGGGGGCTACCTATGCCCTTTTTCTCAATAATTTTCATCCATATTGCCGGAACCAGATATTACATTAAAACCGCAAGCAGTTTGAAATTACTTTTTTTTCGTTAAATGTAATTTTGTGCAGGGACTGTTCTAAACACGGGAAACACGTGGCATTTCACAGGCATACTATAGACACCCCCCAGGCACGATATTTAACCACTTAAGCCCCGGACCAATAAACACCCTAAGGACCAGAGGTCTTTTTACAATTTCACCCTGCACTGCTTTAACTGGTAATTGCGCGGTCATGCAATGTTGTACCCAAACGAAATTTGCGTCCTTTTCTTCCCACAAATAGAGCTTTCTTTTGATGGTATTTGATTGCCTCTGCGATTTTTATTTTTTGCAATATAAATGGAAAAAGACCGAAAATTTGGAGAAAAAATTATATTTTCTACTTTTTGTTATAAGAAAAATCGAATAAACTCAATTTTAGTCAAACATTTAGGGCAAAATTTATTCAGCCACATGTCTTTAGTAAAAAAAATGTCAATAAGCATATATTTATTGGTTTGCGCAAAAGTTATAGCGTCTACAAACTAGAGTACATTTTCTGGAATTTACACAGCTTTTAATTTACGACTGCCTATCTAATTTCTTGAGGTGCTAAAATGGCAGGGCAGTACAAACCCCCCCAAATGACCCCATTTTGGAAAGTAGACACCCCAAGGAAGTTGTGGAGAGGCATGTTGAGCCCATTGAATATTTTTTTTTGTCCCAAGTGATTGAATAATGACACAAAAAAAAAAAAAGTTTACAAAAAGTTGTCACTAAATGATATATTGCTCACACATGCCATAGTTATATGTGGAATTGCACCCCAAAATATATTCTGCTGCTTCTCCTGAGTACGGGGATACCACATATGTGGGACTTTTTGGAAGTCTAGCCGCGTACGGTACCCCGAAAACCAATCACTGCCTTCAGGATTTCTAAGGGTGCAAATTTTTGATTTCACTCCTCACTACCTATCACAGTTTTGAAGGCCATAAAATGCCAAAATAACACAAACCCCCCCCCCCCCCCAAATGACCCCATTTTGGAAAGTAGACACCCAAAGGAAGTTGTGGAGAGGCATGTTGAGCCCACTGAATATTTTTTTTTGTCCCAAGTGATTGAATAATGACACAAAAAAAGAAAAAATAAAGTTTACAAAAAGTTGTCACTAAATGATATATTGCTCACACATGCCATAGTTATATGTGGAATTGCACCACAAAATATATTCTGCTGCTTCTCCTGAGTACGAGGATACCACATATGTGGGACTTTTTGGGAGTCTAGCTGCGTACGGCACCCCGAAAACCAATCACTGCCTTCAGGGTTTCTAATGCCGTCATACAATCCGACAGACAGTCCGTCGTACTTTCCACTGAACGGACTTGACCACACACGGATACCCAAACAGTCTGTCGAAAGCTTGCGCGATGACGTGTACAGCACGTATGACGGGACTAGAAATAGGAAGTCCAAGACACAGCAAAGCACCCTTCCGCCGTGTAAATCCTTTCTGGGCATGCGCCATTCTTAGTCCGTCAAACTAGCATACTGACGACCGTATTGTCCGCTGAAACCAAAGTACGACGAACAGAATTTCGAAAAAACCGAAATACTTAGTACTCCGGACTGCACGCTGAAAAAGTCCGCTGAAGCCCACACACGAGCGGATTGTCCGCTGAAATGTGTTTCGACGGACTAAGTACGCCATACAATCCGCTCGTGTGTACGCGGCATAAGGGTGCAAATTTTTGATTTCACTCCTCACTACCTATTACAGTTTCGAAGGCCATAAAATGGCAAAATAACACAAACCCCCCCCAAATGACCCCATTTTGGAAAGTAGACACCCCAAGCTATTTACTGAGAGGCATGTTGAGTCCATAAAATATTTTATATTTTGCCATTTTAAGTTGCAAGGAATATTAATTTTTTTTTTTTTTTTTTTGCACAAAGCTGTCACTAAATGATATATTGCTCACACATGCTATGGGCATAAGTCAAATTACACCCCAAAATAAACTCTGCTGCTTCTCCCGAGTATGGGGATACCACATGTGGGGGACTTTTTGGGAGCCTAGCTATGTACGGGACCCCGAAAACCAAGCACTGCCTTCCAGATTTAAATATAAAATGCTACCAAAAAACTGTTAGCGATCGCAGGGATCAGGCCTGACTCTGCGATCACTGCAGTTATGTGTTTAGTGTTTTGTAAGTGACAGTGATAGATCGATACTGCACTTGGGTGGGCTGTGCAGAGGGGCAAAACGCAGGTGCTAGCAGGTATCTGGGCTGATCCCGCTAACAATGTGTTTTTTTGGAACCTTAAACTGCTGGGGATGCTAGTATAGATCTTATCAGATCAGATATTGATCTGTTAAGATTCTATACCACTACGGGAGGTTTATGCTTTGCGTGTGGGTGTTACCGGTACTGGCACTAACCTAGCACTGCCTGGGGCGACGCAGACCCTGACCCTAAAACCTAATTGATATCACCCGCCGGGTTATCAGGGGGTTAAACCTTTATTGGGTAATAAATGGTGGGTGCCCTGATGCTATAAAAAGCAAACTAACTAACCAGAGTCACCCGTAACACTTATACGGTGATCACTGGTGAAAGGGTTAACTAGAGGCAATCAGGGGGTTCAAATTTTTATTAGGTAGTATATGGGGGTCCCTGGCGCTATATAAAAACCTGACGGGGAACCTAAATAACTAACTGGCTAACCAGTGTCACCAGTGACACTTATACTGTGATCGCTGGTGAAAGGGTTAACTAGGGGCAATCAGGGGGTTAAAACCATTATTGGGTAGTATATGGGGGTACCTAACGCTATAAAAACCTGGCGGTGAACCTAAAAAAATAACTAGCTACCTAACGACACTAGTGACACTAATGCAGCGATCAGAAAAACGATCGCTTAGTGACACTGGCAAAAGGGGGTGAAAGGGTTAACTAGGGGCAATCAGGGGGTTAAAACCATTATTGGGTAGTATATCGGGGTACCTAGCGCTATAAAAACCTGGCGGTGAACCTAAAAAAAAAACTAGCTACCTAGCGACACTAATGCAGCGATCAGATAAATTATCGCTTAGTGACACTGGCAAAAGGGGGTGAAAGGGTTAACTCTAGGGGCAATCAGGGGGTTAAACCTTTATTGGGGGGTGATAGGGGGCTACCCTGGACCTAACACTAACTGCCCTGACAGTTTTTACTTTTACAACTGACACTGAATGCAGTGATCAGTAAATAAATGATCACTGCAATCAGTGACACTGTGACTGGGGGGGGATCAGGGGGCGATCTGGGGGGGATCGGGGGGGGGGGGGGGTTTGTGTGCCTGTGTGTACCTACATGTCAGTGTAGTGTTGGTGCACATTTACTTTCTGTGTTCTCCTCGTAGTCCGGTCCCCGAGGAGAATGACATCACTTCCTCCTTCCTGTGTATACAATACACAGTGGGAGGAAGCTTTTCATTGGCCAGGAGCGATCGAGAGGGGGTGGCCAGAAACCAACGGCCATCCCCTCATCACGGATCGCTCCTGCAGCGAACCGGACCGCCGTATCCAGCGGGAGGGGGTCCGATCGGACCCCCCACCCGCTGGAAGGCAGGCACGTACATGTACGTGCTTGTGCCTGTCTGTGCCATTGCGATGATGTACAATGGCAATACGGCGGTCCTTAAGTGGTTAAAGGAACATTTCACTTTTTTTTCAATTTAATTGTTATTAAAATCAGTGCTCCCGCCAAAACGGACATTTTTAAAAACATTTTAGGCATTGACCCATGTCCCCTGGGGCAGGACCCAGGTCCCCAAACCCTTTTTAGGACAATATCTTGCATATTAGCCATTAAAATTAGCACTTTTTATTTCGAATGTTCGAGTCCCATAGACTTCAATGGGGTTCTAAAGTTTGCATGAATTTTCGGTCCGTTCGAAAGTTCTGGTGTTAGCCGAACCGGGGGGGGTGTCATCCCTAGTAATAGCTAGTGATTAAACTGTCTGTCCCTGCTCCACACAGCGTCCTGTCCCTACACTGACAAAAGACAGAATGTAAAATGGCCACCAGATCAGGTCTATTTATAAGGTAGGGGGAATGTCCAATTGTCCATGTGCTGAAATGCCTCAATTGGCTGTCCTGTACCCCATGAAGGATGTGTCATCATGGGTCAAAATTCTTCATAATGTAAACGCATGTGTCCGCCGTGAGAACAGCGGCAGAATTGCGAATTAGCAAAATTTGCCGCGAACCGACCGCCGGGTGAACCGCAAGGCCATCTCTAGTTGCCGCCACACTGGTGCACTTGGAGCGGAGCTGCTGTCTGGCAGTAAGTGTCAGGGTGTCTATCAGAGCTGCGCGGCTTGTTGGGGGTGCTGCAAGAGCTGTGCGGGGGGGGGGGCAGTCGGTGGGTGCTGCCAGAGCCACACGGTGGGATTGGGGGTGCTGCCAGAGCCGCACGGTGGGACTGGGGGTGCTGCCAGAGCCGCATGGTGGGATTGGGGGTGCTGTCAGAGCCGCACGGTGGGATTGGGGGTGCTGCCAGAGCCGCGCGCGCGGGGGTTGGTGGGCACAGAGGCTGCATATGATGGGCACAGGGGCTGCATATGTTGGGCACAGTGACTCTATTTGGTGGGCACAGTGGCTGTATTTGGGGGGCACAGTAGATGCACATGATGGGCACAGTAGCTGCACATTGTGGGCACAATGGCTGTATTTGGTGGGCACGGGGGCTGCATTTGATGGCAAAGTGACTGTATTTGATGGGCACAGTGGCTGTATTTGATGGGCACAGTGGCTGTATTTGGTGGGCACGGTGGCTGTATTTGGTGGGCACAGTAGCTGCACATGATGGGCACAGTGGCTGTATTTGGTGGGCACAGGGGCTGAATTTGATGAAAAAGTGGCTGTATTTGATGGGCACAGTGGCTGTATTTGATGGGCACAGTGGCTGCATTTATTGGGCACAGTGACTGTATTTGATGGGCACAATGGCTGCATATGATGGGCACAGTGGCTGCATATGATGGGCACAGTGGCTGCATTTGATGGGCACAGCAAATGCATTTGATGGGCACAGTGACTGCTTTGATGGGCACAGTTGCTGCATTTTATGGGCACAGCGCATGCATTTGATGGGCACAGTGGCTGCATTTGATGGGCACAGTAGCTGCATATGATGGGCAAAGTGGCTGAATTTGATAGGCACAGTGAGGCTGCAACTGATGTTTTTTTTTAAGTATTTTTCTGAATTTTTCAGTTTGTTTGCGCCCCTCCAAAAATTTTGAGCATCAGACACCACTGAGACACATATCAGTAATATGAAATGTTGGAGCAACAAACTCTTGAAATCCTGGTAATCTGTAACATATTACTTATTGCTGATATTCAACGGGGAGGGGGGGTAAAAAAAAAAATTATCTTTCAGAGGTTCGTTCTCTATTATGCAACCCAACAAACCATTACAGGGGAGTATAAGACTTAGTAAGAAATCTCCCATCAGCCCTCATTCCTGCGTTTCAGACATCCACAGAACCTCAGACACAAACTTATCACATGAAACATCTTTATACTGTCTGATCAGTTTAATTAGCTAAATGAGCATTATAACCAAAAAAAAGCTGTATTTTTATATATGTATGATAATAAAATGATCATATTCAGTGTAGGACTTCATTAAACTATATATCATTCTAAAAATGCTTTGCGATCTATTTAAATCATAAATCAAAAACTATTTACCATCGTAAATGGTATGGCAAAGTAATAATACATTATATTACCAAAAGTATTGGGACGCCTGCCTTTGCACACACATGAACTTTAATGACATCCCAGTCTTACTCCGTAGGGTTCAATATTGAGTTGGCCCGCCCTTTGCAGCTATAACAGCTTCAACTCTTCTGGGAAGGCCGTCCATAAGGTTTAGGAGTGTGTCTATGGGAATCTTTGACCATTCTTCCAGAAGTGCATTTGTGAGGTCAGGCACTGATGTTGGACGAATGTTGCACTCTCTGCTCTAATTCATCCCAAATGTGTTCTATCGGGTTGAGGTCCATACTCAGGCCAATCAAGTTCCCTCACCCCAAACTCGCTCACCATGTCTTTGTGCACTGGTCCAAATCATTTGGTGGAGGGGTGATTATGGTGGGGGGTTGTTTTTCAGGGGTTGGACTTGGCCCCTTAGTTCCAATGAAGGGAACTCTTAAGGCGTCAGCATACCAAGAGATTTTGGACAATTTCATGATCCCAAATTTGTGGGTACAGTTTGGGGATGACCCCTTCCTGTTACAACATGACTGCCCACTAGTGCACAAAGCAAGGTCCATAAAGACATGGATGAGCGAGTTTGGGGCGGAGGAACTAGCCTGACCTCAGCTATTTTTTATCACTTTTATTCTAAACACAAGAAATGTAAACATTGTAATAGAAAAAAGGATGACAGATCCTCTTTAGGGAGACATCTGGGTTCTATAAGACCCCAAATCTCTCCTCTATCCTGGAAAGCAGGAGATAAAAAAAGCAATAATCTCCGCTTTCCAAGGGGAAAAAAATGGCAGTGTTTATATCTGCCAGAGCTGTAATTGATGTCATGAAGTCGCTTCCAGCCTCCCAGGATCATAGAGATGGCCAGAAACCATCCAGTCCATGGGCAGCTCTGTGGTAACTCTGTGGTGACGATCGTGACACCTGGCTCCTACCTGACGCATTGCGTCACATCCACGTGACTTTTTCAAAGACTTTTTGAAAAAGTCACGTGGATGTGATGCAACGCACCAGGGAGGAGCCAGGTGTCACGATCGTCACTTCCGGTCGCGGCCGCGACCGGAAGTTTTCTTGTTTATCTATTTTGGAGTGTTACTACGAACTGTAAGTGTGGATGTTGTTTTGATAAAGTATTGTACATTACGTTCTACACGTGGGAGTCCCCCCTCTTGTCTCTTTTATCATCCGGTTTATGGTTGGCAAATTATCTACATTAACGGGCTGGTAATACGAGGAGGGAAGGAAAAGTCAGCGGGTCACCTGTATTACGTTTGATTTGGCCATTGATGGTCTCCATTGGAGGTGAGAGGCTGGGGGAAACAGGTGGTGCACAAGTTTAGCACTGAATCAATGGTGGACTGTCACATTATCTGGAGCTGCTAAAGCCTGTATTTCACTGCCTGGATTTACCATAGGATCACATTATATACATTGGAGCCTGCACTGCACTGTTCGGCTGTGTGGTTTATGAACTGTTTGCACCTTTTTTTCACCACTGCTGCTAATTGGAGATTGCACGTTATTGATCATTTGTGTGGTCTATGGACTTTTTTGCACTTTAAATTAGGTCACTTTATATTGCATTTTGCACTTTATCGATTGTATCTTATTGCACAGGAGTATTTTATGTGTGGTTTTTTTTATATCGTTTTGCTGATTTGCACATCCATTTTTTCACATAGGTTTTATCTATATATATTTTTTCATTTTTTATTTTATTTATTATTGTAGTTTATGAGTAAGTGGGGTAGCGCTGCATATTTCTTTCAACATATTCCTTTCAGGTGTAGAGATCACTTTCTATGCTGGCAGCTTCCCTTAATTTATTCCATTAGGGTTAATAGGCAAGTGGAGCGCACTAGTACTTTTTGTTTACAATAAAAGTGTAATATTCCTTTAAAATTCATACCTGGGGGGTGTTTATAGTATGCCTGTAAAGGGGCGCATGTTTCCTGTGCTTAGAACTGTCCCTGCAATGAAAGTGTCATTGACTGTGGGCTGGTGGTAAGTAAAGCTTGCTTTTTTCCTCGATTTATCCTTGGGTTTGTTTGTATATAAAGTGTCATTTCTGCAGTAAAAAAAGTCATTTAAAATCACTCGCGGCTATAATGAATTGTCGGCTCCCGTAATACAGAGAACACTTATTGAAAGTCATTGATAAAAAAAAAAATTAAAAAGTGTGGGGTTTCCCTAAATTCAATTATCAGGCCCTTCAGGTCTGGTATGGATTTTAAGGGGAACTCCACTCCAAATTAAAAAAAAAAATGGCATGGATTTCCCCCTAAAAATCCATACCAGACCCTTTATCCGAGCACGCAACCTGGCAGGCCGCAGGAAAAGAGGGGGGGACGAGAGAGCACCACCCCCTCCTGAACCGTATCAGGCCACATGCCCTCAACATTGGGAGGATGCTTTGTGGGTCTGTGACTCAAAGCACCATGTCCTCATGTTGATGAGGACAAGCGCCTCATCCCCACAACCCTAGCTGGTGGTTATGGGGGTCTGTGGGCGGGGGGCTTATCAGAATCTGGAAGCCCCCTTTAACAAGGGGACCCCCAGATCCCGCCCCCCCCCCCCCCCCCCCCCGTTTGAAATGGTAAGGGGGTACAAAAGTACCCCTACCATTTCACAAAGAAAGTGTAAAAGAATGTTAAAAAAGACAAACACACTTTTGAAAAAGTCCTTTATGAAAAAAAAAAAATGTAAAAAAGATTCCATCGGTGGTAATCCACTCTTGCTATCCAGCGACTGATGATCATCTCTCCAGGGTCCAGCGATGGCTGATCTGATCCAGCGACGGGTGATCTCTCCCTCCAGTCCAGCGCAGCGCAGTCCATCCATCCTCTGTCTCCATTGGTGGAGACACTGCGGGGATCCCGGCAGCCTGACATTTCTTATATGAGCAGGGCAGGGCCACCCATCACCTGACCCCACCCGCTCTGATGAAGGGGGGAAAGCCTGGCTTCCCCAATGACGTGTGGGTGACCCCGCCCCCCCTTTGATGTAACGCAGGTTTCCGTACCCCCTTACCATTTCAAATGGGGGGCCGGGATCTGGGGGTCCCCTTGTTAAAGGGGGCTTCCAGATTCTGATAAGCCCCCCGCCCGCAGACCCCCACAACCACCGGCCAGGCTTGTGAGGATGAGGCCCTTGTCTTCATCAACATGGGGACAAGGTGCTTTGAGGGCTCACAGACCCCCAAAGCTCCCTCCCAATGTTGAGGGCATCTGGCCTGGTACGGTTCATGAGGGGGGGCGCTCTCTCGTCCCCCTCCCTCTTTTTCTGCGGCCTGCCAGGTTGCGTGCTCAGATAAAGGGTCTGGTATGGATTTTTAGGGTGAACTCTACGCCATTTTTTTTTATTTGACGTGGGGTTCCCCTTAATATCCATACCAGACCTGAAGGGCCTGGTAATTGAATTTGGGGGAACCCCACGCTTTTTTTTTTATCAATGACTTTCAATGACTGTTCTCTGTATTACGGGGAGCCGACAATTCATTATAGCCGCGAGTGATTTTAAATGACTTTTTTTCCTACAGAAATGACACTTTGTGCAGGGACAGTTCTAAGCACGGGAAACATGCGCCCCTTCACAGGCATACTATAGACACCCCCCAGGTACGAAATTTAAAGGAATATTACACTTTTATTGTTTCACTTTAATCATTATTAAAATCACTGCTCCTGAAAAAACATCAGTTTTTAAAACTTTTTTTGCATTGATACATGTCCCCTGGGCCAGGACCCGGGTCCCCAAACACTTTTTAGGACAATAACTTGCATATTAGCATTTAAAATTAGCACTTTAGATTTCTTCCATAGACTTGTACAGGGTGTTCTGCGGCTTTTCGAATTTGCCACAAACACCCCAAATTGTTCACTGTTCGCCAAACAGGCAATGTTCGAGTCGAACATGAGTTTGACTCGAACTCAAAGCTCATCCCTACTCCCCACTACTTCGGTCTCACATCAGGTATGTGTCCCTCATGACATCGACGCATTTTGTCACAAGGAACAGCATCGGGGGGCCATACCATTGACAGTGATGAATTACAGAACAATTTAATGGCTCAATGATGTTTCTCTCTCAAATACATACAAAATACTAAATATATACAAATCCTTGCCAATCAAGGGAGAAGAATTGAGGGATAATATCAGAGGAATAAATGGAAAACAATATCTCAGTAGGGGGCTATTTAACCACTTCCTGCCCAGCCTATAGCAAAATGACGGAAGGGCGGTGATTCAGTTCTCCTGACTGGGTGTCATATGACTTCCAGCAGGATAAGCCGTGATTGCATGCCCTAGGGCAGTGGTCGTCAACCCTGTCCTCAGGGCCCACTAACAGGCCAGGTTTGCAAGATAACTGAAGTACATCACAGGTGATATAATTTGCTGCTCAGTCTGACACAGCACATCACCGATCTCGGTAAAGAGCCTCTGATGAAGGCTCATTACCATGTTATCAGCTGTGCCCAATCACGGCTCATCGTGTTGTAAACAGGAAGAGCTGTTTATCAGCTTTTCCTCACTCGCCTCTGACAGATGCAAAAAGAGGAGAGGCAATCGGCGGCTGTCTTGACCAGGGAGGTCTGTGCTGATTGTTTATCAGTGCAGACCCTCCACGGATGCCAGTCCAGCACCATCAGGATGCCACTAGGACCACCAGGGATGGCCACCACACAGGACCACCAGGTATGCCACCCTAGACCATCAGGGATATGCCAATCAGTGCCCAGGCAGCTGCCAATCAGGGCCGATTAAAAATGCCTGCCAGTGCCACCAGTGATGCCTGTCAGTGCAATCTATAAATGCCAGCCATCAGTGCTGCCTATCAGTGCCCAGCAGTGCCACCTATAAGTACACATCAATGCAGCCTTTCAGCGTCCATAAGTGTCATCCATCAGTGCCACCTATGAGTGCACATCAGTGCCGCCTACCAATGCCCATCAGTGCTTCATATCAGTGCAACCCATCAGTGCTGCCTATCAGTGCACATTGTCAGTGCCACCTCATCAGTGCCACCTCATGGGTGCCACCTTATCAGTACTAAGGGAAAAAAAAGTAAGAAAACTTACTTTTTTACCAAATTTTATAACAAAAACAAAAGAAAACCTTTAATTTTCTAAAGTTGTGGTCTTTTTTTATTTGTGTAGCAAAAATAAAAACCCGCAGAGGTGATCAAATACCACCAAAAGAAAGTTCTAATTTGTGGAAAGAAAATTATAAGAATTTTGTTTGGGAAGCGGGGTAAGTGCCCGGTATTGAAGTGGTTAAAGACTATCCTGAGGAGAAGTCACAATCTGAGTCCTGGTCAGGCAAGATCTAAAGGCTTTTTTTTTTAGGAATAAGTCAAAGATGAAAAAGAAGTATAGAAACAAAAGAGGCCCCAGAGAGGAAAGGAGGATACACAACTTGAAAAGAAGAAGGCTTGGGTTGTAAAAGGGTATATACTGTATAATCTGAGTGGTGTTGACCTTACAAATAATGAACTCACCACACTTCATCAGGGACTTAAATATTCCCCACCTAGTAAATTAAATACATTAGAGAATCTTTATTGCTATATTAAAGTATATCGGAGAGTTAAATGTTAAAAGCCATCTGATCACCAATCCCATTATAAGGAATAACCTAATGAGATGTTGAGAATTGAAATGGGTTTGTCTAATGCTTCATAACCACTTGCCCCAAAATGTACAGTGATGTGCAGCTGCCAGCATCACCTAGGTACTGTTTTTTAGAGCCGAGGGTGAACTTTCTTGTAATAACAACCGACGCGGCAAAGCGGCCGCTAGACTATTATTACAAGCAGCGATAGGGGACGTCCCTAGGGTTGGCACCTGTCTGGGATTCACCCAGATAGTCCGGGTTTTGAATTCAGACGGGCTTAAACACGGACACATTATTCAAACTGGGCTGTGGCTCCACAAGTAACCAAGATAGTCACACGCAAATCTGTTGGGAGCTGCAGGCGGGTGTCTAGGGGGCAGGTTCCGCAGCACTGGGGGGGGGGCAGGGTGATGATCTCTGCAAGAGCAATTTTGCCACACCTACTGTTTGCTGTGGCACGCTATGCACACGGCATTACTTCTCTCCTTGGGGCACCCAAAGGTGTCCCAGGCTGCTAAAGTGTTCGGATTCAGCTTGAAGAAAAGGTGGCAACCCTAGACGAGAAAAAGGAACTTGTTAAATATCCCATGGATAAAGATGGAGGGTTTGTGATTCTTAATGAAAGTGGTTATCTGGGTCAAATTGAAAGAATCTCAGATGAGGACAGATGTAGTATTTAGAAAAATAACCCTACCCAGCAACATAAAAGCTTACGGAATCCCAAATAAAAAAGAAAATTTATATTAGTACTGTTGCCACATATTATTTACCAAACATTCGCAAGGACTTACAGAATTCACCTGGTTTCCTAATTATTAGTGGCATGGATGCCATCACTTCATGTATTGAGAAATATATTGATCATTTCCTCCAGGTTTTTTGTTATTTGGGCCCCTTTGTATGTTCTAGATACTAAGCAAACTATTAATGAGTTAAGGAATGTGAAATAAAGGGATGAGTACAACATAGTTACACTGGATCTCTCATCCCTGTATACTATTATACCACATGAGCAAGGATTTGATTTGATGAAATAGTTTCTGGATCAGGATAATGTTCAGATGCACAAAAAAAGGTTTTATTTTACAGTTATTGAATTTTGCAATTTTGCATAACTATTTTTGTTTTGGGGGAAAATGCTACCTTCAAAGTAAAGGAATTGCCATAGGGGTTACGTTTGCCCCAAGCAGGGCAAATTTATTCATGGCCAGGTGGTAGTAGGGTGCCATCTATAGCAATCCTAGACCACAATTATTGGTTGAACTAGATGGACTTGTGTCTTTTTTCAACCAGACTAACTATGTAACAATTGGTGTTTTGGAAGAGGTATATTGATGACGTTCTCCACATATGGAGTGGTGATAAATCATTGCCCCGGTTCATGGGAGAGTTAAAAGCCAATGATTGGGGGGATCAAATTAACATATGAATTTAGCAAACATGAGGCACATTTCTTGGATCTTACCATTGCAGTTAAGGATAACAATATTTTCACAAGGACCTATTTTAAGAGTACAGACAGGAATGGTTACATCCATGTGGGTATTTGACCTTGTTCCTCCTGGCTTAATCTCTTGCCGGCTGTATGCAGTGAATATATGGTATGAAGGCGGCTCCCCTGTGCAGAATCACGTACCTGTACATGATCCTGCACTTCCAGGTCTGGGGCGTGCACCCACCCTACTGGTGACTCCTTCACTCGCTTGCTAACTCGTTCACTTGCCAATCAGCAGATCCAGCAGACTCAATGTCCACTGGGACCCGCTAATCATTCCCGAGAGAAGCAGAACGGCGGTCTGCCTATGTAAACAAGGTAGATCGCCGTTCTGTGAGAAGGGAAGGTAGTGATCCTGTGTTTCTACTAACCAGAAACACAGATCTCTGCCTTCCCATAGTACAAGCACCTCCCCCACAGTTAGTTATCACTCCCTAGGAACACATTTAACCCTTTGGTCGCCCCTGATGTTAACCCCTACCCTGCCAGTATCATAAGTACAGTGACAATGCATATTTTTAGCACTGATCCCCAGGGGCAGCTGGTGAAACCCCCCTCTCATCCGCCACTCCTCACCAACCCCATTGCCCCCCCCCCCCAGTCACTCACTCATTTGCTGATAGGTCAGCACTTACCCCATCCAGGTCGTGGCTGCAGCTTTCCCCCTCTGTCTCCTCCGTGTCCTAGCAGTCGCTGTTTCTCCTTACGGCCAATTGGGACTTGTGACTCCAGGCCTATTGGGCCTTAGGACTCCTGGCCAATCGGGTCTCAGGACCCGCTTCCTGGTTGGCCGAGAGGAGAAACAGGAAAACATTAGCAAATGTTATTTCGCTAATGTCATACAACTGGGTGGGCTCAAGGTGCAAGCCCACCCTTTTTGAAGCCAATTAGAGCCTCAGGCTCTAATCATGTGCTTCAAAAAAAAAAAACATTGAAATTCAATGCATTCAGCACCCAGCATGTAGATTAGGGGCATGGATTAGGGGGGTGGCGTCCCTGCGCTCCTTATGGAGCAGCTGCCACTGCTGATCACTGTATTGGTGTCACTAGTCCACAAAAAAGTGTCAAAAGTGTCACTTAGTGTCCGATTTGTCTGATTTGTCACAGTCCTGCTATAAGTCGCTGATCGCCACCATTACTAGTAATAAATAAATAAAAATTCCATAAATATATCCCATAGTTTGTAGAAGTGATAACTTTTGGGCAAACCAATCAATATATGCTTATTGGGATTTTTTTTTACCAAAAATATGTAGCAGAATACATATTGGCTTAAATTGATTAAGAAATTTGATTTTTTACATTGTTTTATTGGATATGTTTTATAACAGAAAGAAAAAAATATTGTTTGTTTTTCAAAATTGTCAGCCGTTTTTTGTTTATAGCGCAAACAAAATTATGCAATCCATAGACCAAAAAATGTTTAAAAACACAAAAAACGAAAAAAATATATATTTTTTTAACATACAGTTCCTTTCAAAAGTATTCACCCCCTTGGCATTTTTCATGTTTTGTTCCCTCACAACCTGGAATTAAAATGGAGGATTTGTATCATTTAATTTACAGAACATGCCCACAACTTTGAAGATTTTTATTTTTTTTTATTGTGAAGCAAACAACAAATAGGACAAAATAACAGAAAAAGTCAATGTGCATAACTATTCACCCCCCTAAAGTCAATACTTTGTAGAGCCACCTTTTGCGGCTATCACAGCTCCAAGTCGCTTTGGATAAGTCTCTATGAGTCGTGCCACATCTTACCACTGGGATTTTTGCCCATTCCTCCTTGCAAAACTGCTCCAGCTCCTTCAAGTTGGATGGTTTGCGCTCGTGAACAACAATCTTTAGATCTGACCACAGATTTTCTATTGGAATGAGGTCTGGGCTTTGACTAGGCCATTTCAACACATTTACATGTTTCCCCTTAAACCACTCAAGTGTTTCTTTAGCAGTGTTTGGGGTCATTGTCCCGCTGGGAGGTGAACCTCCATCCTAGCTTCAAATCACACACAGAGTGGTACAGGTTTTGCTCAAGAATATCCCTGTATTTAGCACCATCCATCTTTCCCTCAACTCTGACCAGTTTTCCAGTCTCGACTGCTGAAAAAAATCCCGACAGCATGATGCTGCCACCACCATGTGTCACAGTGGGGATGGTGTTCTTTGGGTGATGTGATGTGTTGGGTTTGCACCAGACAAAGCATTTCCTTTGATGGCCAAAAAGTTCCATTTTAGTCTCATCAGACCAGAGCTCCTTCCTCCATACATGTTGGGAGTTTCCCACATGCCTTTTCATAAACTCAAAATGTGCCATTTTGTTTTTTGCTGAAAGTAATGGCTTTCTCCTGGCCACTCTGCCATAAAGCCCAACTCTATGGAGCGTACGGCTTATTGTTGTCCTATGTACAGATACTCCAGTCTCTGCTGTGGAACTCTGCAGCTCCTCCAGGGTTACCTTAGGTCTCTGTGCTGCCTCTCTGATTAATGCCATCCTTACTGGTCTGTGAGTTTTGGAGTGCGGCCGTTTCTTGGCAGGTTTGCTGTTGTGCCATGCTCTTTCCATTTGGTTATGATAGATTTGATGGTGCTCCTAGGGATCAAAAATTTGGATATTTCTTTTATAACCTAACCCTGACTTGTACTTCTCAACAACATTGTCCCTTACTTGTTTGGAGAGTCCCTTGGTCTTCATGGCCGTGTTTGGTTAGTGGTGCCTCTTGCTTAGGTGTTGCCAATAACCATAACTGAATATAGGAACAAAAACGAGAGAGAGAAAATTTGTCTTGTTTAAAATGACAATAAAGGGTAGTTTATGTATAAAATGTTTGTTGTGCAGATGTAACATACATTCCCACAATTGTGGTGAAAATTGGTGTATTTCCTCTATTATATACGATTCCTATATCATCTCTTAGATTGTAAGCTCTGATGAGCAGGGCCCCCTGATTCCTCCTGTATTTAACTGTATTGTAATTGTATTGTCTGCCCTCACATTGTAAAGCATTGTGTTGCAGCCTCTGGGGCCTTTCAAAAAGGTGTGTATATGTAATGGCAGATCATGTGACACTTAGATTGCACACAGGTGGACATCATTTCACTAATTATGAAGGTAATTGGTCGCACCAGAGCTTTTAATTGGCTTCATAAAAAAGGGGGTGAATACATACGCACGTGCCAATTATCATTTTTTTTATTTCTGAAAAATAATAATATATATACATTTTTCTAAATTTACTTCACCAACTCAGGCTATTGTGTTCTGATCCATCACATATAATTCAGATTAAAAAAAACATTGAACTAAAGGCTGTAATGTAATAAAATAGGTAAAAAGCCAAGGGGGGTGAATACTTTTGCAAAGCACTGTATATCTATATATACAGTATATAGATAAATATAGACATATTTAGATATATATCTATATATTGTTACTGTTCCTTTTTTTTCTTATACCTTTACTTTGTCCTGTTTTTTTTTTTTATTAATATTTTTTCATTTAAATTTTCGCCATAGAAATGTATAGAAATTTACAAAAAAAAGGAAAAAAATACAATAAGCAAAATGGCCCATTTATAAATAAAGCCCATTAGTGCCCTAAGTGTGTTTAGAGATCTGCCCATATAAATTAAAATAAAAAAATGAACTAAATATAGGAACAAGAAAGAGAGAGAGAAAATGTGTCTTGTTTAAAATGACAATAAAGGGTAGTTTATGTATAAAATGTTTGTTGTGTTTGTTGTGCAGATGTAACAAACATTCCCACAATTGTGGTGAAAATTGGTGTATTTTCTCTATTATATATGATTCCTATATCATCTCTTAGCCCTTGTACACACGGTCGGAGAATCCGTCGGAATGTGTCCTATCGGACCGTTTTGTCGGATATTCCGACTGTGTGTGGTCTCCATCGGACTGTTTCCATCGGAATATCCGACGGACCAAGTTTTCCAACTTGCCGGTAAAATTTTCTGACAAAATGCTCCGATAGGACATACTCCGATCATGTGTAGCCTACTCCGACGGACAAAGTGCCACGCATGCTCAGATCAAATTCCTAGACCAAAACTATTGGCTACTAGCCTGAACGTAGTCCCGTAGTAACGAAATAACGTCATCACGTTATGTACAATCGGATTTTCCGACAACTTAGTCCGACCGTGTGTATGCAACATCACTTCCGGACCTCTTCTGGAATTACTCCGACTGATTTGGTTGTCGGAATCTCCGACCGTGTGTACAAGGGCTTAGAGTTTAAGCTCTGACGAGCAGGGCCCCCCATTCCTACTGTATTGAACTGTATTGTAATTGTATTGTCTGCCCTCACATTGTAAAGCACTGCTGTTGGCCCAATATAAATCTTGTATAATAATAATATTCAGCACCATCAAGTGTTTTTTATTTTTTTAATGTTTTTTCCTGATTGAGGTATTTTTGTAGAGAAAAAAACACATTATGGCCACTAGGTGGTGCTGACGATACAGGAATCACACATAATAAAGGAAGTGCGCCAATTTTTGCACTGATGGAATGTTTTTCTTATGTGCACAACAAACGTTATATACATAGACCCCGTTATAGAGCATTGCAAAAAAAAATTATGGATGGAAAAAAGGCTTTTTTTTCATGTTGCACGTTTTTTTTTTTTTTTTTATGTAACACTAAAGAATTAACAAAAAAAAAATGTCATTTTTTTTTTAAATATTAAGGGTTAGAAAAACAGAAATATATAAAAATATTATCAGGAAAACATAAATACAGGAATGTTTTCCAGGAAACACCCCGGGACTGATTATAATTTCTCATATGTGTAATGAGACCACTGATTATACTTTTATTTATATAATTTAGACATGTGCACTGTGGTAAAAAAATAAATAAAAAGCTCATAAATCTATCCCCTATTTTGTAGACCCAATAAATTTTGCCGTAAATTTTGTTTCATTTGTTCTTAGTTTCATTTGTTTTGTTTTTTTGTTTGTTTTTATTTATTTTTTTGCTTTTTTTTTTCATTTATCAGATCATTCGTTATCATCATTCTTTATGATCATAATTTGTTAACTTTGAATGCATTTGTATTTGTTTTGTTCCATCTGTTTAAATGCAGCATTCGTTGCCTCCGACTAGGGAGGAGCTGGGTGTTCGAGTCGAACGCATGTTCGCCCGTTCGTTGAAACCAGAACTTTATGGGCCGTTCGCGCCAAATTCGAGTGGTGCTCACGGGCCATAATGCACTGCGGCATCGCAGTGCATTGCTGGCTGATGATTGGCCAAGCATGCACTATGACCCGCATGCTTGGCAATCACAGCGCCGCCAGCGAGGAGAGCCATAATTAGCCACAGGCAGGATGCCTATGGGCAATTAGGGCTCAGGGGGTTTAGTACACGCCCCACACTATATAAGGCCGCCTGTGCGGCAGTCTTGCGTAGTGTGTTGCGGCTCATAGAGACAGATAGACGCAGAGACAATGTCTTAATTTCCTTTGAAACTATTGCAATTTCAGTTGGTGTATTGTGCCCCCTGCACAGTGTACACCTGAAGCTACCCCAATTGCTGGTGTTCTACTGATCCTATACCGCAGGCAGGCAGCTGCAGTAATTACAGTCGATGTACTGTGTCATCTGCTCAGTATGCACCTAAAGCTACCCCAATTGCTGGTGTTCTCATCTCCCTGCAGGCCATTAGTATGTCTGGAAGGCCAACAAGGAGAGGCAGACAATCACAAGCCAATAAAAAAGGGCAAGCAGGCTCTGTGTCTAGAGACAACAGTGCTGGTCTTGGACGCGGTGCATCGTCATCGGCACGTGGCCATGGGACACGCTTGTCCTTATTTTTGGCAGCTGAACGTGTTGAGCCTCAACATGCCAAAGACTTGGTAGAGTGGATGACGAAGTCCTCCTCATCCTCCTCATCCTCTCTCACCCAGGCTCTGGGTACTGGCAAAGCAGATGCCAAGGCGGCCTCTTCCCTCGTCTCAATGGCATCAGTCACTCCTTCCCTAGACCCACCATGTCCTCCTGAGGAGTCCTCCGAACTGTTTGACCACAGTGTTGGGTACATGCTCCAGGAGGATGCCCGGCGTTTTGAAGGCTCTGATTATGATACTCAGCTAGAGGAAGGCAGTAGGTTGAGCCCAGAGAGAGGGGATGCTCAAGAAGGAGAGCAATCTGGCAGTCATGTTCCACCACCTGCAGCATACTGCCAGGTTTGCTCCAGTGATGAGGATGGAGGGGATGATGAGGTCACTGACTCCATGTGGGTGCCTGGTAGGAGAGAGGAGGAGGAGGAGGAGGCACATGTCCAACGAGGCCAGGGGCCAGCTTAAGGGCAGCCCACTGACTGAATCACACCGCAGAGCTCCACCTGTGCAGGGTGCTGTGTCTGTGCGTTATTCCAAAAGTTCATTGGTGTGGGCCTTTTTTGAGAAGAGTGCATCAGATCGCACCACTGCTATTTGCAACATATGTCTCAAGCGTATCTCGCGTGGCCAAAACATCAGCCGCTTGTGCACCACATGCTTGACCAGACATATGTTGACCTGCCATGCAGCTCGTTGGCAAGCGTATCTTAAAGACCCACACCAAAGAACAAAGCGGACTTCTCCTCATCAGCTGGGATCTCCAACCCCACTAGACCTTCAGTCCTCTCTGAAACCTGCACTGAGAGGAATGAAGGTGTAGAATTAGGTGTGTCACAGCCAAGTACTTGCGGGCACTCTGCTAGCAGTACACCGACATCCAATTGTAGCAGGCAAATTTCCCTGCCCCAGCTACTGGACAGTAGAAAGAAGTTCACTCCCAGCCATCCACATGCCCAGCGGTTGAATGCTAGCTTGGCTAATTTGCTAGCACTTCAACTGCTGCTTTTTCAGTTGGTAGACTCGGCCCCCTTCTGTGAGTTTGTACAATGTGCGGTTCCTCAGTGGCAGGTTCCCAAACACCACTTTTTCTCACGGAAGGCGATTCCGGCTCTCTACCGGCATGTGGAAGGCAATCTCCATGCCTCGCTGGACAGGGCGGTGGTCAGCGGTAAGGTGCATATTACCGCTGACTCATGGTCCAGCAGGCATGAACAGGGACGTTATCTTTCACGGCGCATTGGGTCACTCTTCTGGCAGCTGGGAAGGATGCAGGACAAGGTGCAGTAGTGTTGGAGGTTGTTCCGCCACCACGTCTCCAAAATGCTACTACTGGTTGTGACACACCTCTCTCCCCAACCCCCTCCTCCTCTTCTTCCTCCATGGCCTCTTCCTGTGCTTTGTCCTCGGAACCAGCAGTGCTCCGTAGGCGTTCAAGGGGCTACACAAGTACGCAGGCAAAAAGATGCCATGCCGTGCTTGCGCTGGTGTGCTTGGGGGACAGGAGCCACACTGGGGCAGATATTCTGTCAGCTCTGCAGGGGCAGGTGGTTGACGCCACGCCAGCTTATGCCAGCAATCGTGGTTTGCAACAATGACAACTGACCCATGTGCCCTGTGTGGCTCACGTCCTACTTGGTAGTGCAGCGGTTCTTGGGCAGGTACCCAGGCTTACAGGATGTCCTGAGGCAGGCCAGGAAAGTCTGTGTGAATTTCCGCCAATCATTTAATGCCAGTGCTCAGGTGGCTGAGCTCCAAAAGGAATTGAACCTGCCCAAGAACCGCCTAATCTGTGACATGCCCACCAGGGCAACATTGGCCATGCTGCAGCGGCTGCACACGCAACAGAGGACCATCAATGAGTACCTGCACGACTACGACACCAGGACAGGGTCAGGGGAGCTTGGATTTTTTTCCCCCACACCAGTGGGCCACGATCAGGGAACCATGCACTGTCCTGTCACCATTTGAGGAGGCCACGAGGATGATGAGCAGTGACAGTGCATGCATCAGTGACACTGTACCTCTTGTCCATCTGTTGGAGCACACGCTGCATGGAATAATGGACAGGGCACTTGAGGCAGAACAGAGGCAGGAAGAGGAGCACTTCCTTGCCTCTCAAGGCCCCCTTTATCCAGACAGTGTTCCTGCTGGCCCGCCGATCACACAGGAAGAGGAGGAGGAGGAGGATTGTGTCAGCATGGAGGTGGAGCCTGGCACTCAGCATCAGCAGCAGTCTTTTAGGGATGATTTACATTCCCAAGAAACCTGTGGACTTGTACGTGGCTGGGAGCAGGTGGCTGCGGATCATGTCATCCTTAGTGACCCAGAGGACTCCGGACTGGATGCCTCAGCTAACCTACGCTGCACGGCCTCCCTGATCCTGCAAAGCCTGCAGAAGGATCCTCGTATTCAGCAGATCAAGGAAAGGGAGCATTACTGGCTGGCCACTCTCCTTGATCCATGGTACAAGGGTAAGGTTGTGGACCTTATCTTGCCATCACAGAGGGAGCAGAGGATGAGACATCTCCGGGAGGCCTTGTAGAAAGGTCTTTGCAACGCGTTCTCAGAGACTGGGAGGTTACAAATTCCTGGGGCTTTGGTCAGTCACCGAAGGAGCGGTGGAGAAGGTGGCCGTGTGACCGATGAGTTCAGACAATTTTTTAGTCCGCAGCCCCAAGGTATGATCGGTTCCAGCAACCATCGCCAGCATCTGATTTACATGCAGGAATGCCTAGGGGCATGACACCTTTCCCACTGAAAATCTTCTGGGTTACTGGGTCTTGAGGATGGATCACTGGCCAGAGCTTGCACAGTATGCAATTGAGCTACTGGCCTGTCCTGCATCCAGCGTTCTTTCGGAATGCACATTCAGTGCTACTGGAGTGACTATCCTCTTATGCAGACTGACTATCCTCTTCCTCCTCAATGATCCTGCTGATAGCTTGGAATAACATTTTTGGTTCTGGCGCGGCCACCAGTGCCTAAGGCCCTGTTCAGCCTCTGTTTAACAGGGACATGTAATTACAATTTTTGATGCAATACTTTGTAGCAGGGCTCATTCCTGCTCTCCAACTAGAGTATCTGGGAGAGGTTGCAGTGTGGTGGCACCAGCAACTGTGCCTAAGGCCCAATTTTTCAGCCCCTGTTTAACAGGGGCATGTAATTACAATTCTTGATATAATATTTCACAGCAGGGCCCGTTCCTGTGCCCACCCAGAGTAACTGTGAGGACTTACAGTATTGTGGCACCAGCACCACCCCCACAACCACCAAAGGCCCAATTTTTCTATCAATGTTCAACAATGGCATGTAATTACAATTCTTGATATAATCGTTCACAGCAGGGCGCTCCAGCACCCACCAAGAGTCACTTTGAGGGCTTAGTATTGTGTCAACACCAACACCTTAGGCCCACATTTCTGCAAAGCATATAGGGCAGGCCCCTACTTTCAAACATCCAACTTACAAACGTCTCCTACTTGCAAACGGAAGGAGACAACAGGAAGTGAGATGAAAAAAGACGGACGGCAAAAAAAATTATACAGGGGTGATAACCATTCCCTATGTTTTCCAAAAAGCTTAAAAATAGATTTTTTGACTGGAGCTACACTTTAAAAATGTACCAGTTGAAAATTACAAACAGATTCAACTTAACACAACAAACCTACACAGTCCCTGTCTTGTTTGCACCGCCTTTATACTGCTGTTCTGAGTATATAGGGCCTTGGGGCCCCACTCCTTTCCTTTTTCTTAATATGGGTACGGGGTTCCCCTTAATATCCGTACAAGACCCAAAGGGTTTGGTAATGGGCAGGGGGGGCTACCCATGCCATTTTTCTCAATGATTTTCATCCTTATTGCCGGAACCAGACATCACATTAAAGCAGTTTTAAATTACTTTTTTTCTGTTAGAAATGTAATTTTGCTGTCAGACTGTTCTAAACACTGGAAACATGCGCCACTTCACAGGCATACTATAGACACCCCCCAGGCACGATATTTAAAGGAATATTTTACAGTTTTTTTCACTTTAAGCGTCATTAAAATCAGTGCTCCCGAAAAAAACGTCTGTTTTTAAAACTTTTTTTTGCATTGATACATGTCCCCTGGGGCAGGACCCGGGTCCCCAAACCCTTTTTAGGACAGTAACTTGCATATTAGCCTTTAAAATTAGCAGTGCATCGCTAGCTCATGATTGGTCAAGCATGCACTGTGACCCCGCATGCTTGGCCAATCACAGCGCCAGCAGCGAGGAGAGCCATGATTGGCAACAGGCAGGATGCCTGTGGCCAATCATAGCTCAGGCTGTGTAGTACACACCCCACACTATATAAGGCCGCCAGCGCGGCGGCCTTGTGTAGTGTGTTGGCATCTGAAGCAGTTAGTGGGTGTTCTGTGTACCTTCAACACAGTACACACCGATCGTTATCGGACGATTTTCGATCTTGCTCTTCTGTAGTGGTTGTTGTCTGTGTGACCGCAGTATACACCGCTATATTCACCTCACCTATATAGCTAGTGATCTATCTTTTATAATAGAGCTTGCAGTCAGTAGTGTTAGGAGCTTGTGCGTGCTGTCTGCGTGCTCTGTACCCAGTACACACAGCTATATCCACCTACATAGCTTTTCTCTATTTGAGCCATCTTCAGGAGTTATTGGAAG
Source organism: Lithobates pipiens (assembly GCF_037356315.1). Classification (NCBI taxonomy): domain Eukaryota; kingdom Metazoa; phylum Chordata; class Amphibia; order Anura; family Ranidae; genus Lithobates; species Lithobates pipiens. The sequence continues at coordinate 640,169,711 of NW_027507903.1, forward strand.
TTGTGTGTGCCTCCAGCACAGCACAGTATACATCTGTATATACCCCTTTATCTCTGGTGTTCTATAATAAAGGCATCTGCAGGAGTTAGTGGGTGTTTTGTGCCTCCAGCACAATATACACCTGTATCTACCCTTTATTGCTGTTCTCTAATAGAGCCATCTGCAGGGCTTAGTGGGTGTTGTGTGCCTCCAGTACAGTATACCGCTTTATCTCTGGTGTTCTATAATAAAGGCATCTGCAGGAGTTAGTGGGTGTTGTGTGCCTCCAGCACAATATACACTACCCAACTGCTGTTTTACCCAACTCCCTTCAGGCCATTACCATGTCTGGAAAGCCAGCAAGGAGAGGCAGACAGGCGCGAGCCGATAAAAGAGGGCAAGCAGGCTCTGTGTCTAGAGACAACAGTGCTGGTCGTGGACGCGGTGCATTGTCATCAGCACGTGGCCATGGGACACGCTTGTCCTTCTTTTCGGCAGCTGGACATGTTGAACCGCAACTTGCCAACGACTTGGTAGAGTGGATGACCAAGCCCTCTTCGTCCTCTTCATCCTCTCTCACCCTCTCTCAGGGTACTAGCAAAGCAGCTGCCAACGCATTGTCTTCCCTCGTCTCAATGTCATCATCAGTGACTCCTTCCCTAGACCCACCACGTCCTCCTGAGGAGTCCCCTGAACTCTTTGAGCACAGTGTTGGGTACATGCTCCAGGAGGATGCCCAGTGTTTTGTAGGCTCTGATGATGACACTCAGCTAGAGGAAGGCAGTAGCGTGAATGCAGAGAGAGGGGATGCTCAAGAAGGACAGCAATCTGGCAGTCATGTTCCACAAGCTGCAGCATATTGCCAGGTTTGCTACAGCGATGAAGAGGGAGGGGAGGATGAGGGCACTGACTCAACGTGGGTGCCTGGTAGGAGAGAGGAGGAGGAGGAGGAGGAGGAGGCACATGTCCAACGAGGCAGGATGCCCTCCGGGGGCCAGCTTAGGGGCAGCACACCGACTGAATCACACCGCAGAGCTCCGCCTGTGCAGGGCGCTGCCTCTGCGCGTTATTCTAAAAGTTCTTTGGTGTGGGCATTTTTTGAGACGAGTGCATCAGATCGCACCGCTGCTATTTGCAACATATGTCTCAAGCGTATCTCGCGTGGCCAAAACATCAGCCGCTTGGGCACCACATGCTTGACCAGACATATGTTGACGTGCCATGCAGCTCGTTGGCAAGCGTACCTCAAAGACCCACACGAAAGAACAAAGCGGACCTCTCCTTGCTCCTCATCAGCTGGCATCTCCAACCCCACTAGACCTTCAGTCCTCTCTGAAACCTGCTCTGAGAGGAATGAAGGTGTAGAATTAGGTGTGTCACAGCCAAGTGCTTCCGGGCACTCTGCTAGCAGTACACCCACGTCCGATTATAGCAGGCAAATGTCCCTGCCCCAGCTGCTGGACCGGCGAAAGAAGTTCACTCCCAGCCATCCACATGCCCAGCGGTTGAATGCTAGCTTGGCTAAATTGCTAGCACTTCAACTGCTGTCTTTTCAGTTGATAGACTCGGCCCCCTTCTGTGAGTTTATACAATGTGCGGTTCCTCAGTGGCAGGTCCCCAAACACCACTTTTTCTCACGGAAGGCGATTCCGGCTCTCTACCGGCATGTGGAAGGCAATGTCCTTGCCTCGCTGGACAGGGCGGTCAGCGGTAAGGTGCATATTACCGCTGACTCATGGTCCAGCAGGCATGGACTGGGACGTTGCCTGTCTTTCACGGCCCATTGGGTCACTCTTCTGGCAGCTGGGAAGGATGCAGGACAAGGTGCAGTAGTGTTGGAGGTTGTTCCGCCACCACGCCTCCAAAATGCTACCATTGGTTGTGACACACCTCTCTCCTCCACCTTCTCCTCTTCTTCTTCCTCCATGGCCTCTTCCAGTGCTCTGTCCTCAGAACCAGCGGTGCTCCGTAGGCGTTCCAGGGACTACGCAAGTACGCAGGTAAAACGATGCCATGCCGTGCTTGCGCTGGTTTGTTTGGGGGACAGGAGCCACACTGGGGCGGATGTTTTGTCAGCTCTGCAGGGGCAGGCCGAGAGGTGGTTGACACCACGCCAGCTTAAGCCAGGAATGGTGGTTTGCGACAATGGCACCAACCTCCTCTCCGCCCTCCGACAGGGACAACTGACCCATGTGCCCTGTGTAGCTCACGTCCTTAACCTGGTGGTGCAGCGGTTCTTGGGCAGGTACCCGGGCTTACAGGATGTCCTGAAGCAGGCCAGGAAAGTCTGTGTGCATTTCCGCCGATCATTTAATGCCTGTGCTCGGCTGGCTGAGCTCCAAAAGGAGTTGAACCTGCCCAAGAACCGCCTTATATGTGACATGCCCACCAGGTGGAACTCAACGTTGGCCATGCTGCAGCGGCTGCACACGCAGCAGAGGGCCATCAATGAGTACCTGTGCGACTACGGCACCAGGACAGGATCAGGGGAGCTCGGTTTTTTCTCACCACGCCAGTGGGGCATGATCAGGGATGCATGCACTGTCCTGTCACCGTTTGAGGAGGCCACAAGGATGGTGAGCAGTGACAGTGCATGCATCAGTGACACTGTACCTCTTGTCCACCTCTTGGAGCATACGCTGCGTGGAATAATGGACAGGGCACTTGAGGCAGAACAGAGGCAGGAAGAGGAGGACTTCCTTGCCTCTCAAGGCCCCCTTTATCCACACAGTGTTCCTGCTGTGCCACCCATCACACAGGAAGAGGACTAGGAGGAGGAGGAGGAGTATGATTGTGTCAGCATGGAGGTGGAGGCTGGCACTCAGCATCAGCAGCAGCAGCAGTCTTGTAGGGATGATTTACAGTCCCAAGAAACATGTGGACTTGTACGTGGCTGGGAGGCGGTAGCTGCGGATCATGTTGTCCTTAGTGACCCAGAGGACTCCGGACCGAATGCCTCAGCTAACCTACGCTGCATGGCCTCCCTGATCCTGCAAAGCCTGCGGAAGGATCCTCGTATTCTTCGGATCAAGGAGAGGGACCATTACTGGCTGGCCACTCTCCTTGATCCACGGTACAAGGGTAAGGTTGCCGACCTTATCTTGCCATCGCAGAGGGAGCAGAGGATGAGACATCTCCGGGAGGCCTTGCAGAAAGGTCTGTGCAACGCGTTCCCAGAGACTGGGAGGTTACAAACTCCTGGTCCTGGACAACGTGTTGCTGAGGCATCAGTCAGAAGGAGCGGTGGAGAAGGTGGCCGTCTGACTGATGCTTTCAGACAATTTTTTAGTCCGCAGCCCCAAGGTATGATCGGTTGCAGCAACCATCGCCAGCGTCTGATTTACATGGTGCAGGAATACCTAGGGGCAAGGTCAGACTTGGACACCTTTCCCACCGAAAATCCTCTGGCTTACTGGGTCTTGAGGATGGATCACTGGCCAGAGCTTGCACAGTATGCAATTGAGCTACTGGCCTGTCCTGCATCCAGCGTTCTTTCGGAACGCACCATCAGTGCTACTGGTGACTTTGTTACCGATCACAGGGTGCGCCTGTCCACCGAATCAGTTGATCGACTGACCTTCATCAAGATGAATCAGTCTTGGATCACCCACAGCTACCAAGCACCTGAAGCTGATGTAACCGAATAATTTTTTTTTAAATATCTCATCCCTTCAAGACTGCCTATGCTGTTGCTGAATGACTGTCCTGTTATGTTGATTGTCTATCCTCTTCCTCCTCCGCTGATATGTTGGAAGAACATTTCTGGTTCTGGGTGATGCCATCAGCCCAATTTTTCTGCCCCTGTTTAACAGGGGCGTTTAATTACAATTTTTGATGCAATGCTTTGTGGCAGGGCTAATTCCTGCAATAAAAATAGAGTATATGGGAGAGGTTGCAGTGTGGTGGCACCAGCACCAGTGCCTAAGGCCCAATTTTTCTGCCCCTGTTTAACAGGGACATGTAATTACAATTCTTGATATAATATTTCACAGGAGGGCCCGTTCCTGTGCCCACCCAGAGTAACTGTGAGGACTTATAGTGTTGTGGCACCAGCACCACAACCACCAAAGGTCAATTTTTCTACCACTGTTCAACAATGGCATGTAATTACAATTCTTGATATAATCGTTCACAGCAGGGCGCTCTAGCACCCACCAAGAGTCACTTTGAGGGCTTACAATGTTGTGGCAAAACCAACACCTTGTTCCGCCATTTCTGCAGAGCATATACAGTGCCTTGCGAAAGTATTCGGCCCCCTTGAACTTTTCAACCTTTTGCCACATTTCAGGCTTCAAACATAAAGATATAAAATTTCAATTTTTTCTGAAGAATCACCAACAAGTGGGACACAATTGTGAAGTGGAACAAAATCTATTGGATATTTGAAACTTTTTTAGCAAATAAAAAACTGAAAAGTGGTGCGTGCAAAATTATTCGGCCCCTTTACTTTCAGTGCAGCAAACTCACTCCAGAAGTTCAGCGAGGATCTCTGAATGATCCAATGTTGTCCTAAAAGACTGATGGTGATAAATAGAATCCACCTGTGTGTAATCAAGTCTCTGTATAAATGCACCTGCTCTGTGATAGTCTCAGGGTTCTGTTGAAAGCACAGAGAGCATCATGAAGACCAAGGAACACACCAGGCAGGTCCGTAATACTGTTGTGGAGAAGTTTAAAGCCGGATTTGGATACAAAAAGATTTCCCAAGCTTTAAACATCCCAAGGAGCACTGTGCAAGCGATCATTTTGAAATGGAAGGAGTATCAGACCACTGCAAATCTACCAAGACCTGGCCTTCCCTCTAAACTTTCAGCTCAGACAAGGAGAAGACTGATCAGAGATGCAGCCAAGAGGCCCATGATCACTCTGGATGAACTGCAGAGAACTACAGCTGAGGTGGGAGAGTCTGTCCATAGGACAACAATCAGTCGTACACTGCACAAATCTGGCCTTTATGGAAGAGTGGCAAGAAGAAAGCCATTTCTCAAAGATATCCATAAAACGTCTCATCTAAAGTTTGCCACAAGCCACCTGGGAGACACACCGAACATGTGGAAGAAGGTGCTCTGGTCAGATGAAACCAAAACCAAACTTTTTGCCCACAATGCAAAACGATATGTTTGGGGTATGTCTCTATCAGTTTTGCACATCGAGAGACTGAAATTCTTGCCCATTCTTCCTTGCAAAACAGCTCGAGCTCAGTGAGGTTGGATGGAGAGCGTTTGTGAACAGCAGTTTTCAGCTCTTTCCACAGATTCTCGATTGGATTCAGGTCTGGACTTTGACTTGGCCATTCTAACACCTGGATACGTTTATTTGTGAACCATTCCTTTGTAGATTTTGCTGTATGTTTGGGATCATTGTCTTGTTGGAAGATAAATCTCCTTCCCAGTTTCAGTTGCAGACTCCAACAGGTATTCATCCAGAATGGTCCTGTATTTGGCTGCATCCATCTTCCCCTCAATTTTAACCATCTTCCCTGTCCCTGCTGAAGAAAAGCAGGCCCAAACCATGATGCTGCCACCACCATGTTTGACAGTGGGATGGTGTGTTGAGGGTGATGAGTATATAGGGCCTGGGGGGCCACACGCATTTCCTTTTTTTAATATGGGTACAGGGTTCCCCTTAATATCCGTACAAGACCCAAATAGGCTGGTAATGGGCAGGGAGAGCTACCCATGCCATTTTTCTCAATGATTTTCAACCATATTGCAAGAACCAGATATAACATTAAAACCGCAAGCAGTTTTAAATGGTGTTATTTCCGTTTAATGTCATTTTGTGCAGGGACTGTTCTAAACACGGGAAACATGTGGCACTTCACAGGCATACTACAGACACCCCCCAGGCACCATATTTAAAGGAATATTTCACTTTTTTTTTCACTTTAATCATCATTAAAATCAGTGCTCCCGCCAAAACGGCCATTTTTAAAAACATTTTAGGCATTGACCCATGTCCCCTGGGGCAGGAGCCAGGTCCCCAAACCCTTTTTAGGACAGTATCTTGCATATTAGCCGTTAAAATTAGCACTTTTAATTTCGAACATTCGAGTCCCATAGACTTCAATGGGGTTCTAAAGTTCGTACGAATTTGGGGTCCGTTCGAAAGTTCTGGTGCGAATCGAACCGGGGGGTGTTAGGCTCATCCCTAGTTGTAATAAAAAGTTAAAAGAAATAGAACTGCAGGAAAGGAAATAATAGTAAACTTAGCTAAACTTAATCAGAAATTATTACTAATTTACTAATTTAAAGCGGGAGTCCGCCGGGACTCCGTGTTTTTTTTTTTTTTTTTTAAAAGCCAGCAGCTACAAATACTGCAGCTGCTGACTTTTAAAATAGTGACACTTACCTGTCCAGCGCGCCCGCGATGTCGGCACCCAAAGCCGATCTCTAGGTCGTCTGTCGGGTGCTGCCGCCGCCATCTTGGGTATGGGAATCAGGAAATGGAGCCTTTCGGCTTCATTTCCCGGTTCCCTACTGCGCATGCGCGAATCGCGCTCCGCAATAAGGACGGTCCCCGCTGCCTCTGGGATCTGTGTGTTTCCCAGCAGGCAGCCGGGCACTTGCGGAAAGGGGCGTAATCTACGCCCCTTTCCGCAGAGAGCTATCCCGGAAGTGGGTGCAGATACCTGTACTGTACAGGTATCTGCACCCCCCTCCCCCCTGAAAGGTGCCAATTGTGGCGCCGGAGGGGGGGGGGGGTTCCGATGAGCGGAGGTCCACTTTAGGGTGGACCTCCGCTTTAAATGAAAAAATATTAATAAAGAAAAACAGAAAAAAAACAGGGCAAAGTAAAGGTATAAGAAAAAAAAGAAACAGTAACAATATATATTTATATATCTATATATAGATTTTTTTAATGTTAATTTATATGTGCAGATCTCTAAATATACTTAGGGCACCAATGGGCTTTATCGTGCCTTTACATTTTGCTAATTGTGTTTTATTTTGCCTTTTTTTTTGTCTATTTACATACATTTAAATGGCAAAAATTTTAATGAAAAATTATTAATAAAGAAAAACCAAAAAAAAAAAAAAAAACAGGGGCAAATTAAAGTTATAAGAAAAAATAAATAAACACTAACAATATATATTTATATATCTATATAGATTTTTTTCATGTTAATTTATATGGGCAGATCTCTATACTTAGGGCACCAATGGGCTTTATCGTACCTTTACATTTTGCTAATTGTGGTTTTTTTTCCTTTTTTTTTGTAAATTGGACATGTTTTTTTCTTTTTTTTTTTTATTAATATTTTTTCATTTAAATTTTCATGCATAGAGCATTTCAATGGTGAAAATTTAAATGAAAAAATATTAATTGTAAAAAATAAAAAAATAAAACAGGACAAAGTAAAGGTATAAGAAAAAAAAAAGGAAAAAAGGAACAGAAACAATATATATCCATTAGTTCGAGAGTCTTTCGTTGATTCGAAAGATTCTAAATGAACGAATATACCGAATTTCATCAAAAAAAAACGAATTTGTAACAAAACAAATTGCACTCGTCTAATACAAACAATTAAATGTTGGAAAATTCCTAAATGATCATACATTACTCCAGTGACTACCCCTCAAATGGTGCAGGGGGGGCGAAAAGACAAAAGAGGAGTACTTGTCAAATGGTGAAAATGAGGTACAGTTTTCTGAAATACTTCAATGAGAACATATACCACATTGTGACCACTAGATGGAGCTGATGGTACAGGACAATCTATGAGAAAACCAATTTCTTTCCGTTTGTACGAACGTGTCTTTATTAATAGACCCCCAATTGTACTTATTTATATCACTTACAACATCAAAGCATATGTTCCAAGAAGAAAAAAAAAAACAACTTTTATTAACCAATTAAGGCCCAGAAGGATTTACCCCCTTAATGACCAGGCCATTTTTTGGCGATACGGCACTGCGGTCGCTTTAACTGACAATTGCACGGTCATGCGACGTTGTACCCAAACCAAATGTATGTCCTTCCCCCCCCCCCCACAAATAGAGCTTTATTTTGGTGGTATTTGATCACCTCTGCGGTTTTTATTGTTTGTGCTATAAACAAAAAAAAGGACGAAGGTTTTGGAAAAAAATAAAAAAATATTATTTTTGCTATAATAAATATCCACAAAAAAAAATAGAACAAAAAAAAATGTTTAAGCCAATATGTAGTCTTCTACATTTTTTTTGTATATACATATTGATTGGTTTGCGCAAAAGTTATTACGTCTACAAAATAGGGGATAGATTTCTGACCTTTTTATTATTATTATTATTATTTTATTTACTAGTAATGGCAGAGATCTACAAAAAAATTTTTTAGCGGGACTGCGACATTGGAGCGGACAGATCAGACACTTTTTTTGAGGACCCGTGACATTTATACAGCGATCAGAGCTAAAATAAAATAAATAGCCACTGATTACTGTATAAGTGTCACCGGCAGGGAAGGGGTTAACACTAGGGGTGTCAGAAACCCTGAAATCAGGCCAAAAGTTAAATCGCATTTGTTTAATAATAAAAGTAAAAAGAACAAACGTAGTCAAAACATAGCCAGAGTTCAGTAACCGGAACGGATAGTCAGCCAAGCCAGAAAGTCAGGGATCCATGTAGTGGAAAAGCAAGCAGGATCTGGAGCCAGAAGGGATGTCAGCAATGCCAGTCTTTAAACAGGAATACAGGAGATAGTCTCTTGTGATGTTGACCAAGGTGAAGGCAGAGCTCTCCTCTGGACTGGATGGCTTAAGTAGGCAGGACTGACGAGCAGGATCATCAACGGGTGAGTAACTGTGAAGAGAGGTGGGATCTGGAAATTAGCCGAAAGCTGAGCAGCCAGCTCAGAGAAGGAAGGGCTGAGCCCAGCCCTGACAAGGGGGCGATCAAGGGGTTAAGTGTGGGACCTAGGGAGGTGTTTCTAACTGTGGAGGCGGGGAGGGGACTGACTGGAGAAAGGAGACCGACCCTTGTTCCTAATCACTAGGAACAACAGATCAGTCTCCTCACCCCCTGACAGAACATGGAGATCTGTCTATTTACATGGACAGATTTCCGTTCTGTCCCTGTCAGGAGCGATTGTGGCCACGCATAGGCACCGGTGCCGTGGCGCTCGCGCGCGCCCTCAGTAGCTCTTGAAGCGGCCGACGTACCATGACGCCGATTCGCCCAGAGGGAGCCAACCTGCCGTGGTACAACTGCGGCGGCCGGTCTTTAAGTGGTTCAAATATAACTCAGTAAAACTTGTAGAGTAAAGGAGGGTTATAACCTCTGTCAGTTTTCTTTTGGCAATCTGTGTCCCCACTGGGGAGATTTCCTTTCACTTCCTGTCGCCTAGCTAAACAGGAAGTGAGAGGAAATCCCCGCAAAGTGAGAGTTTTATCGTCAGAACCAGTGTCCCCATTGGAAGATTTCCCCTCTATTCCAGTTCTGGGGACAACCCGAAAATTCAGGATATTCTTTTACTTTCACCGTCAATGATAATGGTATAGGAGACAAATAGAGAGGGGGGTCTCCCTAATAGGGGGGGGGGGGGCACAGACAGCAATAAAAGCTGTCAGGGGTTCTAATCTCTCTCTCCACTCTATCCAAAAATAAAAATAAAAGTTTTGCCTTGAGTTATACTTTAAAAAACCAAAATGAGATTCCTCTGTCAGAACCTCCCAGAAAGAAATAATCCCACCAGTGGAGTGAAGGTATGGAGGGGGGTCCTCAATGTAACAATACACAGAATGATTGTACACTGAAAGGTTGTGCATTACCACACAAGGCAAATAGGGGGCGATAGTCTCCACAATAGTCTCATCTCCACAACCCCCCCCCCCCCCCCCCCCCGAATACCCCTCTTCTCTAGGGAGATATAAAGCTATCAGTTACAACCAAAGATCCTATCCAGATCCCTATATGGACAGATCCCTACTGTGGTGAGTGATGTACAATCCCTCCTTAGAGGATCTCCAGGATCAGATCAGGACCTCTCCTTACATCTCATCAGAGGGGACTCACCCACCGCCCCCGAGGACCCCCTCATATCAGGGACAGGACACTGAAGGGGAAGAAGGGGTTCATTAGAGCTGATTATGGTAAACTAAGGGTCAATCATAATAATGATCAATGTTTATAAAAAATGTTACTTTGTGTCTTTCTATCTCCTGCCTGAACAATGTTTTTAAACAATGTTACTTTATAGTGCTCTATCTGCTGTCTGAGCAAAGTTTATAAACAATGCTACTTTGTATCTCTCTGTTTCCCATCTGATTCATGTTTATAAAAAAAAGTTACTCTATATCTTTCTATCTCCTGCCTGAACAATGTTTATAAACAATGTTACTTTGTATCCCTCTATCTCCTGTCTGAGCAATGTTTATAAACAATGTTACTTTGTATCTCTCTATCTCTTTATTTATAAACAATGTTACTTTGTATTTCTCTGTCACCTGTCTGAACAATGTTTATAAACACTGTTACTCTGTAGCTTTCTATCTCCTGTCAGAACAATGTTTATAAACAATGTTATTTTGTAGCTCTCTATCTCTTTATTTATAAACAATGTTACTTTGTATCGCTATATCTCCTGTCTGAACAATGTTTATAAACAATGTTACTTTGTATCTCTCTATCTCCAGTCTAGACAATGTTTATAAACAATGTTAGCTGGTATCTATCTCCTGTCTGAGCAATGTTTATAAACAATGTTACTTTATACCTCTCCTTCTCCCGTCTGAGAAATGTTTATAAACAATGTTACTTTATATCTCTCTATCTTCTGTCTGAGCAATGTTTATAAACAATGTTACTTTGTATCTCTCTATCTCCTGTCTGATCAATGTTTATAAACAATGCTATTTTGTATCCCTCTGTTTCCTGTCTAAACAATGTTTATAAACAATGTTACTTTGTATCTATCTCCTGTCTGATCAATGTTTATAAACAATGCTACTTTGTATCTCTCTGTCTCCCATCTGAACAATGTTTATAAACAGTGTTCCTTTGTATCTCTCTATCTTCTGTCTGATCAATGTTTATAAACAATGTTACTTTGTATCTATTGCCTGTCTGAACAATGTTTATAAGCAATGTTACTTTGTATCTCTCTGTATCCCATCTGATTAATGTTTATTAAAAAAAGTTACTTTGTATCTCTCTATCTCCTGTCTGATCAATGTTTATAAACAATGTTACTTTGTTTATAAACACTGTTCAGAGAGATACAAAGTAACATTTTTTATAAACATTTATCAGAAGGGAGATAGAGAGATACAAAGTAACATTGTTTATAAACAATGTTCAGAGAGATACAATGTTACTTTGTATCTCTCTGAAGTATGTTTATAAACAAAGTAACATTGTTTATAAACATTTATCAGACGGGAGATAGAGAGATACAAAGTAACATTGTTCAGAGAGATACAATGTTACTTTGTATCTCACTATATCCCGTCTGATCAATGTTTATAAATTATGATACTTTGCTTATAAACATTGTTCAGAGAGATACAAAGTAACATTGTTTATAAACATTGTTCAGAGATACAATGTTACTTTGTATCTCTCTTTCTCCCGTGTGATAAATGTTTATAAACAATGTAACTTTGTATCTCTCTGAACAATGTTTATAAGAAAATTAACATTGTTTATAAACATTTATCAGACGGGAGATAGAGAGATACAAAGTAACATTGTTTATAAACATTGTTCAGAGAGATACAATGTTACTTTGTATCTCTCTATCTTCTGTCTGATTTTTTTTAAGAAAATGATTGTACTAGTACGGTAGTAATGGAAATAGCAAAAATAGGAAAAAGGTAGGTGGAAAAAAATGAAGGTGCAAAATTAAAATAAAAAAATAGAAATAGAATGTAAAAAATAAAAATATAAAGTGTAAATAAGAATAGAAAATGATAATAAGGTAAAAATGAATAATAGTAGTCATAATAATAAAAATAATAATAGAGAAAAAGTACATGGGTGCACAATAAAAATAAAAATAGAATGTGAAAAATAAAGAATATAAAGTATAAATAAGGATTATAAATCATATTAAAGTAAATAATAATAATAATAATAATAATAATAATAGGGAAAAAGTAGACAGGTGCACAATTAAAAAATGAAAATAAAATGTGAAAAATAAAGAATATAAATTATAAATAAGGATACACTATCACAATAAGTTTAAAAAAATATATAATAATAATAATAATCATAACAGGCGCACAATAAAAAAAATATAGAATGTGAAAAATAAAATAATAAGTTAGAAATAAGGATAGAAAATCATAATAAAATAAATAATAATAATAATAAAGAAAATGTATACAGGTACACAATAAAAATAGAATGTGAAAAATAAAAAATATAAATTATAAACAAAGATAGGAAATCATAATAAGGTAAAAAAAAAAAAATGAAAATAAAAAAGAACGTGAAAAATAAAAAATAAGAAAATAAATTACAAATAAGCAAAACAAATTATAATGAGGTTAAAAAAAAAAAAAAGAGAGAGCAAAAGAAAATATACAACAAATGAAAGATAATCAGTAAAAATGAAAGTATCTTGTCGCTGGGCTTTTGTTTTGCACATAAACAATGAATGGCACTGCAAATACGACGTGTATTTGTGCTGGTGACTCCGCCCATCATGCTCCACCCATAAGTGAAATATTATTTTGGGGTGTATTTGCCCTTTAGATGTGAATGGACAGCCCTGGGCTGTGTGGGATGCTATGCTGATCAGTGTAAGTCTAGGAAGGGTCAGTAGATGGCAGCAGTGAGCCGCACAATGCGATAGGGATGATAATATTATGATAAGGCGTAACATTGTATCACTTCTCTCCTCTCTGTGCCCAGCTGGGAGCTTTTCTAT